>NC_134366.1:143547295-143860490 GCF_035582795.1 Mycteria americana
TGGCTTGGCGGTAGTAGAGAATATTAATGATGGTTACTTCTCTTGGAAATCTTGGGTCTGGAGCAGAGGAGAGTGCTACAGCCTGCCTATGCCATCTCACTTCCTCTCTAACCATTTGCACCTCTAGCTTTTACTTAAGGGCTCATGATGTACTTAGTGTACGCAAACTCAAATGTGAAAACCGAAATTCATAGTATTTACATTGGTCAGCAGATGTATAGAGATTTATCATTTACATATATGTGGTTTATATGACATAGTTTATCAATTTTTTCCTTGGAGATCCTTCTCTCTCTGGATCTTTGTGATCCTATTTGATTTTGATTTTTTAAAGGCCTTATTGTCTTTTTTCCCCCCATCTATGGCATGTAAAGACCAAGCCATTATTTTTTTAGTGTCACATGAAAAATGAATACTTTCAGATTATTCTCACAATTATTTTAAAAGTACAGAAGATGACCTCATTTTCACTGGTGTAACCCCACAGTAATTCCATTAACTTCCAGTATCTTTGGATGTACACCATCCATCTGAGATGTCCCTCACCTCTATCTCACAAATCCTTAGCTCTCAAAGGGTATAAAACCACAAAGATATTGCTCAGGACAGTTTAGGTGGCAAAAGAGTTTTGTCATTCAGTGGAGGGATGGATTAAGGAACCACAGAATGAACGTTTCAGAGATCTTTTCTGTAAAAACATGCAAGAGGAAGGAGCACAGTGCACACTCTGGCAGGGACAGTAAGGTGCAGTATGCGTCTTTGGAGTTGCAGAAGGATTATTGGATTTCTTAGTATGCTGCTACTCTGAAAAATCTGGTTTGCTCACAGGCTTTTACAACACACACACTTTCACACTCCTACTTTACATCTACAACTAAGAGACAGACGGATACAACGTTCAGTTTTCAGAAAACACAAGACCAAGAGTTTCTTTCTCCAACGAAGAATGCCAAGACTTAGTCACTGCCACTCTAATACCCTGGTATCAAATTCAATCTTTACAAATATAAAGCAAACATCTTTTAAGCAAATTATGAACACCTCTATTCATACAGATAAGAGTTACACTTGTAAATTACTTCTCTAAATAGGTGTTACATCAAATCTTCAACTAGTCCAAGATAGATGTGTTCAGCCTGCATCACGTGATAATGAAGCCTTAACCCTAGAGATCTTAGTTAAATTTGGATTAGCTGTTGATGAACACCAATTTGATAACACTGTTTATTCTAGACTTCCTTTAGTTACAGGTTTTCCAGTCAAACTTGTCACTGCTGTTTCTTCCTGCATTAACTTTTTAAGAGAGTTACTTCCACTGACAGTTTTATTTGTAGCACTGCATGGCATCAGTGCCTGCACCTCATCAGGACCTTCCACCTGCCTGAGCCCAATGCTGGATGGCACCACGTCCTCTCCATCTATGGGAGATCCAGGGACTAAACACATAATTACACTTAATCAAGCATCACCTTTGGTCTGGCTGGGAGCTTGTCAGTCCTGGGAAGTACCTGCGTATCTCCTACGCATGCTGAAGACATGCACACGCTGGACTGCATCCACTGCTGAAGAGGGCTGTATTTCATTTTGAGCTGTCTGTCTTACTGAGGTATTTTACTTGGACGCAGATCATTTGGGTTTACGGTCTGTTCTCTTCTAACAGCTCTTGACTAGCTCAGGTGAAGACATCATCTATACAAGTTACAGAAGACGTATGGCCATGTGGATTTTAATTTGGCATCCCTATCACATGTCTAAAGCCCCTTCTTAGAGCAGACAAGTCAAAGCCTTATAAAGATTTAAAGTGTACCAATACAATCTAAGTTTAATATTCTGTATTACGAGAATGCAAATAATTTTCTTAAAGCTTTTTTTCATGGAAGCTGGTTTGAAGCGTTTTAGTAATTATGAACTACTATACATTCAGCAAAGCATTTTTATAAGAACACCTGATGTCGTTTGCAAATTTCTTTCTTCTCTTTCCACCTGTCAGATTAGCACTGATAATGGAACTGAAACTTTCACCTCATCCGCTTCCAGCATTTATCAAGCATTTGAGCATGGCTTTTTGATTTCCATTTGTAGTCGCCAGAATTTCCAACTGTTTTTTCACCCAAATACTTATAGATTTGGGCTTGCTTAGTCCAGACAAGACCAAATGTATTCAGTCTGCTAAAGTCAAGACTAAATACATACATATGGTTTCCTAATGCTACTCATTAGGACATAGATGGCTACAAACGTGCTTCCTTTGACTTCAGCTTGACTTTTATTCTTCCCTGCAGCTTGCTCATTTTTATTAAAAATGAAGAAAGAAATCACATTACCAAGTTTTCATTTTCCACTCTTCCTAATCATCAAATTTATCCCATTTATAAGGCCCAACTATTCCATGACAAGAGCTCTTTAGACCATTTAACAGGAGCAAAGTCTTGAATGACCAAGGATTTTCTTTTTTTGTTTAATCCTCTCCTGCATCCTCCCACTTTTCCTATTTTCCACTCCTTAATTAAATTTCAGGTCAAAGCTCTTTCTGACTCATGACATTCAAATGTTTTCAATTTGGTTAAAAAATCGTGCAAATCCATTATCCTATATTGTCATAGCTAACCAGGAGAAACTCTCCTGAATTATTTGGATATATGGACAAGATCTGATTATCTAAATCAAATTGCTAAACTCTAAATGCACAAGGGAATATAATTTTTTTTTTTTAAATGTCAAATCTGATTAAAGTGTGCTCAAAATAATTGGCCAGACCATAGGATACTAGTGGACAGAGGTTCTGGAAATGGAAGTGACACCATGCTAATTGGCAAAACAGCCACCAGAAGATACAAATCTATTTAGGATTCAAGGATTTCATTCTGAGCTTATAAATGCAAAAGACAAAGAATGACATCGTCCTGTCATTTGTTGACAAGTTGCGACAGAGCAGCTGAGAAGGAGGATACCTGTGTCACTACCTCAGCACCAGCCAGGAGGGCTCTGCATCCTGCCTCCTACGGCTGACTTGCTTTTCCAAGTCCTGATCCTGTCAGACCTGTCTGAATTATCCTGGTTTTGCTGCCAGGAGCGGTGGCATCATACTCAGCAAAAGCATACCAGATAAAACTGTTTGTATTCAGGAAACTGCATTATATGAAAAGTAATTATTAAGATGTAATTTTCTCTGTATAAGCATTTGCACAAACCATACAAGTCCTCTTACCAGAGCTACTGCTCTGTAGAAACTGTTGGAAGCACGTTTAAATATTGAATCAGTGCTAAATATGTCTGTAGCATTTACTTATTCATAAATCCAGGGATATACAAAAAAGAAAAGGAACCACTGTTAGAAACTTTATTTAACCACAGTGAATTGAGATAGTGTTTAATACTGGAATATTCATTTCAGGAAAAACAGGATGGGATGTAGACTGTCAGCTAACAGTTCTTGGTCTCTTTGATTATCACTATATCCTTCACAGTGAAAACTAGTCTAGAAAGCAGGAAAAACAAGACAAACAACCTTAATCCCCTTCAAAACATAAATATAAAGTTGGTTAATTACATCAAACATTTCTTAATGCAACCAAGGCTGTTTGTGCTGTCCTCCCAAGTAGGAGGACAGAGCAGAGAGCTGGCTGGCTGTGCACCTGCTTCACGTGGCACTAGCCTGAAATCTAGAAATACTGCCCAAAGTTTGACCTATGTTACTGGTATAAAAGATAAAAAACAGCCTAAAGAAGCTGCTGGCACCTCAAATTCATAAAGCTCCTGAAGCAGATGAACAACAGATCAGTAAGGGAAGGCGTTTCCAGCTTCTTTCTGCTACTGTTTTGGGATTTTATACTTTTTGCCTGGAATCCACACTACCTGGGAGAGATCAGACCTGGTTTTATATCTAATATTATATTGGCCTTCAATACTTTGTTCTCCCTTGGACATACTCACCATGGATGGATTGGCACATATCTGAAAGCCTCACCCAAACTTGGTTCACAAGGCTGGACTGAAAGAATGTAGAGAGTAATTAAAAAGGAAACTTAAAACAGCAAATGTCTCAACTGTCTGATAAAGCCAGGCTTATGCAAGGGTGCTGAGAAACTGGACCCTGCCCTGATTTCCAAGTATATGTTCAACAAACACTTGTGAGCATGAAGTGGCCCGTAAGCCAGAGGTGCCTGACCACCAGGGGAGCACTCTGAAAGCGTCCATTCATAAAAGTTTTCTTCTGATCACACAGCTTGGCCGTGACAGAAGCTGGTTGTTGTGTGGTTTTTTTTAATAACTAATAACAACATCATGAAAAGTATCTCGAGCATCAGGAATCCATCACAGCCATCAAGCAGAGGCTCAGCCTTCAGCGTGCCTCCACTCCACCAGCCTTTGATACATGAAAGCCAGTATCTGCAATGGAGACCTTACCCTGAAATTATCAAGAAAGCCTCTACAGGACCACAGCTCAATAAAGCACGTGACACCAAATCAAAGCTGCTGAGACAGACCACCACCGACAAGTCTTCATCTACCATGATGCCTTCATTTCAGTGGAAGAGTCTTGCAGCTGCCTGCCGCTTGTGTGCCATCACCTACCACCTTCCTCCCACGCGTGGGAGGTGGCAGATGGAGCGGACTGACAGGCAGAGAGTGCAGAGCATCGCTGCTCTGACCAGCGCCTGGGCAAGGAGGGCTTCCCAGAACATTTGTATGTCTCCGCCTTTGGAAAACAACCTTTTAAATCACTCTGCCAGCGGGAACTCCACGCGATGCTTAAGGAATCCTGCAATAACTTGTGGATGACAAGATTTTATTTTTAATCTTTGAATGTGACCTCTGTCATTTTTACATAAGTTGCTGAGATGACCAGTGGGTTAGCGGAAGCCTATTCACCACCTCCAGACTCCGTGCTGGACAAAATACACTGGACAAGATAGTAAACAGTATTGCCTATGCCAACTTATTGAACTGGGAGAGATGCTAGCATAAAAGCCTAAAACAGAGATAAGAGAAGGGATTTGCTTGATCGAGCAAGCTTTGCCAGAAGATCTAATTGCACACCACAGAGGATCACATTAGCCTACCTTTAGAAAAAAACCCACACTTAACCAAATCCTGAAATTCTTCTTCAGTATTTGCATAAAATCCATGGGAACTGTATGGGCTTCAGCATGTGTTTTCTCCCACACCAAAGCAGCCAGATGGACAGACAGGGATGTGAGAAAAACATTTGCCGTTAAGCCTGAGGGGAGATGAACAAGTAAAGAGGCCCCCATGTGCTCCCCCCCCGCCCAAAGCATACACCCTCCCCCTGTACCGAGAGCCTGGCTTTCACAGAGCTCCCTTCCCTGCAGCGCGGTGAGAGCAGCGGCGGGCAGCCGGTGGGCAGTACTGCTGCCAGCCCCTCTGCCACAGCCAGGAAGCGTTCCTGGGGTGCTCCGTGCTCTGTCGGAGCGGGGAGCGAGCCCGGGGCTCCCCACCTCCATTGCCCTGCCATCCAGCACGGCCCTGGGAAGAGAGGTCACCCTGTTTCCTAGCCGTCAGTTATTGCAACACAGAAGGTGGCTTTGTATAAATAGTTTTTGTTCTACTAAAATTCATCCTCCCTAGCTTGTTTCCTTCCTAACAGTTGTTAATGGATTTCATTACAGTTTTTCTCCTTTTTCATGCGCATTCCTCCCTCTGTGAGGAAGGAGTCGTAGCAGCTGCAGCCAGCTGTGAACTTCCCCACCGGGACCCTGACTGCTGCCTCTGAGACATCAGCGACAGTCCCACGATGATGGAGAGCATCTGAACTTCAGACAAGATCACTTGCTGCTGCCGTGGGAATCTGGGCAGCAAAGTGCTGCTCACCTTGCAGCCGGGGAGATGAGAGTGCCTTACGCACTGCAAACATTTCATTTGAAATCTGTGGGGCAGAGGAAACAAATTCATCATGCAATATGTTTAGGAAAGCCTCACCTTCTCTGAAGCGTTTCAGGAATAATGTTCAACAAATGGTAGTTGTACCCTCCCTACCTTTGCTTTTACTGTCTGAGGAGGGGAAAGACAAAATATTAGTTCTCTTTTTCCATCACTTTTAAAACCACATTTTCAGGGTGGCTGTGAGCATCCTCTCTGTAGTAGGCACCAGAAGTCACAGTGCGTCAAAGCCTGAATCTTCGCTCAGACAAATCTCCTAGGAATATCAGCTTGGAAAGCATGCCCTGGGAAACTGATTCCTATTCCCTGCCACTGGAAGCATCACAGCCGATAATCCCAATTGGGCCAACTAATGCAGGTCTCTTGATTTTTTACTTTCCTAATTTTGTAGAACACAGAGAAAATAAACTCAAATAAGGGTGGCTTATCTCACATGCGTAGCCCCTTCAAAACTAAACCACAGACATTAAGAATGTGAAATACCAGCCACATACAGATCTTCTCCAAGAGATCCTATTAACACAGAGATATAACTGGGCTGGCAGATACGCTTTCAAAAATTACACACAGAGAAATCTCCTTGCCTCTCTTTATGAAGCAGCTTTTTTTTTTAAGTTCAGTCTTTCCATTAATTCCAAATCCTGATTAAACAAAACTTACTTTGCTTGTGGTTTATGAGCTTATGACCAAGAAGAGCTTCATGCAAAAAATGCGAATAAGTTAGGCAGTCATTTAGATATTTGCTTATTTAAATAGGAGGCCGTTCTGTGCATGAATTTAATGTTATCAGTAAGCACAGGAGGTGTCAAATGCTTTGGCCTTTATGTTGCTTCTTACTGATGTAATAATAATTGCCAGTAGCTCCTTTTTTAAAAAGTAAAACACTCACAGTGCTATTTGGGGTTTTATAACAACATTTAACATGGGGGAGGGCATAAAAGGATAAGCAACTGAAGTCATGCCTCCAGACAAAGTACTTCTTTACCACCCACTATAATTGCATGTACAAAACCACTGCTAACAGATACAAAGACCAGACCAGTTAAGGTCTGCTGTTACCTGTAACCTACCATCTCCAACTTCTGCTCTGTGCTTCCGTTCTTCAGCCACCTCTTTGCTGCAGCCGCATCCCCGTCCTTCCCCTGCCAGCTGCTCCAGCCCACTCCTCCGACAGCGATAGCAGTACCCCTCACAGCACTGGATATTGCTTACTTGATTCATCACTGAATCAACACAACATAAATCCCCCAGGCACGCCAAAGCAACACTACATTAATGCTCCATCTATGCTGCAAGAGCATCTCTCAAAATCGTTGCAGATGACCATGGCTTTGTTCTCGCTGCACTCGGGCCAGGAAGTGGTTAAAACGGATGGGGAAAACCACTGCAAATAATCTGAAAGACTGCATTCCCATCATGTTTGCCACTTAAAATCCTATTTTTGCCTGTATAAATCTTTGTGCAATACTGCTCTGTTGAAATCATTAGAAACGCTTTGGCTTTGTGCAGGTGGAAAAGCCCAGAACCTGATCCAGCGTGCAGGAGCACCACCGCTTTGCCTGCCACGAGCCTGCGGTGCCGGTCAGTCATTTATTTCTCCAGACATCCGCCTGCTTAGGAAGAAGCTTTTACAGGAATTGTTTTAACTACATTCTGTCCCATGCAAACGCGCAGCCAAAAAAATTTAAACCCTGCTCTTGACATAGTCTTTTTCAATACAGATGGAGTTCATAGGAACCATTTATCCTTCACATTTGTGTTTCCAGCTTTATAATTTCCATTTCCTCAAGACCCCTTGTCATATCTCATTCTTATTTTGGCGCTAGCCCTGAAAGAGTTACAGACATGATTATTTTGACTCAGCATCGTCTTGCTATCCTCAATTCTGCTGTAACGTAAAAAAGACAAAAGCAAAAGCCCTACTGCTCCATATGATTTTATGTTCTTACTAATAGTGTCTGAAGGGTGGACGAACGCATGAAAACAAAACAGAACTGCACGCGTGCAACGTGAAGGATTCCTATCACTGCAGAGACCTTATCTTCTGTGTTTTCCTGACTCTGCGGTAAATTAGAGACAATCCCAAATGGTGAAAACTGGTGAGGAAGTTTGCTTTGCAAACAATTCCCTTAAAAAAGCCTTGCAAGGAACTATTTGGTAGGGTTAAAGTTTTTGTCTCTTAACCATGCAATTCTCTACTGAAAGTGGATAATGTGAAGTAAAGTACCGGAAAATGAAGTGGCTTAAGATTATACACAGTCAGTTAGGCTTTCTCTAAAGAAACATTACATGGACCCTTTACAGCTTGCAAAGCTGGGTTTCTAGAAGCCAAAAGAAGCAGCGTGGAGTAACTGAAGGCTTGTGTCAAAGGACAGCAGCAGGCAGGATCCCGCACAATGGGTTTGCATTGCAATCGTACTAATACCCTCGTCACATAAAAGGGCAGGAGTGATAAACAGGAATGAAAGGGAAGATTAATTCCTAGTGGCTTTTACAGCTAACAGCCATACCATCGGGGCAGCAACACCAGCCAGGAAGTTTTGTTCTCCGTGGCTAGGTTGGTCCCCACTCCAAACTGGGACCTTGACTCTGCGGCATCGCAAGCAGGACACCTGACAAATGCCACAGGGGAGGAGGCTTTGGAGAGCTGAATGTGGAAAATATATGAGGATGCAGCACTCTCCTTGTTGCTCGAGGATACCTGATTCTGGCCATTGGACCAGCCCATCATTTCTCCATCATGTGTGGAAACATTTCCTGCAGGCTCGCATTCCCCGGAGCACTGCAGGAGGGTCTGGCAGCTAGAAAGGAGAAAGATGGATCTTCGAGCCTCTGGAAAGATAGAGGCAACTCAGGATAAGCAGGTTAGATGGGTATCTGTGCTAGAAGAACAAGCAGTGAGATCAATGCGCTTGGTGGCTAGACTGGATGGCCATCTGAGATTCACCAGGCTGGAGTTTTCTGTCCAGTAGCCTTCCAGACACAGTTTAGGAAAAAGTACCCTGACACAAGATTTAATATCCTTCCACGGGAACAAAAGTGCAGAAACCTCAAGATAACCTTGCACCAGTTCCCGTTCTCCAGTGAGATCCAGCTTCTGTCTGGTAAATGCTCAGGAGCTCCGCAAGGCCAAAGCTTTCACATTCTCTTGTGGAGCCTGTGTTGGGAGTCTTAAAACAGAGCATGCCTAGTTCAAATAATCTCATTTATGGCTTTAACTTTTGAAAGGAGCAAAAACAAAAGCAAAGAAATGACACTAGTGATGCTTGCAATCACTGCCAAAATGTGGATTCTACCATATGAGCTGAAAAATTAAAACTGTAACATAAGAGTTTAAGAGTGTAGGAAGAACTAGGTGAAATCAGAGCAAAGATGTGTCTTGCAACAAAGCTATGAAAAGTGTAATAAATAGAACTGGCAAAAATGCTGGTGCACGCAAAAATATAACAACAATAAAAATATTTAAATCATCAAGTTCAAATTAGAACTACTTAGACCTAGCTACAGGTATGAAAAGAAATACACCTATAAGGAAGAAAATAAAGTGATATGGACTTGACAAGAAATGTAATTATGCTAAAATAAAGCCATACGAAATTGTGTGCAAGTTGAGAAAGACTCTTTGCCTTTTTTTTTTTTTTTTTAAATAGTACAGCTTCCCATCTGCTTGTGGACAGCAGACAAGAAGAGTCCCGAGGCCCTGAAGAGATCCATACCAGAAACCTCCACACTCACTCTGGTGTCCCATAGCACAGCCACGCCAAGTTCAGCCCTCCATACCTCGCTGAAAACGTGTCCGAGCAAACCGTGCGGCTCCGCGTGGAGAGCTGCTGGGCCCCTGGGGAGCTCACACGTCCCTACAGACAGCGCTCTTCAGCAGCACCAGCACCCAGGGAAACCATCCTCCAGTTTTGGCACTAAGCTCACCTAGGGGCTTAACACAACTGTCCGCACTGGCCTGCAGAAATTATGTCTCTCCTGGGCACGACACCCCGGTGCGGTGCATCAGGGACAGGCGG
Organism: Mycteria americana; assembly: GCF_035582795.1. NCBI lineage: Eukaryota > Metazoa > Chordata > Aves > Ciconiiformes > Ciconiidae > Mycteria > Mycteria americana. The sequence continues at coordinate 143,557,216 of NC_134366.1, forward strand.
TGGCATTGCCGCCGTCCCAGGCACGGCCTCAGGAGCCAGGCTGCCTTCCTGGACAGGCGCTCGGGGCTGACCGCGAGGGAAGGCTCGCTGCAGGAGAAAAGCCAGGAAATACAGAGAAACCGAGACAAAAGTTCTCTCCTCATTCTCCGCCCGTACAAGGACCTGGACCTTCAGCTCTTGAGCCAAATCGTCACTTTTCAATTTTTTGTCCTCTCCACCCTGAGCGCCGATACTGTGAGCCCTCCCAGGCTGAGGAGACCGCTGCCACATCGATATTCGGAGTGGAGATCCTGAAGAAAGTTCATTTATTTTTCAGAATTATTACAGTTAATTGGAAACATCTGCTACAAATATCTGTATGCCAGAAGCATCCCAATCTACTAGGCAGTCTCTGCAGGAATACCCACTCCATCCTTTCTGGATAGGTTTTGCCAACGGCATCTTTATTGTCAAAGAAAAGACACCATAAGACTAATCGGCCAAATGCAGAGTTTAAATTGTCTCTGCTCATTTTCACACAAAGTAGTAACATATGTTGTGCTGTCACAGCTGTGAAAGATATTTTCATCTCCTCATTTGGCTTTTAACTGCTTTCTTGCAGTGAACCAGGTCAAGGAGTTTTGGGAACACTGCTCCCCTCTGATACCCGGTAGCATCCTTAACCTGATACAGTGCTGCAGTGAGAATATTCAAGTACATGCAATTAACATTTTACATTTGTATTGAGATTAATGTCAATATATTACATTAATGTAAATACATTATTTAATGTAATGTGAATGTTAAAATATTTGTGTAAGTATTCATGTGAATAAAGTATAATTATTTGAATGTCCAGGGGAAAAAAGTTCCTGTGGGGACAGAATACAGCCTAAGTATGAAGTATTTGTAAATCCCAATAAATATACTCATTGAGACCTACTGAAAATCTGGGCTGGAACTTACAAACACAGAATTTCTAAACAGGTCATCAAAGATAATGAAAAATTTAAGTGCCGACTGGACTTTCTAAATATTATTAGCCTTCTGTCTGATTCTGCTGTAATTTTCTTTTTAATAGGCTGAAATGTGAGACAGGACCATTTTTAGTAGAAGGAATCCATCAAAATTGTGAATAATGAAAGAAAATCACACTGTCAAATTAATTTTTTTTAGGGAAAATGATGAACAAAGTTGTTCATATTAAGGAGTGAAGTGTGGTTATATCTCTAATCTTTAATGAAGTCAGGCCAAACCAGACAATGTTTATACTATAGAGCTTGCTCACAACAGCTGGAGAATTCTTACCGGCTGTATGAGGCAGCATGATGGAAAAACTTGTTTAAAAAGGTTAAGAGTAGTAACTTACAACCTCCAAAGACATCTTTGAAGCAGATGCTCTTCCCTGAGATGCCAGACTAGGAAACTTTATTCAGGGAGAAAAAAAAAAAGATGAGATTTTGAGCCAGATTTTTTTTAAAATAAATTACTATGGGTAAAGTTTTCACGCAGATGGTCACTATGAATTCTTATCTCAAACCAGATTAGAAACAGATTTCCCTTTTACATGAAGAGCAGAAATCAATCTTCTGTAATATAATCTTCTTAGATCCTCTCCCACCCCAAGGGTAAGAATAGCCACAAATTTCTCTTTTAACAGTGTGGGAATGGACATTTCTTTGTCGCTATCTTTAAGAAGTTCCAAATCATGGTGAAGGAACTTGCACTCATCGACAGACAGAAAAAATGAACTGTGAAAAGCAGAAGACCACGTAATGTCTGGATACATATTTTCATTTGGCAGAATCACGATGCTGATAGGAATAATACAAAAATAATAAGGCCTCTGACTGAAAGATCAAGTATTCCCTTATTCCCTGAAAAAGAATAGTTCCCACACTACATTTTAACTGCAGCAATAATTAGGATGTGAACTTTTGGGCCAGTTTTCGTCATCTTTAATGTGTTTATGAGGACCACCATCACTTCATCTCTCACATTTTAACAAGCTAGTTTTTATTTCTTTCTGCTTTCGTCAAGAAGAGGCAATGATAAGGCTGGCAGTGATTATCACCTGTACTGATTCAAGAGATATTAAGTGAATAAACCCATGAACCTCAGTGTTCAAGTTAAAGTTCAATACTGGTTAAGTAGTATTCTTGAACCTCACCATACTGCTATATAAAAATTCATACAACTGCTCTACAATTTTAAGGCATCATCAACCAGAAAAATATACAGAGAAGTGTATGGTTCCCGAGCACGTTCATAGGTCTTTATACCACAAAAAAATAAAATTACGCACTTTTGCTCATTTGGGCTGTGAAGCAGCTTTCTCTCAGAGAAGCGGTGGGTTTGGTGGACAGTGCCACAGCTTTCTCTGTTCCCTTGGGGAAGGCCCTGACCAAACTTTTCTGGATTCACTGCAGAAATGCAGAAGCTGTACTCACGCAAAGGTGGGAGATGTGCCATTTCTGCTGGTATTAAACAGAACTAGATGAAGAAAAGAAAGGGTAAATCGCACATTCTTGTTTGTAGCATCAAGTCACTCTCGATTCTCACGTCTGTTGGCTTGCCATGCTGCACGTCTGACACAAAAGACATCATCTTACTCTCAAAGCAGAGTAAATCAGCAAGTAAAATTCTTGGAATAACAACAGTGAAATCTGTCCAATACTTTCCTAAAAATGCATATTAAACCTGCTTCAGCCATGAAAACTTGATTAATGTGTTTAATATATTTGGAAGAAATAGTCATTCATGTCAAGGGCAAACAATGTAACCATAGAAACTGGGGGAGAATAATCTCAAGAAAAAAAATGAAGCAGATGCTTCAGGATACAACCCCACTAAGGTTTACCATTGTTATAGCTGATCCAAAGCAAGCTTCATGTGCCCTAAGTGGAATAAACTGTCACCTCCACTCTTCCCTTGTGTGGCAGTTAAGGAAACACAAGCATTAGCATATGAATGGACGAAACAAATGGCTGGATTTCCTGTGAAATCTTAAGTTCTGCTTTTTCAAGATAGCGAGAGCAGAAGTTGTGACACATGCTTTCGCCGAAAATCCAGAGAGCCCTTCGAACCTCGGAGGACCACATGAAATGAGGGAAGATGAGCAGTGACAAGAGCGGAGAAGCAGCAGTGCCAGCGCTGACTCTGCCAGTGCAGAGCTGCTGCCCCCCGGTCCCGTGCGTATGGCTGCGAGCTGACCCTGGGGCCCAGCAAACCACCCGCTATGTCCTCCTCTCATGCCCAAGCTGCCTCTTTCACGTGTCCAAGGTCCTCTCCCAATGGCAGTATTTAAGCAGCAGAGGAGCTATGCTTTGCTCAGAGCATTGATGGCACAACTACAGTATCTAAGGACACCTATACGTGCTTTTGGCAGCACATGCTGCTGGAAGGTGACACAGCAGAGCTGGTACTTACCCATAGCGTGCCTGATGTGGAAAGTCAACATGACCAAAGACTCAGTTTAAGAGCTTCAGCCTGCTTTTGGGAAGGCAACGAGGTAAACGTGGGATGCAGCACTTACTGCACTGCCTTAGGACTTGTCTCTCTCTCATCTCTTGCGTCTTAGCTGCCTAAACCTCACTGCCACGCCAAACCTTCCTGTAACCGCCGGGAATCTTCCCGTCTAATGCCCGTCTGCATGATTTCAACCCACTTCCACAGAGAAACTTCCACAGGTAGTGGAGTCTCCATCCCTGGAGATATTCAAAAGCTGTCTGGACACAGTCCTGGGCAACCAGCTCTAGGTGGCTCTGCCTGAGCAAGGGGTTGGACCAGATGACCTCCAGAGGTCCCTTCCCACCTCAACCCTCCTGTGATTCTGTGAAACTGCTGAAGTTTCCGTCACAGCACAAGTAGTCTTCCAAGAGGGAAACCTACGTGCTGTAGGAAAGGAGATTTTCTATTTCTCTGAAGGCAGGTGAATATTTAGGTTGTGCTCATGAGCAGTGATCACTGATTATCAAAAAAGGAGCAGAAAGTCAGCACATTCCTACAATAGCAAAGGACTTGAGATAAGCAGATGCAACTGACGGCTGTCCCTTCACTAGATGCAGAATTTGTGGTTTCTTAAGTGTTCCCCTTTGCTGCTGCGTTGCAGCTGCGTGCACAAGAACACATCTTCCTTTACGCTGCCCGCAGCGCACAGACACATACACCACCGGGGAATGCTTCAAACACACGGAAGCAGCTAGCAATTTAATTAAAACAGTCACACACAGAGAGGCATGTGCACGTCCCATTCCTCAAGAGAAACACCTTAAATAAATACAGGAGCACAGTATTGCAAGAAAACTCCTGAGTCCCCTCCATCAACTGAAGAAACTCCATCCTAGAACTGCTCTTTTATTTTTACCTTTCCTGCACCAGCAAAGGGCTGTTCATGAACCTCAGAGATAACCAGGGACTGTCTTCTATTGCCTGGCCCCGCTTCACCCGCAGTCCACTTGCTTTATTGATGCCCACTCTGTCTTTTAACCTAAAATTAGCTGTTTTCAATCCCTGGTGTTTACTCTCCTCCTGTATATTTACCCTCCGGAAGGTAGCAGTATCTCAGCCTCTGCTTTAGTATCTGAACAAGCCAAGGTTTTTACAGCGCCTTCTTGTACAACACGCGATCCATCGTCCCCCTGACTGTCCTGACTGCCCCTCTGTGAACCTGCTCCCGGTTGAACCCGTCTTTTCTTTAATGTGAATGGTACACGCTATTCTCACTGTGCTTTGTCAACACTTCAAAATATGTTGTTAATACTTTCTTTCTCTGCCAGAAATACCTCACCCACTATCCTCTTGGCATGCATTTCTCTTATTAACAGCAGCATCATACTGGTAGCTCGATCCTAGATAGGATAGGTCCTGGGCTCCTAGAGCTACAATAATAGGTCATAGATCTAGGATCCTGGTCCCAGATGACCTAATATAGCTGTATTTGTTTTTTTCCTGTTTTTCAGCTGATGAGTTCCCAGCTCACAGACTAAATTCAGATGATGATTCCCTGAAAGCACAACCTTGCATTTTGCACAATTACATTTCATGCCATATCTATTACACCAACTTGGAAGAAAACCTAATCCTTCTTGTATGATGTTATGATCCTCTTCTGAAATGTCAGTGACTTACCTTTGAGTCATCTGCAAATTTATAAGCACACTACTGCTTATTCGTGACAATGATAGGAAGATATTAAATATGTTTCATCTCCTTTGAGGAACTTAATTAGCAGCCTCCCTTTGGCCCAACACTCCCATTTCAAGACTAATGTTGCCATCTCCTCTTTATTCAATTCTCTACCTATTTAAAATTTCTTCTATAAATCTCCTTTTTCTCTTACCATACTGATAAATCTCCATGTGGGTACCATATTGAAATTCTTTATCAAAATTGAGATGGATTACATCTATTGCCTTTCTTCAGCAACAGAACTGAAGAAGATGAAAGAGCTACCCTTGGCACAAAATATTTATTAATCATTTTTTATTTTATCTCATTTTCCGTTTGCTTCCCTGACTTCATTATCTTGTTCAAAATTTGCTCTAAAATATTATATACTTTAGAGGTTGGCCTCACAGGCTGTTATTTGCCCAAATCCACTTCCCCTGGCTCTATCTCATAATTTGAAGTATAAATTTTATATTTCTCATTCTCATGCCCCATTGTTCAATATATTCATTAGAAACTGTGCAATCTCATATAACAATAAATGTATTTTCAGGGAGGAGAAGAAATGGTTTTAGAAGTAAAATCTGATGACCTCTCACTGCTAGTCTCTGGAAAAGAAGTGCTGGATATTATGTTTCTCTAACTTGTCCCTGAAACTGCACTGCTGTTCTTAATGTCACACTGTACTGGGGTTTTTTTATAGCTAATACGGGAAACATGTGGTTCCTCTTTGAAGAGGCCTCCCAAATCAAACTTAAAATCAAATACCTCCCCATAACTTAATTTCAAAGGTTAAAAAGGTCAAGATGCTCTTCACGACCAAAGTACTTGTCCAATTCTCAATAAGAAATTTAATTTCTCTCATCTGGAGCAAATGTGTGTAATGCAAATGGCATTCAGAACACTACTGCACTTTGGAATTAAACCCACTTTTTGCAGCTGCTGTTTTAAACATCATCAGAGTCTGGAAATGAAACAAAGCCTTGTCTCGTTGACATATCCCTGTATTAATATTAACTTCAACAAATGAGTTTAAGTGTTTTCGGCCACCAACTGCATAACTCCGCTGTATATTCCACTGTACACTAGCCCACAACCTAGTTAGCAGCACTGCAAATATTCTAGATATCTACTGACATTATGCACAAAGATGTAATTAGAAGTGTGTGTGTACGCAGACACATTTGAAAAACAGAGAACAAACGTACAGCTCCAACTGATATCTTTATTAACTCATTCTCAGTGGCAGTATCATATACAGGGTTAGTGTAAGGTTAACATGCACCCCACACTGTGACCTTTCAGACTGAATTTAATTGCATTCCTACCAAGGATACAGAAAAATGATAAGGCACATGCTGATTGATTTTCTTCTTTGCAGACCACAAGAGCTCATTTCAACAAAACCTTGCCATTAAATTTACAGCACAAGTGAAAAGGAGTTTCAAATGATATACACCCTAATCTAATTTTTGAAACTGTTATATCAAAGACTCTCCATCATAAGCCGCAAAATCCCCATTTACCTCTTCTGTAAACCCTCTGTACTGCGTACAGCATTATTCTTCAATTGTTAGCATGCTTAAAATGTGTGTATAAGACTGTCAGAGCCTTGCTGTCATGCGTTAAAGAGCACTTTTAGGCATTCTGCCTCTGTAATCTTTGGGGACTTCAGTAACAACAAGTCAGGGGAAAATCAAAGTGAAAAGAAAAGACAGGTCATCATGAATCTAAATGCAATGTAATCTCATGATAGACATTTCTACTATAGATGCACAACACATTTGGGTTCTACAAGAATTTTACTGTCCTTACTTTAGTAAAGCTGGGATGAGTATCTTTGTGAACATACCAGTGCATGGTGAACTACCTGAATTGGGAAATTTTGCCAGAATATTTTACACACGGTGATTGCTGTATAAAATACGATATGCCTCACTATAGAGGGTTTTATTCTAAGCTTTAGTTTTTCTTTGATACCAACTTAGAATTTTGCTAATTTTTCATTATTCTTTTAAATACATTTTTGGTGATATTTTCAGATATTCAATAGTAACACTATGTTCTGCACTAAAAATGCCCACAGGGAACTTTGAGGTACGTGTTTGTTTAAAGCAGTTTCCACTTGCAGTGGATGAAAGTAACAGCGTAACAGCCAGTCACGCTGGGGTTTCAGTTTTTTTTAAGGAGGTGATGGCAGGCACATTTGGTTATTAATGTATAGGGGTTTTAGCTATTGCACTCATCATCATGGTCAGAACAACTCATCTGCATTAAAGTACTGAAGAGCACTGTGCACAGCTGAACCATCACTTGGATCAGTTGCATTCAGAGGAATGGAAACTTGGATGAGGCCCAAAGTATGGTAGACCTAACGTCTCATTTGCCAGCAAATCATTTGTATCAGAAATGACTTTAAATGACAATACTAAAATTAAATTTGTCCCATGTTTAACATGCCCATTAAAAAGAAATCCTTCAATGCCATTCACCGAGGGTCAGACACAGATAGTCAAATTGACCAGGTGGTTGGCCACAGCCCACCCTGAGCTATATCCCTGACTTAGACAATCTGCAATGGCTGTGGGGTCAAGGCTGAACCTACTCACTGAAAAACTCACCTTTACAGCTACGCTGTTTCCATGAGTCTCTGATGCACAAAGGTACTGGGAATGCCACCAGGAGCCTCAGAAAACAAACCAGACTGGGATAGTCTGACCTACATGAGTTTTTGTTGCTTTATCAAGACTTGACCTCCGTTTCACAGCAACGCTGTACCAGAAGCGATACTGGAGAATCCTGAAGACTTCAATCACCCCTAGCTTCCCTTGGATGACCCTCAAGAAACAGAGCACAGTGGCAGCAGCAGGCTGGGGTGGACCTGGGGCTGGGTGAGTTCCACAGAGCTTTGAGCAAGGAATCAGTGCTGTAACAAAGCAATCTCACGAGAGCCCACTGTGAACCTAAATTCATAATTTCTCATTTAATTCATCAGAATGGAAGCTCAGTGTGAACGACTCCATTAAGGCAAAGACAGAATTAGCCTCATCACACATGCAGCAGCATATGTCTCTTTCAACATGCACTGCAAAACAGATACGGAATGGAAAACAGATGATTTTTAACTTCCTATTCTGTCTACTGGTAAAGAAAACATTCTCAAAACCCTGCATATCTTCATGTAAATCACTCTATTGCAAAGATAAATATCAAAGTTATGTGAGATGCTAGATAAGTAGCAAAAAAGGCTTATAAGAACAAGAAAGAAATAAAAACACCTACAAAATCTCCAAAGACAAAAAATAAACAACAGTTTATTTGTGTTCCCAGGAAAGCCTAAAGCCAACATTAGCATTTTCTTTTGGAGGCAACTTTCTGCATACTGAGCGCCAGCTTAAATAAACGGCTGGCTTTTCTTCTTAGAATATTTGGGGAGTCTGCAAATTTTCTTCTCCTTTGAGAAAATAAACATGAAAACCAATGCAGGAAGAATGCCACACAGGAGTAGTGCAGAAGAAATTCAAATACCTTGCTATAATTATAAATGAGATCTTGGCCAGGCAGAAATGCATATGAAATGCTGTCAGGTGGGAGTGTTTGCCAGCCATCCTTCAGGAGCAACAATCACAGAAATCCACCCTTGTCATCTTCTTGTTGATGTCCTATCCCCACCCCTCATGAATTTTATATGGCTTTTCATTTTTATTCCCATACTTCTCTCTTAATCTTGCCTTAGCCCATCCCCTGCTAGATCCCAGGGCTCTTCTTTTGTATCCCAAAAACCTCAGTTGAGGATTTGCTGGTATCCAACACAAGAGGTTCAGGGACTCCAGTCAGCTTTAAGCTGCAGTCATTTTTTCTACTTCGGAAAGCCTGCAGGGAAAGTACTTTTCCTTCCTTGCTAGATAGTAAACATTCCTCCTCCACTGGGCAAACAAATTGTCTTCTGTGATTTGTAAAGACACTCAAGTAATATTCTTGTTTACCTTTAAAAATGTCTTTGTGCTATCCCTAGTCTAGCTCAGGGAACCGAGCCGAAGGTGTTGCAGCTAACATATGGTGAACAGGAGTAAGAGCCTCAACACTGGAGAGCAGTACCCAGAGACATCCGTGCACAGGAAAATACAGAAACAGTCACTCTGAAGTCTGAGTTCGGGCTAAGATAGCAGCAGAAAGGGATCTCAAGACAGTAAGTATCTTCGGCGAGCAATTTCATTTTACTCATCAACTCAGCAGAAACATGGTTTTCTGCCTCCAGGGAAGGCTGCAACATGTATTCATTAATGACTGTTTAGACAGATCAACACTACTGCTGTATTAATTTTCCTCCCCCTTACGTGAGGTATTTCATGATCAAAGTATTGAAATCAACACTGCCAAAGCAACATTATTTGAGCAGTCAAGTTAAGCACATGCACGTTTGAAGGATCAGATCTTAATGAGGTTTTTTGGTTGTTTTTTTGGCACAAATACAACAAACACTTCAACACAAATATAACTCTGCCCATGCAAAGGGAAGGGCTCTGCTCATGTAATTAGCATTTACAAGCACAAGTATTTGTTTATAAGAATCAAACAAATCATTAAATATTTATTAATTTCACGAACAGACTAATTAGTTCTGAAATAGCTGCTTTCTTAAACTGCACGACCAATATGTAATCTGGTACCCTTCATTTATCAGTTTTCATTGAAATGAATCCTGCGAATCTGACACAACTTCATTAAAACCACCAGATTGTTGGTCAAATCTTTGCAAGTGGTACACGAAACTCCATGCATCTAAATGAAAACCAGTGTACTGCCATTCCAGTCAATAAGGCTGTAGACAAACCCGTATCTTTAACTTGGTCATCACAACCTCAACTGTTTGATCCACATCAGCATACACATTAGAGAACGTAAAGCCTGTTAACGCATAGCGTCCTTCTGAAAATGGGAACATATCCAGTGCTCACCCAGGGTAGTTTAAATTACCAAAGCTGGCTCTAAATTTATCAAAGTTGGTTTGAAACTGAAGGCAACTGGAAAGTTTTGCAGTAATATGTCACTTCCTAAGAAAGCTGATGTTAGAAATATTTCCCAGATGTGGGTTAAGATTTCCAGATTAATAGAGAGAGCAGGAGAAAGCAGGAGATAAGTATTCCTGACCAAAAGCTGCTGACTGTCTGCATTTGTCCAGGACAAGAGACCTGAGGCTGGGTTCTTGGTGCTACAGGAAAGTGCCTGGCCAAAATACACTTGGCTGCTCATTAATGTTTCCAAAAGGCCTAGTTTTGCTTCTGCATAAAAAAAAGCAAGTTTCAAATCTAGCATTTTGCACCAAAATAAATATGGCGTTCTGATCAGTCACAGACACATGCAGCCAGGCTTCCAGTGCATCTCCTGAACTACCAATGCACAACAGAAGCTTAATATGAACTTTTCATAACATTCCATACAAAAGCTTACCTAAGTATCTCCTTCAAAATCCTATTAGTATCTGCCATATTTCAGATTACTTTTTTCTTTTTTTCAGAAAAAGAAATTCAGAACCATTTTTAACTTACTTATGGCATCAATAAGCTACATGAGGAACAAGGTGACTGACATGGCAAAACCAAACCTAACACAAAAGGTCTCTAATATAAACTGTAATGTTGTCAGAAACAGACAGTAACTACAGAAACATCGTGGAAATAATAAAGGCAATAAATTAAAGCCATGTGAATATTTATTTTTATTTTCAAGACACCTCCTGAAATTATGAGATCAATTTGGCTTTGTTTTTCTCTCATCGCTTACATCTTGTCGGAAGGCAGTGCAAAAACACTGCAATCAATACTCTCTTGCTAGCCTCGATTAATAGATTTACATTAATTGCAGCCATCTACATAAAAATACTCCTTAGTATTCTTCTTCCATAGGACTTTTACTGAAGATGAATTTCTGAACACACAGATAAAGTAAAAATAAATGATTTTTTTTTTAAGAGAAAACTTACCTTGGAGCACACTTTCAGCAGATGTCATGAAGAGGTCTGGTTGCTTCCAACGGCTTTGATCTTGCTGTCATGCAGCGGCTCCTGATTGAAACAAGTGACCTCAGGGGGACTGGGAGGGAATGGGGATAACTGCGCTCAGAAAGGGTCTCCTCACATCAGACATGGTTTTTCATACTCTATTTACTTTCAGCCTGGACTGTGTGAAGTATCAAATCTCTGCAGGTCTAGCTAATGGGATGGGAGTTACCAGCTCCTCAAAGGTTCATGCTTCTCAGCTCTGGACAGGACAGCAGGATACCTGCGCCCACTGAGACCCTGCTGATTCTGGTGGGGCGATGCTGAACTTCACCTCAGTTCTGTGAGGAACACCGAACAGCGAAATAACAGAAGGGCAACTAGCCGGCATATCACTTTGGCTTCCAGACAGGAAGAAAACCAGGAGAAGAAAAAGCCTTGGCCACTGTATATTTTTGTAGCATTTGCCATTTCTTTCAACAGCATGAAGTAAGCCCCGGTAAGCATCAAGTGATGAATGAGTTTCTTGTCCTGGCTAAGTGCTGAGCTTAGATTGTGGGATAGAAGCTAACAAGAAAAATCATTGAAAATGCAGCACCTGTTGACATTTTCCAATATGCACTGACCTTTCCAGTACCATTACATTTGGCTCTGCAGCACAATCACATTGTTTCAGCTCTACATATCGATAAGATCCTCATTATCTGAATCCTATCAAAACCTTTATACTTTTAGTGAGAGCAGAGAAAAAGACATTATTGAAATGTCTGTCTGAAACAAGTGTCAGTTCAGTGACACCAGAAAGACTCCCACTTTGCTGCTGGGGTTAATTGTTCACACTACCGTACTGTAACCTAGCCAGGTAAGTACCGCGCAGAGACTGACGACTAATGTGAGGATGACTTCTGGTGACAGTGACAGTAGTAGGTAGCTGCAGCGCACTAAATGAGGTATTCAAGGACAGAGTATAGAAAATGAATCTTGTAATCACCAGCACACCTGCAAACCAGAAATCATTTCATGATATGTGAGAAGAGTCCATGATAATTTATCCCGCAGAACACAAAACCCCCTATTCTCCCTCATTTAACTCACTTTATGAGGTTATAATGATTAGTTTTATTTCTAGCAAACCTACAAATTTGCTTTCCTTCACTTCCCCCTCCTCCATTTACATTTGCTTAATATGCAAAGGTAATACATTTTATTGAAGAAATAAGGAAGATCTGCATTAAGTCATGTCTGCTTCAGAACTCAGTTGACTCCCCACCAGCTAGAATCTATTATTTGATTAAAAATGCTGTTGTGCCAGCTGCCATGCAGCACGTTTCACTACCCTGATTCCTGGCGGAATTAAATCCATACTAAAAATGTTGTCTAGCATGAATCAGCCTCTACTCAATATTAATACATACCTGGAAAATAACAGCATTTAAAAAAAACCCAGCCCTCCTAGACCTGGCCATGTCAATCTAATGCAGAAGGTGCTCAATGGGGAAGAACTTCAAATTTCTCATATTACAAGGTAGTAATTTCATAAGGCAATGTCCTAATTATATGCTCAGGCTTGTTTTTAAGAGTGATCTCTCTTACCATAAAAACAAACTAAACTCCTCTTCCAACAGAACCAGTCCTGAAATAAAAGGCAGTTGCTGAGTTTAAAGAATTAAAAGCTGGTGTATTTCACTGATATGGTGAAGTATTTACTAGTGGAGGGTAATTATTAGGGAATGTGCCTATTCCCTGAGAGCAAAAAATAATTTATAGTTAAGTCTGTTACTGCTAATTTACTTAGAATGAGAGACTGTGTCAGGCAAAAAGCCCATTTAATTTGAGGGGGATTTCTGCCTGATGTGGACTGCAGGAATATATGCCAAGAGTATATGCTGTGAATAAGAACTGAAAATGTTGCTCAGCTGCTTGCAGCGCAAGAACATTAAAAGCTTTAAGGCAATCATTTGCAAAGGCATGCTTAAAAGGCCTCTAAATAGAAACATAGCAATGGTATGTTGATAGGACTGATTCTTCCCATTTTCTTTTTCAGTTACCTCAAAGCAAGCTGCAGAATACAGCTTCGCTAGCTCTGAAAAAAAGTCCATCGGTAGCTCTGAAGAAAGTTTATATTCAATGGGATGTTTGCAGCTTTCTTTGTTCCATGGATGGCCATAAAATTAAGAAGTTAAAAGGTTTTGATGGCTTCACACAAGATACAGTCTCTTAATATACAGACATAAGAACATGCAGAGGTGAGGCTGAAAGCCCAAGCCCAAATCCATTCCTGGTGGTGTCAAGGCAGTGCTCAATACTTTCTTTAGAAAAACTATGTAAGTATATGGATATTTCACTGATTAAACTGATTAACAACAGTCAATCTAAATTCCCAAGAGGTAGTTAAGTTATGCCATGTATAAAATAGCTGGAAGAGAATATAGCAGGTTTTAGTCATAGTACTGAACATAATTGAGGGTCAAGTCACTACTGAGCCAAGCTGCTACGATTTGACGGTTGCTTAACTGAACGGATGGTCTGAGCATGGCAGAGAGTAGCCCAGCACCCGCACTACAGAAAGTGCCATCGTAATGGGCAGCTTTGCTGACAAGGGTCTGCAGGGAGGCAAGTCCCTGCAGCTGGAGTCCTACAGGTACTGAACTCCTCTTCTGCTCTGAACATGCACGTCCAGGTCAGACTCTCTGGAGAAACAAAAATAAACTAACTTTGCTGCATCTTAGAGATCTTCCTTTCAAATATATTTTAATTCAGTTTGGAAAAGCTGGACCTAATACTTCTGATTTTGTGGTTTTAAATTATTTCCATTTCCAGATCCGTTATATGACTTCCTAAATAAGCAAGAAATGTATTATTTCATATATTTTTAGAGACTGAGCTTTGTATACTTTAACTTTTCACTCTACAACCTCTTTCACACCAGTTAAAAGTGTTGCAGTGTAGCCCCGTCTATGTTCAAGCACCAATTAGAAATGCGTTACACATGCACACACTGACAAACATCCCACAAATACAGAAGATATGTAAATAATGTTTATGTATTTCTCCTATTCACTAACTTTTCTGGCAGCATACGCCAGCAACCTCAGTCCACCATCATCAAATGAGTCAACCTGTCATGGATGCATTCCTCTTCTCTATCATGCAAAATGGAGATCCTCTCCATGCCAAAGACGGGAAGTACCTGGACCGCCAACAGTACCTGCTTTACTGAGAGCGAGCAATGGCTCAACTAAAGACATCACAAAGGATTACACCACTGAAAAGGAAGTTTAATTTCTCCTTGGTATATGCTACTTGTCTCAAAAGCGTCACAGACAGTGACATTTAAAATCATGATGTTCCTATACACCAAAAAAAGCCATACTTTGAGACTCAGCATGATTTCAGGAAGGGAACACCATCAAACCCTGTATAATAAGAGTACAACGCCCAGATTTGCCAACAGAGACATTAAAAAAATAGATTCAATGGCAATTACAATATTCCTATCCCAAATGGTAGCTAAAACTTTATCCCACCCTATACTGGCATGTATTGTGTGTAGGCCCTACATTTCAATAAAAGGAAGCAAATGTTTTTAACAGCACACTGGAGAGTTTTTATGAGATATGCGATCTACAGGAAGACTATTGTCCCTCAATAAACATTTATTGACTAAATGAGCTAATCCAATTACCATAACCCTTATTGAAATGATAAAAGATACTGAAGTTTAACTTAAATTTTAAGAAAACTACTGAGTAGTAACAGCAGTAAGGTATTTTATGCAAAAAAAATAATTTATAAATTATAATATTTATATTTTAATAGTACTGGTGTAAAAATCCTCCGTACGCATGGCAGGTGTGGAGGAGCCTTTTGTGGTCCCAGCGCAAACCCACCCAAATCTGCCCAGGCGGATGCTCTCCCAACAGGAGCAGCCACCCAGGCTCAGCCGAGCGCTGCGGCAGCGTGCAGAGCCCGCGACTCTGCCACACGCATGTGTCTGCCTGCAGCAAAACTCCTGCTGCCCTGCACAGCTCCTAATGCCTGCAGTCTTGCCTCAGCCTGTCCTTGCGGTTCAGGCACGCGTCATGCCCTCATGTGAAAGCCAATGGTCTACACAGCAGGGGTATATGAACAGAGGTGTAGGGGAAGGCTCCTATATTACTGATTTTCTGAGTACTGCCAGCCCATAGGATCGTGTTGCCTTTGTTCCATAATCTGAAAGGCATAAAGTCACCGTGGCAGGAGACCTGAGGAAGTGTTATGATTAAACTGGTACATAGGTTCTGGCAAAGAGCTCCTGTGGATGCTTGGGAAAACACTGAGCAAACATCTCGTCCATACTCAAACTTCCCATTTCCCAAGCTGCTGATCTGCAGCAGTGCTGAACATACGCCTGCACATGGAAGCGCTGGGGGATGTGACATTAAATACTAAGGAACACCACAAGCCCTTAAGGAAAAACGTGTCTGTATTTCAGCTCAGACATTCAAAGTTAATAGAAATATTTTAAGAACATTCCTTACTAAGGACATATGCCTTCATTTTTCACCTTTGCCGTATGATAACAACATTCATTTTCCTCACATGGTGCTGCGAAAAAGCCTACAGAAGTTGTGAAGCACTGAGCCATCACAGTTATTTTCTCTTCCTTGCATTAGGGTAGTATCTGGGATTCTCAGGCTAGGATACAGGCACACTGGAGGTTGTGCTCAGAGAGAACAAAAAACATGGTTCTTGCCTCAGAGAGTCACATTTAATCATAAAAAAAAGACCAGTAAGTGGATATGGATGGTTGACAAGGTAGTAGGAGGAAACAAAAGAGACAGCATCAGTCAACACAAGAGGCAGTGGCTGTAACACATCGCTAACCTACTTTTTTTTTTTCAGGGATTATGGCAGAGGAGATTTTAAGAAGGGATTTAAAAGGAGAAAATGAGGTTAAGTGTGTTGATGTCTGCCCACAGCTCATCCTTAACTTTAGCAGCAGCAACGAATAAAGTCCACAGGTGCTGGTTTGAATACATGGCAGATCAGCGATGAAGCTGATATTGCAGGTGAACTGGAGGGATGTGTGGACAGATGGGCCAGAAGGGCTTTGGATATGAAATCAGGCTGCTTCTTACCACCATTATTATAAGAGAGATATATGAATATTACGGAAACTCTCACAAGATAACAAATTTCTTTTTACAGCAGGTTTGAACAAGGTAAAAGCTACACAGGCTATATGCGGACCATGCTTGACAGTGGACTGAGGGGTGGCATTACTTCATGACCATAGGCATCCCCAGGGCTGGCTCCTAAACACCTCTCAGTCCACAGACATATCTGGAGGAAGAAGCATGCCTTATTCAACACCCTTCACGGTTGATTTTTTAAGCCCAGGACATCATTAGCTAAGTTGGTTGTTTTCATGAGTTACTATCTTCTAATGACTCCTCAAATATCTGTATGCAACAGTTGGAAACTTCTGTGTTCCACAACAAATTTGGTCTTTTATAAATTGATTTACATATGTACTTGCTATTTAATTCTGTTAGAAAATATTTCAGATAATATTTTTTCTGTCGTCTCCTTAGGTCAGCCATTTTACAAAGTTAAGAGAGCAGAGGCATCTGGGGTCCATTTGAGCTCAGTAACAAACCTTGGTCTTAAAACACATTTGCCTGTCAGCAGATGACAGTCTCAACAGCACAGCTGCCTTTTACCCAACCGACCCGTGAGATGGACTAGTATCTGCCAGCCTCTTACTAAGCCTCTGAAAATATCTGTTTGTTTGGTGAGGCAAGGTGTTTCACCAAAGACATGCTGATATTAGTTAAATTATTGTTTAGGGGAAAAAAAGAGGTAAAAACAGAAAAAGGCAACAGACATCTTCCCATACATGACCTTTTTAATGGTGGTTTCCAAATCAACCACTTTTCATCAAAAGTTCCAGCAAAGCATCAGAAGAAAGCAATTTTAGGAACACAACAACATCACAAAATTGAGGAAACTCTTTTTGCTGTACTATATTGAGATAAACCTTAACAACAAAACGCCTGTTAAAAATATGGCTTACCTTTTCATTTTTTTGCTTAGTGCTCTTCACTATGTCCTTTAAAAGCTAATGAAAATCAACACCCAAAGGAAAGCCAGTAGGTAACACACTAGCTTGCTAATGTATCACCGTCCTAAATAACGGTAGGTTGGAAGAGCACACTGAGTCCCAGCATCCTGATAACAAGAACAGCGTCCCGTCCAGCCCGGTCGGTCGTCCATAGCAAGCAATCCCACAGAGCAGTGCCTGGCTCGGGGAAAGCAGCACTGCTTTCCAGGCTCCACTGGCTACAGGGATGACATCTCCACTGATTCGAATGGGGATGCTGAGCTCACATGAGGACCCAGCTGCTCAGAAGTAACTCAACATGCATGTGTCAGCCTGAAGCTGAATTCTGTCCCACAACTGGGTACCTACACTCCCTTCAGACTACAGCATCCTGTAAGGCTCTTACAAGATGAAACTTACAGTACAACAAAATAAGCCTCCAAAATAAGTTAAATGGACCATGTCCTAAAAGTAGCTACTTCCCTCCCCTGACTAGAGGGAGACCTCGGGTGACCAGCTCTGGTGCAGACATCCTCTGCCTGAGTGTCCTGAAGAGCACTCCAGGCTGGTGAAGCAGAAAATGGATGTATTCATGTTTTAGTGCTTTATCTGGGGCTGAGTATTCTTCTGCTGTCAAAAGCAGAGAGTTATGTTCCTGACACAGTAATGACAGAACTAAATTAAGAAAATAGAGTTCAGAGAGGCAGAGAGGTGCAGTTGAGCTTTGGATGAACAAACCTTATTAACTGACTGGCTACCAGCTATCTAAATAGATTAAAAGAATTATTATTACAGCTCTAGTTTAACAGTTTGGAAAAGTGACATTTAAAGTCGCTACTTAACATTCAGACATCCTTAACGCTATGCAGTAAATTTGTTATTTAAAACCTACTTGTAAATACATGGTAACTCTTGCAAGTTAACGGCAGCATTCAAAAGTATTGGCAAGAGCAAATAAAAATGCATCCATCTTTGAGAAATGAAGTATTTTCATGACTTCATGTTCTCATCAGACAGCAACCATAAAAAATGTGCCCATTGCAACATGTACAACAGCCCAGAAAAATGTCACTTTTGGTATACGTTCTTCAGATCGAGTCAAATGAAATTAGATTTTCAAATCCATGAAAGACAGTCATCTGAAAACACTGTAGTGCTTCCCCAACGCCATCTTCATATGTCAGAACACTACATGTGAAAGTTCATACATTTGATTTCCTAGAAGATACCAATGAGGTACCATATTTTCCCCTTCTTTTTACAGACCACCTCCTAGGAAAAAAAAATATGTGTGCATGCTTCAGGCACTCTTACTTATATTGGATGGACACAGATTATGCTGTCCCAGTTGAGTGATTTAAAATTGCATTTATTGTGATGTTTTGTGATTGAAGAGGTCAAAGCCTTCCCCGGGGAAAACAGCTATAAAGTGTTCTCCAGACCAATTTAAGAAATTCTTGTTAACTTCTTAGCTTCACGAGGTTGTGTGCTGTGGTTTCACTGTAAATAACATGACCTTCTTATTAACCAAGAGAAAGACAGTAACTTTCATGTCTATAGAGTAGAAATGAATTCTTTTCTTACATTTCCGCTCCCCCCTCAAAATATGCAAAGCAAATTTTGACATTCCCAACCCTATATATCAAAGAACATTCAGGTTCAAAGTCGAGTACTAGAAAGTCAAGAAACGCCAGAACAAATTTAGTTCAGCTCCCTTGTGTTTATACATTAAGATGAAATATTTAGGTACATGATGATGTGGGTTTTTTTTTTTACTACATTATCTGTGTTTTAAATAACAAGAAACAAATTCCATAGTGGCCTGATTTGACAAGATATTCGGATGTCTATCTCATTTCAAATATAATACTTCAATAATTGAAGTTACTTATCTTGCTGAGAGAAGTATAAGGTAAGATAAAAAATTTCCTAAGAATATCCATGAGTTCAATTTTTTTTTTCAGTAGAGAAAACATATTTGGAAATAAGATATACCTTCCACCAGCAAATACTGCTTGATAGTATGCTGTGATCTAATTTTGAATGAACAAAACTAGAACAAATCTCCTTTTGCCTAATTTTTTTCAAACAGGTCTATCACAATGACTAGCTTATCAAAATATTTCAACTCACATTCTAAAAATACCAGCTATTTATTATTTTAATCTGCTGTACAGACATCAGTCTAACACTCAATTAGAGTAAGTGGTTATGAATCATGCACATTTTAGGAATATCTGGCTCTCTGAACAACATTCGGGTTTTAAATCTTTATTGATAAAAATATCTTACTTCCAACAGAAATCTACATACAAATGTGCAAATTAGGGCTACAGCAGCGAGCCTGCTTTATGGCTGAGAGGTGTCTGGGCTTGGCTAGTTGCCTTCCCTGTCTACTTCCACCTTGGCTCAGATAATTGGAATAAAGATGAATGAAAATTTAGGCCTGCAGTTTTAATAGTAACTATTTGTTATTTAAATTTCCTTTTTCCACACTGAACGATTGCAAGAACATGTGCTCAGAATTAAAAGGCTGCTCTTTAGCATCAGCACATTGATTTCTTGGGGTCCTTGCAAAGCTTTTCACATTGTTTCTGGACTACAGCACTACACCCCTCTAACTGCCTGTCAGACATCATTCCTGCTTTATGAATAAATAATATGATGCCCAGGGGAAACGTTGGGCTAAGACAAAAAAATCAATATGTGTCTAGCACGTGTTCAGCAGTTGTTCAGCTGAAGTCTGTCTCAAATACGTAGAGTAATTTTAATAACAAAACAAATGCTTTCTAAACTGAGCATAAAGGAGGGTTATTAAGAAAGCACTACCACTATGTCACTGCATATCCTATTTGAAGAATAATAATATTGTCCTCCTAAAATGTGAATAGATATTCTGATTGCAAAGTGTTTGGTGAATACTTATCTACAAATTTCAAATATTCATGTTACAGAGATACAGTAGCAACTAATTTTTTACTCTGTTCCTCTTGGAGTAGTTTTGGTGCACGTGTGCATAGTAAAGCTGTTATTACAACCGACTTATTTTTTATTTTAAAAACACCTTCTTCCAAAATTGCCTTATTATTTTTTTTCCAGAGGGTCTAGGATCAAAAGTGAAACAAAAACAGGGTAAATTAATCATTCATGCAGCTCTGTAATCGCCTTCATCATTCCTGCAACCTTAGCCTATTTTTGCAGTCAGCGCAGTTTGTTGGTCTGACACCGCCACTGTAGCCCTGCAGATGCAAACCCGCCGCAGCAATATTTGAATCACTCTACTTCTACAGGATGGGTCTATATAAAACGACCTTAATTCCTGTCGTGAGGCGGTTCTTTAATTCCTTTACATTACATCTGAGAAGGGTGGGTTTTGTTAAATGCACCATATAGTGAGCAGCATCAGTAGCAATCGCTGCTCACTTGTTTTCCCGTACCTTATTGAAGGTGGACCTGCACAAGCTTGACTCCTGAACCTCCTTCCTTCCACCTCCGTGTCCTCCAGCACCAGGAAAGCTTGGGCCATGCCAGGCGGCAGCACTCAGCCCCTGCCGATGGCACGCGTCACCTCCCTTCCCGGCTCACCAAGGGCCAGTGGGGCCGAAGTCTCACAGATCCTCACCTCCTCAAAAATGCCACCTTCCCACCATGTTCCTCACAAACATCAGCCTCACGCTGGAAACCTGTGAAGAGGTGGCTGGGTTATTTTGGGACAGGGGGCAAGCTGCCGGTGCTCACTGCCAGCAGCTCTCCCAACAGCCACAGGCATCCAGGCTCGGCAGCACGGCCATGCAAACAGCAAAGAAGGAAGAAAATGAAGAGGTAAAGGCAAGACGGCAAGCTGTAGTCAGACCCACGGATGACCTATGAGATCACTGACTCCAAGTCACCAACATCCAGCCCAGGGACATTGGTCTCAAAGGGTTTTTTTCACCCCTCCCCACTGTTATACAGACCTTTTAGTGCAGATCCTCCCCTTGGGAGCATGCTGACAAGGCGGCTCCTCCTGTTACGGTCAGTGTAATGAAAAGCACAAACTTCATGTATTTATGACCCTTTCAGATTGAGGAGCTGCAGCTGAGTGCCCTTGCCCGGGGGTGCTTACTCCTGCAGGAGGGCCAGCCATCTGGAAGGGCAATCTAAAGAAACCAGAGGGAAAACCTGACATCTCGGGGAAGGAAACCTGCAGACGTGCAGAAGCTACCACTGACAGCAGCGGAGATAAGAGATGTCTCGAGGCTCACACTAGCCAACATGGTGGAGCCCATTAGCATCAACACAGATAGAAAATGCTTTTACCAACTCAAAGAAAGTGAAGTGCTAAAGACAAAGAGAGGGGGCTTTCCAGAAAAAAAGAAACAAAAAAACCCACCCAACAAAAAACCCCACAAACAAGTAAAAAAAAACCCCAAACTGCTAAAACCCCACACAAGCAAAAAGGAGAAGGCTCAGGGTGAAGCTTGTATGGTTTCTTATTCGTGCTGAATATATACAAACCCCAACCCCTGGGCATGGCAGCGGACTGTTTGCATGTGAATGTTATAAGGGAAACAGGCAGGATGGAAACTGAAAGCGGAACAGCTATTCCTGAATTACTTGCAACACAGGCAAGCTGTGAATTTTAAGCACCAAACTACATGCCCCGTGCACTGAAGCAGCTCTGAGGGAAGCGCCTCCTCATCCCTTCTCACTGCCTTTCCGGCAGCCGGCACAGCCGGGCTCCTGACAGCTCTCCCCCAGTCTTGATGAGGGCTCAGATGCCAGCAAGCCCTCTCCTACCGGCACCTGGCTCACGCCCTTTCCTTCAGCCACAGGCCTTGCGCCTCCGCCATGCCAACGCCAGGCCAGACAACCCAGAGCGGACACACAGGGAACATGGCAGACCACTGCGAAGCCCGGGCACGACCACCACACGTGTCAAACCAGGCCTGCGTGTCCTGCACAAGATGTAGGTTTGCAGGGGAGGGCCTGCAAACACCTCAGCTGTCCTGCTACAGAGACATACCCAAGAGAGCCCTGCTCCCTGCTACAGAGACATACCCAAGAGACCCCCGCTCCCTGCTACAGAGACATACCCAAGAGAGCCCTGCTCTGCTCTTCACTCCTCACTCGTCCCTCGCCCCGCAACACCCAGCACAGGAAACCGCCCTTCCTCCTCTTGTAACAAAATGGCTGCACAACACCTATTTCTGCCAACCCTCAGTGACAGGACCGCTTCACTTTGGACACTTCATCAGCACCTACGTGAGTCACGCTTTCTTACGCTTCTTATGCTATTTAAATGAATAATTATGCTTCCTAAAACTGACACTGGCTGTAACCTCTCGACCTTGATGTAGCAGAGCCATACCAACCTCGGGGGAGGAACCCCTCAGTGAAATACCCAGACCTTTGTGTGCATGCAGCACCCGAGGTGTGGTTCCACACTGAGAGACCCCTGGCAGCCTGGCTGGCTGAAAGAAGTCCTCTGTCCACCCACCTCCTTCATCACTGCCCACACTTGCCTTCCCCACCTCGATCTGAAGGTACTTCCTTCAGCCACTCTCTAAAGCATGGCTATAAGGTGATCCATGGGGGTGTGTGGTGGTGGTGGTTGTTTTTTTACACAGTCAAAAATCCCACACTGCCAGGCTAAATTTTGATACTATTTCTCCACCAACAAAGCTGGTTGAAAGGATCCCGTCTTCACCTTCCAGCCTCACTCAAGGCCAAACAACTGTTTCTGGGTTGTACCATAAATGGGATCAGAGAAGTAAATCCAGATTTTTAAAAGACCCTAAAACCCCAATAAAACAATGGGCTTTTTTTCAGCTCTAAGATTCCCAACTTTTTTGAACTGGAAGGAAAATTTGCTGGACCTACAGCTGTGCTCAGATGGCACCGTGTAGCTGTCTAACGCTGATGGAGGATTACATGGCATGATAAACTGTTCACAATTTCTGATTTCCTGTGCAAGAGTTCAGGTTATCCAGGTCCTTTAGACATGCAGCAGAGTCATCAACACATTTTTATTGCAAACAGAATTTCCAAAATGATGAGCTATTCAACAGGGAAGAGAGAGAGAAAAACCCCTCACCTTTCAGAGGTGTTTCATTTCCAGATCTGAGTATCTTTTACAGAGAATGAGAGTTTAGAACTAAAATGCTTCATCTTTGACAGATTTAGAGATAACTATCACAATCCTCTGGCTTCCACAAGGTAAGACTCCAGAAGCATGTGTGATATTAAATTGATTTTTACATTAATTCTATCTTTAAGGTGTCTGGTGAAGCTCGCTGATTTCTATGTTCATTTTAAAGATAAACACTACCAAGAAGCAATGTTTCCATCAATCATATGTCAGTTATGCACTTCTCATGGGCTCAGGATTTGTGATTGAAGCATCTCTGTACTATGTTCAGATAACAAAAAGAGACTGAGAGAAGGACTCGGAGTATATTCACACAAACTCGTGCAACCAGTCACTGTAGCTTAGGAGATACCTGGTCAGACAAGTTGTGGTAACCAAGTATGTTACCAGAGGTGTGCTCTCAGCTTCTGCAAAAGCAAAGTTAAACCAGTAAGCTTGTCTGAGCAAACCAACTTTCCTTTAGGAAAAGCTAGGAACATGCACCAGGTCAGTTAGTGCAATGCGGTTACCTTCAAAGTTCTCCACTTATCGTCTTATCAACGTGTCCTAAGTAAAGACCACCTGCTTGGTATGCATTAGCAAAGCACTGATTCCATGGAAAGTTTCAAGTCTATCATTGCACTATGGAAGGGACTTGAAATCTTCCCAGTACAACCAAATCTGGTCCAGTACCATATCATCACTTATTAGAAACAGCCACCCAGCAAGGGCTGGGATACTTGCAATAAAAAATAACTGCAGTGTTTGAAAATTCACCATCTGCCAGGTGTTGGGAGATGTTAATTATTTAAGTGACAACCCAATATAAATTTGATGTTGCTCAAATCTCATCAGACCTCCAATTAATGAATGCAAGCAGCACCAGTCTACATACTGAAGACTGGATCTCATTGGTCTCCATGCAAAGGTACCAGATATGCCCTGCAGACTGCACGCCCAGACTGACTTCCTAACCACAGTATTCCTCTCTGTACCCTCCGCAGTGGGATAGCTTTGTAACTTGAACATGAAATATGAACCCCCAGCTGTCTATTTTGTTATTTATTTTCCATCCATAGCAATGGAGACCTCATTTGCTATGCTTTCAAGACAGGCTTTGAAACAAGCAAATGCTTATTATAGATCTGCAGCATCTACAGCAATTGCAACAACAGAACCAGCTTTTAAGAACTTGGCAAAGTGAGCAGAGACGGCAATTTCCAGTGAGGCAGTCATCACTCTGCTTGACCAAAACACATCCACCGACAGAAACTCCCATCATCTGGGGCAGGAAAGCCTGTGCCAGCGCTGCAGAGCACGTGGTGCCTCTTGCACAGCTCCAGGAAGACAACCAGCTAGAAGACTGGGATGCTGAGGGGTAAGGAAAGGCTTTCTGAATGACCATATACAAACCCATATCCAGCTGATTTTACCTTTCAGCTGGGACCAGTACTGCTGCTTTTTAAGACATGAAAACAACAACTGCATTTTCAAAATGTATCATGTCTTTATTTTATACACACACACACACACTAGCGTCTCACACAGCACATCATGAATCATGAAGCTGTAAGCAACAGCTTCTGTAAAAGCTCCTTGTAACGTTGCTGCTACCCAGTTTAATTGCTTAGCACTGGCACCTTCATAAACTACAGGGGTCTTCACAAAACTGAACCTAAAGCCAAGCTGACCACCACAGGAAACAAAAAGCAGTTGCATAAATAATTACCTTAGAGTCTCTGTAGAGCTTGATGTTCAAGTGATATACAGTATTGACAAATGTTTCCTCCTAGGCAACAAAAAGAAAGAAGGATTCACAATTCTGAATTCAATTATGCCACACTATGAGAATATAACAGACAATATACATTATCTCCTGTTTCTTCAAATTTAAAATCATATCCAGAGAAAAATACTTCAGAAAAAGGTTCCTTCCCTCTATTCAAAATACCTGAGAGTAACTAATACAGTTCTTAAACTCCTTTTTATTATTTTTGTCTGTTTACTATCTTCTGACTTTCAAATATCTGATAAAGAAGTTAGGCTGAGAATTAGGACATTTTATTCTCTCACCTATGTAATGTTGCCAATAATATGGATTTCACAGACCAAATCAGAATTAAAGGCTCCTATATGTAAAGTTAGGGTAGTTTATACCCATGCAGTGACAGTATCTTCAGAGAGATTTCTGCAACTGCTTGGGTTTTATGAGCAGAAACTCATTGTTACTTAGTAATTGTATTGGTTTGGTATCTAAAGAAAGAGCATCCAAGTCAGTGATGAGAGATTTACTAGGAACAGAGAGAGGTAAAGAGGTTGCAAACTCTTCCATTAGCACCAGCCTTGCAACACATACTTTTAGGTACGGGATAACAGAGTGGCCATGTGGTTGCAATCAGTTCTGCATTGCCTACATAATAAAAATGTTGAACTTCTCAGACTAATTTTCTTTCCATTGCCTAAGTGAAAAATTAAACTAACTTGGTTTGTAAATTAAGTTATCTAGAAGAAAGCACCTTCCTTTCCCTGGATGTTTATTTCAGATTTAAAGGGTCTTTCTTACACTATTGACTTTGTAGGGAACAGGCTTGCTATAGTATTGTAAGACTAGTTTAAACCAAAGTTAGAGCATATCTACAGCGAGTGGTTGAAAGGACTTATTTAAAGGACCTTCCAAATTAATTTAGTTAAAACTACTGTCCAACTTTTCAAATAAATTGGGATGTACAGTGCTAACCAGTAAGATTAGGAAATCTAATTACTGCCAAAGTAAGCAGAAATAGATATAACATAGACTATTTCTGAGGGAATATGCCATTTCTTTTACACCATTAATTTTCAGAAGAGACTCAAGCCCCTAAAGCAGCTTAAGAAATCAGGGATACTGTCAAGCTATCTGCTTGTTCAGACCACAGAAGGATATACTGATTCAATTACTTTCTTTTGATGTAAACCCAAATTAAAATCCATATGAGTGCATATTACAACTCAAACTTTTTGCACAAAGACAGAAATAATTTATTTTTTTGTAAGCATTAACCAGTTGCTTTGCTTGTTCAGCCCCCGCCCCCTTACTGGTGTAGTCTACTAAAAATAAAGCAGTGCAAGCTCCTGGAGAACTGTTGCTTAGCTACATTCTCAATTATCACAATGCTGGCCTTACTCATTCAGTGTCAAGGTCAAAGCAATTGTTTCTTTACTTTAATGATGAAGTATCCTGTTTATAAAAATCTTATCTGTTTCCTACTTCGTAAAATATTGCACATTTCAGTCAATCATTGCTGGCTAGTCCTCCAGAGAGACAAAGTGTGAGAACATAACCGGTAGTGTTAATTTTTGCCCTTAACAGAAAGCTTTTTTCCCAACTCCACCCAGAATGCCAACTGCCTCACACTGACACACAGGCAACCAATTATACCAACATTTCTTTCCTTCTTTGCTGTAGCCAGGCAAGTATGACAGAAATGCAGTAGTTGTATATTTATTCTTATTCTTCCCCCCATCCAATGACAAGCATAAGTAAAGTGGCAATTTTTAATTAGCAGGCACCTCTAAGTCAGCGTTGTGGGAAAGCTAAAGCAGAGAAGGAATTACCCCATCAGTTTTGAACACAACAAGTTTTTGGTTCCTCTTTGCCTTTGAGGGCAGGTGTTCAACTGCAAAGACTGCAATTCTCCCCAGGCTAGTCCGGGCTGCTGAATATTTCATAGCCCCTGAGAAACGCAGCTGTAATCAACTTGCAAATAATGAAATGGGCAGTGATAATAGAGCAGAGGTAAAGTGCACCATTAGAAAGCATCGGTGCTTCGGCTACTGCTGCAGGCTTGCTGCAACAATTTATCAGGTTATTTGATAAAATAATAATGCTATCAACTATGAAATCAAAATGAATGCTATGCCAAAAATATCAGAAAGTGTCTCAGGTGGCCAACATGAATAGCAAAGAGAAAAAAAATCAGAAAAAGTGCCAAAGGAATCACATTCAAGACCAAAACTCCATTAAATGTTAATCACATGCCAATTACAAACAGCCATGTTAGGCTATTAATAGAAAAGTAAGTTTACAAAAGTTACTTAAGGCAGGAAAAGTTTTAAAATATTAAAATAAAAGAAAGTATTTAAGAAGCAGTAAACATGTTCATTTTAATCCAAGCTTGTAAAGTAACCCAGCTGCTGTCCTAAATTCTTTGTAACAGGATCTTGAGGTTTGACATTTGGAACCTCAGATGTTTACAGTGTCCCCTCTGTACTGTTTAGTGCTGGTGAGCACCAAAAGACAGCAAAAGACCAACAGTGAGATTACTATAATGGCATTTCCTGAAGATATGACATGAGCTATGATTAAGAATTTCATGTTGAAAGCCAGGATTGAGCAAGAGGTGAAATGAAACAGACAGCGACTGGGCAGATAGCAAGATGTACCTGTGAATTATGCAGGGAAGCTCCACAGAAAGTATTTCTTCATCTCACTTCAGAAAACCCCCAAAACCTGACTGTTCCTCATGTGCCCCAGGTGTCTGAGGAACAAAGCACTGACTGCTTGTACAAACATAAGGTAACGTCACAGAAGAGGCTACAGTAGTTATGTGGTAAAAGTGGCAAGTTCATACATAACGACCCATATGGATGGGCAGGGAGACACCCTATGTGAGTATTTCCTATCAACAAAGACGACCTCTGCCCGTCTTTTTGAATTTGGATGGAGGTGTGACTCAGACACTAACTCTCTACCCTGATCTGCAATGATAAGCATTGATAAGTCGGGAAAGGCAGGCTGTATGTAGGAAAGGGCTACCTCAAATTACTTTCTCCTAACGTCCTCCAGAGCAAGGGGAGTGGTGACTGAGGCAAATGTGGTCTCACAAGCACAGCTTTTGTTAACCTCATGGTCTGCTGTGTATCATTAGCACAGGTGAATTCCACTGCACAGCCAGTGTCCAGACTGTAAAATATTAGAATAGAATAGTTCAGTTGGAAGGGACCTACAACGATCATCTAGTCCAACTGCCTGACCAATTCAGAGCTGACCAAAAGTTAAGGCATGTTATTAAGGGCATTGTCCAAATGCCTCTTAAACACTGACAGGCTTGGGGCATCGACCACCTCTCTAGGAAGCCTGTTCCAGTGTTTGACCACCCTCTTGGTAAAGAAATGCTTCTGAATGTCCACTCTAAACCTCCCCTGGTGCAGCTTTGAACCTTTCCCACGTGCCCTATCACTGGATCCCAGGGAGAAGAGATCAGCACCTCCCTCTCCGCTTCCCCTCCGCAGGAAGCTGTAGAGAGCAATGAGGTCGCCCCTCAGCCCCCTTTTCTCCAAACCAGACAAACCCAGAGTCCTCTGCCGCTCCTCATAGGACGTGCCTTCCAGCTCTTTCACCAGCAAACAGCTGGCAAAAACACCTGTATTTCAGGTGACTCTATGTGATGTGCAACTGTGGGGAAAAGCAGATGAGTAACAAGCACAGGCTGAAGAATAAACATAGTGCTCCAGTCTCACCTGTTGGAAACACAGTAATCCCCCAAAAGTGCCATGTGGCAGGTGGACCCTCCTCCTACGGACCAGAACATGCTCCAGTGCAGAAAAGGGTAGACAGAGACTGTCTTCCCCAGCCCACATTTCCCCAGGCACCAGAGGAAACCCTGCTGAACCACGACTCCCATGGCTGCACAGTCCTTTCTCATTCTCACTCTGAGCAAGGACTGACATGCATAGCTGCTTTCTGATGGTTACACGCACGTAACATGCCAAAGGGGTAGGCAATTCACAGAAGGCTGATGTTGGCTCCATTAGTTAACTAGTTGTACTCACAAGAATAAGCTGAATCTTATTCCTAGAAATGAAGGGAAGGTCTGGCTGCAGGACCGCTGGTAGGTTCACATGCAACACTGCATGTTGCAAAGAGAAGTCTTTAGAGAAGTGTGAGGTTGCTCAATGGGATACTGCAAATGCGTGTGCAAGCACAAAGCCAACAGTAGTGGGAAATAAAAATTGCTACGCTCTTTGAGAAAGAACCTCTACATTCAGGAAAGACTTCAATTCATGTCAGACTAATAATCTTTTACATGTTTCAAAAAGTAGTTCATAGAAACTCCAAGAATCCAAGCAGACTGTAAAAGAAATATTAATGAAGTTGATAAGCACATCCTTTTCCTTTGGTCCCTTTGTACTTGCTATGTTCTCTACATGGATACTCTCTATTTTCATTTCATTCCTCACCAGCAACAGATACAGAAGGTGGGTAGGTTTAATATTGCCAAAGAAAATCTGCTATACACATGTTCAGTGCAGCAGGGGGAAATCAGCTCTCTCTAACATCCCAGAAACATCATCTGTCACTCTGAAAGACAGTGGTGTCTCAGGGTAATACTGCACTGGAGTAATTCCCATGCTTTGATAATCAAAGGACTCCTCCTAGTGTTATCTTCCATCTGCTGGAGAAGAGATCACACAGATAGACCTTTCAGCCAGATGGAGTCACCAAAAATTCTCTTCATCTATCAGAAAGCTCAGACATAACTGAGATGCACTCATTCATATTCTCCTGCTCTCCCTCCTGCAAATACCCAAAGATAAATTACTCAGACAAACTCAGATTTAGACTTTAAATGTCACAGGCAAATCTTATGCAGCTCATTTTTCCTTTCACTTTTTCTCCCAGCATGAAAGAATTATTTTTATTAACTCACTGGGGATCATGTCTTCCTTTTACTATCTGGGAAAAAGTACAACATGACAGACAGACCTTGTACAATAGAAGGTTGGCGAAACTGCTCTCTGAGTTTATCCATTAAAAATCCAAAAATCTATTTCAACAGTTGTGAATTTTCTGCAGTATCACCAACCCCCTTCTGGATATCAACATCCCAGTCTGACCCTTCTATAAAATGGGAAGGCTACGGTGGTACAGGCTCCTGTAATTTGTGAGGTGTCTTCTATTTTTTTTGATTTACGTATAGAACTAGTCTAGGAGCAAGGATGATTAGGATATATATATATAAAAAAATAAAAAATAAATATATATATGTATATTTATATACACACACACGTGCAGTCCTACTGTCAAGGGACTCCCAAACAATGTCCAACTCCAAAGTGGGCTCTCACTCCCCAACTGACTCTTACAAGGCACCAAGGCAGGCAGTAGTTCAGTGCTCACGCATCTCCTTCTCCTTGGACAACGGACTGTGCTGGGAGCCTTGTAAAATTTGCAGAATCATATTCAATCTTCCCAAGACTACATATTTGCCAACATGTGGAGAAAAAAAGACTTGAAATACTGTAATGGCATTTCCCGATGATAAGTACCAGAGGTGAGGCTGGCAGCAGCGCTGCTTATTACAGCTGTCTGGCACATCCCCCTTTCCAGAGCCAGTTTCAATTGTTAAAAAATGCAGCCTCTTGCTAAATGTCATTTTGGGTATCTCCATTAAAACGATGCACAAGTTGCTGAAAATAAAGCCAAAGAAAAGTACTTTTCACTGCCCAAGTTAAAAGGTGTTGGGATCCTTTTTCTTTGAGAAGCTCTAGTATCTCTACTCTTTGAAGCAGGGACTTGACATGACCTAGGAAAAAGCTTTACATCTGAGAGATGCTTTTTACTGCCTTCTGAAATGGGAAAGGCGTAATCCTGTGAAAACAGGAACAAGAGTAAGGAAACAGGAGAAAAGAATGGAAAAGAGGGGAAAATTTGGACTGAGAGATACGTGGGGAAGATGATGGATGAGCATAGGCAAGGAAACTTGGCTGAGGAGTCAGAAAGAAAAGCAGGATGAAGGAGGGCGAGAGAGTAGCGAGGAAGGAGGGGAGGCAGTCAGTAGCTCTAAGCAAAAGCTAAGGAGAAAAAAATGGGTGAAAAAGGAGAGTGAGATCAGGAACTATTTGGATGAGAACAGGGTAGGCTGAGACCCACCCAACATGCAGCTGGTACAAAGGAGACCGGCACTGGCTTGGCAGAGACAGGAGGACACAGAGCTGAGGCTGCAGTAACAGACCTGAGAGTTGCATGGGAGGATGGCAACAACGAGGAGTCAAACGAAAGACAGGAAAGTAATATAAGTCCATTTGGGCAAAAAGAGAAAATGGACAGATTGCTAAGACAGGAAGAGTGGCTGTGGAGGGAAATACACCTAGGAGGGTTGTAAAAGTGAGGAAAAGAGGCAAGAATAAGGCTTAGGAAAAGACAAACAACATAGGAGAAGAAAGAAACAGCTCTAGTCAAAAGAAGGTCAGAAGAGACCATCTTTTGGCAGAACTATGCAGAAGAACCACTAAAGCATATTCCCCCCCTGAGCCAAGTCCATGAAGGAGCACAGGTATTTACTGTGCAGCCACAGTAAAATATACACTTTGGGGACAACTAGGCTAGAACGTATCTTCTGTGTTACCTCATTTCTCAGCTCTGCTGGCACCAATAGCACAAAACAGTAGAGTGATAAAATGGACTGACATTACAGTATAGTTCTTTCAAACTACGAAACAATAACATTCTGTGCCTGTTAAGCATACCATACCAATTTACATGAGCTGTGGATTTTGTTCAAATTGTCTTTCTTAGACACGTCAACAGCTGAAGGGTCTGCGATAGAGAGTACATACTCCCAGTGGAAAACCAGACAGGCCTGCCCCATAATCTCTCCCACCCAGCGCCTGCCGGAGGCTGTGAGGAGTCAGCTACAGCTCTGCAGGGTGTTGATGCCTCCCATCCTTGCACTGCCTCCAGCACAGCTAGTGCTCTCCAGGTACAACCACGGGGGTGGAATAAATGACCCTCAGCTTCTGCTGGACAAGACAGGGACAACGCTGGCAAACTGCATGAGAGGCAAGCAAGATGGGTGGCCAGATCTTTTTGGTGCTTGTGACTGAAGGAGAAAAAACACCCAGCTAAGCAAACAAAGGTCCGAAACCGGCCAGAAATACTCAGGCGTTCTTGTCACTACACCCCTCCCCAGGTTTCTGGAGGCTGGCAA
Source organism: Mycteria americana (assembly GCF_035582795.1). Taxonomy (NCBI): domain Eukaryota; kingdom Metazoa; phylum Chordata; class Aves; order Ciconiiformes; family Ciconiidae; genus Mycteria; species Mycteria americana. Next base: position 143,589,525 of record NC_134366.1, read on the forward strand.
GCAAAGCAGGGGTGTGGGGGGCTCCCTTTGAACCCCACACCCAGGTGCTGTTCCTGCAGAAACCATGCTGCTAGGGAGGGAGAGAGACAAGAAGGGGGGGACACCTGCCCCAGTCTCACCCCGATGGGTCACACACACTGTATACCCACATCCAAGTGCTCCTGGGTCCACTAGTGTAAGTGTGCCCTTAATTATTTCCATGGTAACTGGTAGGTACACAGCCACCCCCCTTATGCTGTATTCTCTTTGTGCATTTTAATGCATGGAACTGGTGTGCAGAGCCCAGGAAAAATGACTGTAAGATTTATTTCTTTATTGAAAAAGCTGCAGAAGTGGTGCTGCTGATGGCTGCTGCTAGAGTTATAGATGCATCAGGGTAAAATACTGCGCTGAAAACCTTCCCCATGACCCAGTACGGAAGTAGTTTTTAAAGTAACTCAGCAATACACTTAGATGTCAACAGCAACCTCTCAGCTACTGGAAAAAAGTGCGTGTGGGAGACTTCACTGCTGCCTGATACAGTCATTCCAATAAAGTCTAATTTCATATAATCGGCTAGAGCAAGTTCAAATGAAGATCTGGAGTGGTGGGCAGGTAGGAAAGGCAAGAAAATAAGCAGGAGTCTTCTAGTCAGCCAAAAACATAAAAGCCAATTTCCTGGTGTTCCACCTACCCATGAACTGAGGGTTCTGAGCCCAAACCACCTTTAAAACCTCAGGCAACATATTTTCCATCCTCACCGTAGCTACAGAAGCCCAACTGTTACAGATACTGAAACTGATGATACGAGGTATTCGGCAAGAGTTCACTATATACATCTTGAAACAAGTGTGGGAGAACTTGAGCCCCACCTCTTACTCTGAACACTGACCAGTATAAAACACACACTATTAACAGCAGTATCTAATTTATGTATTTTCAGAATAAATTGAACACAATAAGCTTATAAAAGCTTTCTCCCAGAATTTCCCCATGTCCTGCAGAGTACTCTCCAACAACGTGTGATCTGGTTCACAGCTCTTGAGCCAAAGAGGTGAGGTTACTGTCGCAAAGCTCCAGAGACCCTTCCATAGCAATATGCCAGTAAATTCACGCCACTCTTTGCCTTGGGGCTGCACTGCTTACTTCTGAAACAAAGAAACTAATTTCAAAAACTCTGGTAATTTTAGGAGTGTTTTATATTAACTAGGGATTAGACAATTTCCTGCAGATTCAGGAATATTGTTGCTACAGCTTCTACTGCTTTCTGCTTTTTTTTTCTTCTTCATCTGAAGGCAGACCTGCTACCTCAGACTGCTCCTTTGCCTACACAGTCCCAATGTAATGGTAGTAAGTATGAAAGACTAAGGGTCTCCATGTTCCTCTGTAGTAATCTCCCATACTGACCACATTTTAGAAGAAAATAAATACTGGAAAGAATTCTCTTAATCACAAAGGGATTCATGGACTGCAAATTATTCCTTTAAAAGTGAGATACAGGAAGATGCAACTAATCAAATGGCTAGTGGCACAATAGCCAAAGTGGTGTCTTCCCTATTAGTCTAGACCCAACTGCAAGGCACCAAGGGTACGTGATATATTTAAGAATATTAGCCAAACACAGCTCTCTACCTTCCTCCTAATGGCTCAGCACAGACCAGCACTAAGTTGCCTGTGGAACAGAGAGCACAGCAGATGATCATCACATGCTACAATCTTAGCAGACTTGCCTTTAATCAGGCAGCACAGTTCAGAGCCAGTTCAAAAAAGGCATCTTGCTAAGAAAATACCCTGCATCTCAGCCACAGAGGGCTTGCTTCAGGAAATCTGCAGACGAAGCTGAAAAATGTAGCAATTTAAAAGGAGCAAAATTGGACAGTAAGAGCATTTACCTTTTATCTGAAAATGATTCATGAGACACCTCTACAAAGTGTCAGAAGACAGCAAAGCAGTTCATCTACTATTGATAACCCAGCATTCCCAAGCCATCAATAGCCATTTGAGTACTCCTAAAGTAAATTTAGCTTCATCTTCATTATTTTCTGTATTGAAAGACGAGGGACATATTCATGGATGTTTACGCAATGGCAAGAGAGCACAGTATTGTATGTTTTATTACACTACCAAAGCAGAATCTTGTTCAGACACTGCTAGTGTATAATTTGTCTCTCTAAAAGCTGGAAGGCAATCATTAGCATGTTGGATCTGGCAAGTTCATATTATCTATCCGGTAATTATAGAAAGATGGAGAAGCCTTCAAAAAAAATACCCTCCAACTTATGCATTTACTACACACCTGATCAAAATACTATCACCATTACCTAAATTAGCACATCCTTTCCATGAACCATTATTCAGAGCACATTAACATTAGTATAAAAAGCATTAAATAATTATTAGAGGCCGTACTGACTACAGTTGATCTTTCCTTCCAACTTCAAACTATAAAACTACGCAACGACAACCTAGACGCAAGAAAACATTTTATTGGCAGTGATGACAAGCTAGGCTACATGGTAATTTGTTAGGCTTTACTAGCCCAAATGAACACTACAATACAGTTCTAGTTTTTCAAAATATGTATACCATTAGTCAACGCTATTCATACTGCGGCAGTGTCAACGCACTAAATACACACCAAAAGATAATCCCATCCTCCAGAGACTGCTGTAGAAAAGGACAGAAAGATGAGAGACAAGGGAGCAGGTTAGGGCATACATATGCATATGTATACAAAGTAATTGGGATGACTGGCCTGTGTCTCTATCTCATTTATTCATGCTTCAGGTAAAGGGGAGACAAGGAGGTGCCAGGAAGATCGGGGAAGCTGGGATAAGATGGCTACAAAAGGAGCTGGAAGAATAGAAAGAGAAGTCAAGCAGAGCACTGAAAGTGAAGCCAGGGAGGAGAGCCCATGAATGAAGAGGTTCAGCCAAAAACAGAGATTGGGGGTAAAAAAAAAACCTCCACGTTGTGTAAATGCAAGGCTAAGACCTCAGGGAGCAGAGGGGTGCAGGAAAGGTCTGTGAGGTGCTTTGGTTGCTCCGTTCTCGGGCAGGGGCTTCACACACGCTGGCATCTCATGGACCCCCGGCAGGCCCTGCATTGTGGCCTGAATGACACAGACCGAAATGGCAGGGCTCCTTATCTCCCTGGCTTACGCACCATTTTAATTACACCGGTTGTGTGGGCCCTGGGCGGGCTGTCCCCGTGGGGGCCAGCTGCCTGTCTCCGGGCCAGCATGGATAACCAGGGTGTCCCCGGGGAGCCCCCTTCAGCCCCTGGCTCTCGCCTCGGCCCCAGCCTGAGCTGCAGCACTGCCGACCCCCATCCCGACCCTCACCTCTTGTTTTTTTCAAAGAAGCCTTAGGATAAGGTAAGGCTACAAAGACTGCAGTAAAAGCACGTCAGTGCATGCATCCTGCTCCCTGCTAATTCCCAAAACTACAGCCACAAACAAATAGATTCAATTACCGAGGTAGGCGCTAGCCCAATTCAAGGGGATTGGTACATATGTTATAACAAGATGCTGGAGCCGCAGCCCGATTGCATTTACATGAAGAAATCATTTTATGCAAATCTCTTATCCGTGAGTGAAGGCCATACAGGAGAGGAGAAACAGTGCTGTACGGAGAGTCACAATGCATGGCAGATGGGCAATTTAAGGTAAATCATACAGTTTAGTTATACAAGACATATAACCTGGGGAGAAAGCGTGTAGCTTCAAAGTCATAAATTATTTATAAATAATACAGCCTTCTCATGAAATATCCAAAAGGCCAAGCACCCATTTTTCCCATTATTTTTCTCCACTTTCACAAATCAGAGGGAAGCTGAAGATGAATATCTTATCAAGAATGAGCTAGTTTGGGGGGAGGACAGACTTAGATGGTGGAGTTAGTTACAGGCTTGCAGGCAGGACGGCAGGAGCTGAAGGCAGCAGGACTGCTGTGCCCACCCACCTGGGAGCAAAGCAGCCAAAGTTCAAAGGAGGGAGCGGGACTGGGCTGAGGAAAGAAACTGTCCACCTGGGAGCTCACACCGTCCCAGGACTGCCACTGCCAGCCTGTTCAAAATCACCACTTGCTTTCCGCCAAAAATTTCCGGGTTTTTTAAGTGAAATCCAGTGCTCAGATTCACAAATCACAGCTGCGGCATCCATGAGTGTGGTATGTTTTCTGTCAGCAGCGCTGCCTCTTCAGAGCGCTGGCTATGCTCTGTACAACACACAGTGACACCTCCGTATTCAATTCTCCAGCTTCTTTCAGCACTTCTGTTGTGATACCTCAGCAGTCTGATACCTTCTCATCTTCGTTACTGTCATGGTTTAACCCCAGCCGGCCACTAAGCCCCACACGGCCACTCGCTCACTCCCCCACGGTGGGATGGGGGAGAGAATCAGAAGGGTAAAAGTGAGAAAACTCATGGGTTGAGACAAAGACAGTTTCATAGGTAAAGCAAAAGCCGCACACACAAGCAAAGCAAAACAAGGAATTCATTCACTCCTTCCCATGGGCAGGCAGGTGTTCAGCCATCTCCAGGAAAGCAGGGCTCCATCACGCGTAATGGTTACTTGGGAAGACAAACGCCACCACTCCAAACATCCCCCATCACTCCAAACGTCCCCCCTTCCTTCTTATTCCCCCAGCTTTATAAGCTGAGCATGACGTCATACGGTATGGCATAGCCCTTTGGCCAGTTGGGGTCAGCTGTCCCAGCTGTGTCCCCTCCCAACTCCTTGTGCACCCCCAGCCTACTCGCTGGTGGGGTGGGGTGAGAAGCAGAAAAGGCCTTGACTCTGTGTGAGCACTGGTCACCAGTAACAAAACATCCCTGTGTTATCAACACTGTTTCCAGCACAAATCCAAAACATAGCCCCATACTAGCTACTATGAAGAAAATTAACTCTATCCCAGCCAAAACCGGCACAGTTACCCAATGCAGTACCTGCTCAAATTGCCCTGCAAGGACCAATTCAACTAGCTTCTCATTTTTCTGATGTCCTGCCTGGTGATCCTGCATGCCCACCAGTGCTCTTACAGGTATCTCTCTATATATAGTTCACGTTTATACACAGTTCATCATTTACTTTTATGTTGCAGACTCTTTGCTCTTCAAAGTCCTTTTCAGATCTTCATGCTCAGTTTGCATTTGATTCAACACAGTCTGGCTGGGTTTTTTGTTGGAATCATTACGGGCAGATACCCATATGCTCAAGGATATCTTTGTAGTCTGAATAACTCCTAACATTTGTGCTTTCAGCGGACCACTGTTTCTGCTTGGTTATATACAGATACAGATGCCTTAGTGACTTTTACAGTGTGTTTAAGCAGCCTCCCATGCCAAGTCTGAGGATATTAATTTTCTCCTTCCTGACTTTCTGCTGTTTTCAACTGGTCTGCTGTTATTTGGGTGTGGGAAAGGTACCTCAGTGCCTAAAAAGCCGTAAAAGTTAAGACATGTACACACTGTAATTCAGACATTTTCTGAAGCTCTTTGAAGTCTTGGTGTGTATTTTCTTTGTATTACAAATGGTAAGTTTGCCTAAATGCAACAGGACTGTAATTCTTGAGTTCACTGCTCGTGCCACGTGCGGTATAAGACAAATAAAATCTACAACCACAAAAAAATCTGATTTATTTTCTTATTAGCTACAGATATTAGCATCAGTGTCTTATTGCAGCATTAGCTGCAATAAAAAGATGGAAATACCAGAATATGTCTTCTCAGTTTTAGGAGTGTTGCATTTTTTACATAAGGAAAACTAAAAATAAACATACCTCTTGTATAATAAAGAGCAAACATAGCACCAAGTGTCACTCTATACATGCAGTCACCTCCCTGCACCAGGGGTTTGCGCATATAATCCCTTTCAAGCCACAACAGGGTATGAACATGCAACTTCCAAAGTGATAAGAAATCCACATTTTCAGTTATCATGGAAATCTTCTCAACAGCTATTGTTCATGTACACTTTGGCCTGTCAATCTTTGCAACCTTTTCATTAATAATGAGGTTTGTTTCCGAACCTTCCTAAATATTCTAAAATTAATTAAAATGCCATATGAACTCCAATCCTCCCAAGCACTTTTTTTTCCCACACCAGAGACTTCAGGTACCAAATCCAAAGAACAAAATCTCTTTTCTATAGGAAGGAATATCTGTCTCTCTCTTGGTTAAACTTGTTCCCACCTAAGTCTACATCCACTTCTCTAGGTCAGATTTTAAAAGAAGAAGTTTTCACCTCTTTTGCAGCTCACTAAGGTCTTCGCCACTCGTTTCACACATGCAGCTGTTTCTCTTTTGAAGTTTCCAATATTGCAACTATATTCAAAACTTAAACAGTACCTAAGCTCTCGTGTATACCTTTAATTTGGGGAGTGGATTTCGTCCTCTCCTAAAATGGCATCTTTCCTTCTCCTTTGGGAAAATCAAACAACTTATGCTAAGACTGCTCCTCTTTCACCTCAAAAAACTTTTTCCCTGACCTGGAAAGCCTTCTACGGTCTCCAAGGATCACATTAGAGCAATAGTATTTACACTGAGAAGGCAGCACCTAAGTGATATCTCACTTAGAGCGATACCTAAGATCAGGCTCCTTGTGAATTTTAGAAATCATGATTAGGAAATAAATTTATATGAAAAATGCTTCAGTCTTTATTTTGCAAGCAGAGTCAGGGGATAAAACCAAATCAGACATCAATAATCAAAGGATAACTCTACTGTGGCTGCCCGATTGACAAAGATTAAAGCTATGCCTGTAATTAATACAAAATTAGCTTGCAAGCCAAAACAAGAAGGCTAAGGTCACCGATAAGAGCTCCACCGCTCCCACGTGCATAAAAAGCGGCACATTTGGTGGGGTTGGTTTCCAGGCAGCTGTTAACTCGCCAGGAGGAGGAAACATGCAGTGGCACACCGTACTGATGTGGTTTACAACAAAAGCCCTCTCTGTAGGCTTGTGTTGATAAAAGTCTCCTGCCTTGAGTCTTGGAGGTGATACTGCTTAAGGCCTATTAGTACGACAGCTAAGCTCAGCACCTCGTCTGCTCTTCTATGGATGCACACGGGACACGATGCTAGCTACAAATGGCTGGGAAATGGAGCTAGTAAGAACTGGGCTTTAATGGAAAGGAAATATTTAGAAATAGCAACACAAGAGGCTTGCACAATAAGCACTATTTCTCCAACATTTACAGGCTCAGGTTGCTGCAAAGAATAAAATTTTTCCTTATTTTTCACATACACGGTCAGAACAGAGATGAAATAACTGCTCTTTTGCACACATCCTGCAGGAACAGGAGACAATGACAGATATTGCGTCCCTGCTGAACAATCCAGGGAGCATATAAGAGACATTCTGTTTTAAAAACTGAAGGTGAAAAACTGGGAGTGAACTGAGGATGCAGATGTAAGGTACCAAGAATATGCTGATATCCTTTTTTCAGGGAGAATGGAAAATCTTTTTCAAGTTTTTAAAGAACAAACTAGAGAACAGTTATTTTAGAACAGGCTCTCTTAAAAAAAAGTCCGTCTGCACAGAAGGTGGCACAGAGGTGGTCCTACCACCCATCCAGCACAGCCACTTAAGAGTGTAGTTGGTGCTGTCACAGAATCCTACTTTGTCTAACGCAGCCCTGGACACCACTCACCATCTTTGTCAGAAGGGCACACTGCTGGCTCACGTTCAATTCGGTGTCCACCAGGACCCCCGTGCCTTTTCTGCCAAGCTGCTTTCCAGCCAGTCAGCCCCAGCACATACTGGTGCCTGGGGTTGTTCTTCCCCAGGGGAAGGACTTTGCACTTCTCCTTGTTCCCAGTCTCTCCCACTCACATGTTCAAATTTTGGATGTGGGATAACTCCTAGCTGCTCTCCATAGCAGGGCCAAAGGTGGCATCCCCAGGACACAGGGCTGATCAGCTGGGGCTGCCACAGGTACAGCTGCCCCACCAGGAGCCAGACTCTTCTGTCAGCATTGAAACGACCCCAATCCCATGTTGGCTAGATCCTCCTGCAAGCTCCGCTTTACGACCTGCACTGTATCAGCATCCCCTAATTTAAAGTTGGTACACACCGAATTGCCAGACCATGCTTTTGGAAGTTAACCCTTTCCTGTATCGAACTGCCAGGGCTGAGGGACAAAAATCCACTAGAGGATCATGCAGGAGAGTGAGAAGAAGGCAAGTGTTACGTTTGCAGCACATGCCTTCAGCCACAACACCCCTCCGCTGCCAAACTGAAACACCAGTTGCAGGAAAAGAAAGCAGCAGTGCACTTCTCCCTGCCACCGAAACCTCGCTTTTTAGCATACGACTGCCTTAATAGCACTAATTTTTTTTGCAAGAGCTTGCTCCAATCTGCATAAAATCAGGCAGATACCGACACACATCACAGATACTGGAGTGTTAATAAAACCAGGTAGCTAGTTGTTTAAAAGGCATAAATCTCTCAGCTCTGGTCATTTACCTACACTAATCTTCACACCTATTTTTTCCGAATTCAATCTTTCTAAGTGCCAGCTGCCGATGAACTCCAGGGAGCATGATTTTTATTAAATGAACACTAACATTTCAGAGTTACACCTCAGAAAACCCACTACTATCTACTGACAGATAGCTTAAGCACAGAAATTCCTGGGTTTTTTTTTTTCTTTATTCCTCTAGACTCCAGTAAAAGGAAGCCTTTTCTGTTTAAAGCTGTTGCTTTTTTTAAGCACCAGTGTAATTAAGTATACAGGCTAATACTTAATATAGAAAGTAGTACTGCTCTGTGGAGCAGGGCACACATCGTGCCGCGTGGAACACAGAAACTGCAAAGTCTTGGAAATTCTCCTTCCCAGGGAATGACAGCACTGCAACATATAATTTCTGCCTAGTTCGGAAAACCAAGTGAAAACAAGTTTTCTTGGTTACTGCATTTCCTGAGTAAAACATTGTTTACTGCTGATTAAAACTGACAACTCGTGCTAATTTTACCATTGTCCAAGAACTAATATTTCAGTAATTCCCACAGCTGTGAGAAGCAAAGAAGTGACAAAAATCAACCAAGGGTTTCCAGGTTCCAGACTGCCAACCATGAGATCCAAACCTCCAGGGCTGTGGCGTCCTGCAGTAGCTACAACCAGCTCCTTGGGCCACCTCGCTTCTGCACAGAGCCATGTCCCGTGGTGCCAGATGACTCCAGCACTTCCAGGCTCCATGGTCCACAGCTGGGGATGAAACCCCCAGGTTGCCTGCCTCCAGAAAACCTCTCAGAGAAGACTCCCGCTGCCCCATGGTCTGGCACCTGCCCTACCCTGCCAACATCTCTGCAGGTGCTGGAAACCAGGACACGGCCAGGCAGGTCTGTCAAGGCCACCCCCATGGGAGTTTGGGGGTCCCATCACTTGTTTCACAGACCGGGCTTCTCCTCCCAGGCCAGCTACAGGTGTTGATGTGCCTGTCGGGAACCAACTGCACCGTGCGATCTGGGCACGCTACGCCTGAGCACTGAATAAGTAGGAAACGCGTAAAAGCTGAGTTATTGGCTATCCAAGTAAATTGGCTTTGCCAAGTAAATAATTTAGCTAATTTCCTAATAATAATGACCTCCCATTTTGGGGGGAAATCAGTCCTCTGCTTCTGGGCTAGTTTGCTTTCTCCAGCCAGTACTTCTCTAGGGCTGTTTTTAACCAAACCTGTTGAGGAGGAGGATAAGAGAAATCACCTGGAAACCAGCATCCATCAATTCCACCATAAGTGGTCAGACCCCACAGCATAATGTAATTCCATAACCAGACCCAGACATCACTTCTTTCCCTACCATTTACCCAACTGTTAAAGCTAATCAATCCCTGGTGTCTGTGCTTTCCTCAAATGAGATGGACTTAGGCAAAATTAAAGATGGAGTCACAACCGAGTAAGGGCTTCAGGGTTCACTCACACAAATTAAAATACACAATTGATACTGAAACGTAAATCAAGGGTATGAAATTAAATCTTCATGTTAAGAATGGGAAAAAAAAAAAAGATTAATTCTTGCTTTCACTTCAGTCAATATAATTGACCGGAACAACAATTTAAAAGATTTGACAGACTGTCCACCAAGATACCCTGGAAAACTGAACTGTTGTACCATACCTCTACATAACTAGCATAAAACCATTTCCCAATGCATTGGCAGATTTCATGTACTAAATTGCCAGGAATATTGTTTCCCAAATTTGGCTACACTGGCAACGCTAGAAGGTGACTATATGTATGCATCCCATTTGACTACCAAGGACATAGTTAAGAAAAGAGATAAAACAAAAAGGAAAGCAAATCATGTAAAAAAACCCCAAACTGCATTAACAGATAATATTTGAAGTAGAGATTCATTATAGGTGGTATATAGGTAACTGTTTACCTCGGGTCCCTGTGCATAATGTCACATGCTACTATTCCTTGAGTGATGAATTAATCCACACAGAAAAGCCCTGTGACAAGTCATATCACAAGAGTCACGAAATGGAGGTCACTATGCCAGCTAGCAAATGACACATTAAAAAGGAAGAAAAAAAAGGCAGAAAATGGTCTTTATATTTTCCACTTTACTACGAACGTGAGGGATTTATTTCACTAATCCACGGCTGGCAGTGTCGGGGCTACTTGGAGCTGCAGAGACGGAGAGAAATATCCAATTTTCAAATCCCCTCCAGCTACATAAAGGTAAGAAAGAAGAGCACTTCTGCCACCACTGAGCTGTTATTGCCCTGCTGCCTGTATCAGGCCAACACCATTTTCTGAAACGGTTAAATTAGAGGAAGGCACACGTCACAAACGGCTTCCTCCTGGAACCAGGACAGCCAATTAAGATGGCCAAGATAGCGCCAAAACATACCTTTTTACGGCGTGCCCAGTTGTAGTTTATTTTCCCTACCCGATTACAACGTTATATCCCTATATAGCATGAGGGCGAGGAACTGCACGAGCGCCCTTGCCTATCCAAATATGGGCTTATTCAGACTGTTTAAGCATCAGGACACAATTCACCATTCTGGGGGAAAAGTAGTGGCCTTTCTTACAAAAAGTACTAAAAATGAGGCAACATTTGACAGTACCTCAAAGCGTGAGACAGAATACACATATCTAGTTTGGCCTTTCTTTATTTTCTTCTTCTTTTTCCCTAGGCAAGCAAATTTATAAAGCCTCTCATCTAATGTGTTAGATTAATAAATGATGGAACAAGAGAGCCCCAACCTTCTGTGATGTGTGCTCAATTATGTTGCATTTAACAAGAGTAAAGGAAAATGAAATTAATTTAATCTCTGTAATTGCCAAACTAAATGACACAACCTCGCCTATTATAACAGATCAAAACAATACATTTACATTTACCGAATCATTGTAAAAAGTGTAATTTTTACTCTGAATAGTTTTTTGTGATGTGTTAGTTTCCATCCCTGGAAAAGTACCCACCAAAAACTGCAGCAGAAGTCATGGGGACGATGGTTTTGTCCACAACTAGGTTCTGGATCAGAGCTACTTTTAAATTAAGCTCTACGACAGCATTTCAAAAGAAAGTGAAATTATATTTCGGAATGTGCTTGATGAATATTCCTTACTAAAGTAAGTATGAAACTGTGGGTTTTATAGTTTGCAGGCTCTAAGAGTCTGAACATTGGTCCATGTGCTCTATTAGAAGGAAAAGCAGCTGTTATTTAGTAAAGGAAGAAACTTCTGCAGGCAATGCAATTTGCTAGGATGCAACCCTCAGTACCATCAGTAGCAATTTTTTCCTGCATCTCCCTTACACTCCAGTCTCTTAAACCAACGTGCCTGGGTGACAGCAGGTACAAGAGCGTGGTGTAGGCATCAGTGCTCCTCTGCACCCCTTGCTCCCAAATCTGCACCCCTCTTCCACCGCTCTTCCTAACTCCTGCTCCCATTGCACATCTGACCTCTACATTAACTCCCTCCCACCATGGCACAATCCCTAGAAGAGGACTTCAGGTCATCTTTCTCTGTGTACCTCTTCCACGTTGAAATTATCTTGCTTGGACGTGAGTAACAAGGGCTACCAGCAGCACCCCAGGTAAGGCTTCTCTACAGCCCTGTACGGTGGCACTAACCCTTTCATACATCTCTGGAAATAGCCTGCCTGAGGCAACCGAAGATTTTCCTTTGCCATTTGTGGTGGCCACACCCCAGTGGTGGCTCACAGCCATGTGGCAAGAAGCATATCCAGGTCTTTCTCTCCTTCAGTCAATTCCAACGATGAGCCTCTAATCCCTCTGGCTTCAGCTGCAAAATTCCCATTGATTGATAATGGATTTTCCACTGATGTAGAATCAGGCACTTCGACTACACCACTATGAATTAACAGAAGAGAGCTCTGTTAATCCTTTATAAGCAAGCTTAATCTTTTGGTTTATAGAGGAAGGAGCGAAGGCCCCCTTTTCTCCAATATCAGGCAGAATGTGACTGTTATTTCAGAAAATTTTTCTTATTTTATTTGATTGAAATCAGTATTTTTCTGGAAGACACAAATCCAGACAACACCACAGATGCACACTTCTGCCAGGTAAAAAAGGAAGAGTTTGAGCTATGAATCCTGAAGCTGAAAGCTGGGATTAGCACTCTGGGACTTACAGTAACTCCATAGAAAGTGCTGTCATCTGGAAACAGCAGACTGACAAAGCCTTTATAGCATTCACCTTTCAATTAAACAAGAGTAACATCTGAAACCTCACATTAAAAGAGCTGTAAGATTTGTTAGGGTTCTCTCTCAATGATGTGATTTGAACATTTCCTGTACATTAGCAATAGTTAGGGCTATTAAACTGCAAGCAAGTATAGCAGCTTTAAAGACTGTTACAGAACTTGGCTAATAACTCTAAAGCAATCAAGTCATCAGAAAGATGAACTGATCTTACATTAAGACACTTTTTCCATTAAAATGAGATTTTGTAAGATCAACTCAAATACACTTTATTAAGTCAGTGGGTGGCTCTCCTTTTTTGCAGGAAAGGAAATTCATCACTACGCTTCAATGTCTGGTAAATATGAGCTCAATCACGCAAACCCTTGCTCAGATGAGAAATCACTGCTCACAAAGACTTGTCCCACTGCAGTCAACAGTCTGAGCAAGGATACTTAACTGCAGTAAAATCTTGAAAGATCAAGCCCAAGTATCACAGTTGTAATCGGTACTGCTCATCAAACAGCCCTTAATTTGACGTCCTATCCTGCAGTGCACTAGATGCAAAATTTTCATTGATTTAGTAATTCATCATAAGCACTGCTCCCATGCTAGGATGAAAAGAAGTCTTAAATACAGCAGCTAAGCGGCTCCTCTAAAACACTGGAATGCCACGTATCTCTGTAGGACAATAAAATGTTTATCTTTTGTCATGCATTTCATTGCTGCTGCTTAGTTGGGTGACCTTTTGAAAGGAGCAGTGGAGGCTGACGTACACCTTCATTAAAGCAGCACCTCCTTCTTCCCCCGCGCCTGCGAGAACAATGAGCGCAGGAGGGAAGAGGTGAGCAATCCACAGAGTAATGAAGAGATTTTGTTTCAGAGGGTTATCAATTATTTATGAGTAAATCCCCAGATGAACACATCCGAAGCTGAACAGTTTTTAATGTGTTTCACTCCTGTACATGTGGCACAACACCACCAGACGCAAGCTAAATTGGATGTCTGAGTATTTGAGGTGTCAAATAGTGAGTTGAATCTGGACTTTAGTAAATCACTGTTGTGGTTTTTTAAGTACAACAGTCTGCTAGATTTAAAGCTCTTTCACAAAATTCCTCCAACACTCACAGAAATCATTCTTTATACTATTTCCCACTCATCAAGATCTCAGCAAAGAAAAAGCTCCTACTGAAGAATTTCTGTAATTATGCTGACATAGTTGTCTAAATAGTCTAATATTCAAACTCTTATAAGCAAATCGCCCAGATTTGAATGGAATTTTATTCCACAATGGAATGAAATGGACCTTAACTTTTCCCATTAAGAAAAGAAAAGACCAAGTTATGGTCATCTTCTCCAAAACAGGGTTTATCCTTTTCAAAACAAAGCACTTGTCTTTAAAGTAAAATTGTTTTATAACTGTGCTTTTTAAAGAGAAGATCTAAAGACTCTTTCTGTGATATGGGAAATAGAAACATTACACGTCGGTCTTCTCCACAAAGCAAGGACAGTGAAACCAAAAGGCTATATTTGCTAGGCACACCTTCCCCAAGCCGTTAATCTATTTACAACTGCTGTCATTGAAAACAGTCATCCTGCAAGTCTCAAAACGCAACCAAATCCACCGTCACGCAGTGAACATCCAGATCTGCAGAACTGTTCTTTGAGCTCCTCTTTCCCACAGCTTCCAACCAACAAGATGCTGCCAAAGTCAACACCACCGCTGTAGTCATACTTCAACCACTGTGTCTACAGCAGCTGTCACGACGGCCCCGAGGCCCCCTTTAACACCAAATTCAGCTACTCTGTGAACCCAGGAATCGGGCTGGGGCACGGCCAGGACGCGCCCCGCTGAGCAAGCCCCCTAGGCATGTTAGCATTTGGCCGAGCTCCCCGGGGGCTGCCAGCCGTTCCCTGCTTGGAGGGGCTCTCTGGGTGCAGCCTGCGCTCAGCAATGGGGCGCGGAGCTGGGCTGCGGCCGAGGAGGAGCAGACAGCAGCCAGCACAGGTTCCCCTGCCTCTCGAAGCCTCGTCCGCAAGCTGCCTTCCAAAGGGATGAGTTCAGGGAGAAGCTCATCGAATAAGGTGTTTTAAGCCACGCATGGGACAAGGACTTTCTGCCTTTTTTGCACAACAACCGCAGGAGAAGAGCCGGGTCTCTGGCACACTCTCTGCACCCCCACGTTTAGGCCGGCACGCACCCCAGCACCTCACAACTCCGCTTGCTCCAAGCTCCACTCCCGTCCTAGCCTGGCTAGACTAAACTGCTCCAGTACCAAAAAAAGCAAGCCACTTAGAAATCCATTTTAGATTTGTTTGCATTAGTTTGGAGGGTTTGTTATGTGTTTGGATGAAAGGAGCCCATTAAATACGTCTATATTTACTTCATTACAGTGTGGCTCTTGAAGTTAGATGAAAAGATTTACTCTGGCCAAGTTTGTTTATTCATCAACATCAGCTAAGATATGTTTTCAAAGGCTCATCCTCATTGCATTTACATGAAAGCACACGGATTTTTTTCAAGGGTTGTATCACATTCTGAGAGCTGGAAAAGGACAAAAGAAACTTTTCCGAGAATTACAAAATCAAGGATCAGCACAGGAATATTTCCTACCATTTTCAGTTATTTGGGGGGTGGAGGGGAACCCCCATCCCTGCCCACCTGGAGTCATTCTTTCTCACCCCGCAGACATATCAACAGCCACAAACCGTAAGTGGATGATCAATCACCATGTCCCTAGCCCAGATAACGGTGACAGGCACACTGCTTACCCAGGGACACCAGAAGTGAAGAGTTAACGCCACCTGAAGCACAAGTGTTTAAGCAAACGTAGTCTCCCAAGTTTCTAATTTTTTTATCTGCACTTTGATATGAACAATTAATTTTTTTTATAGTGGTGTTGAAGAAGAGTTCTTCATAACTGCTAGCAAAGCATTACGTAGAAAACAGCCCACCACCAACCAACCCTAGCCGTACAAGTCCTAGTTATTGCTGACAGGAACCCAAACATGACTTGGTACTTGCATGCCTTTAATATCAAAATTTTATCCCCAAGTTATGTAAATATTTAAATGACATTTATGGACAGTATCTTCCCTCGGGAGTTTACACTTTCCCACGGAAGACTTCCAGAGTGATTAACAATGCTGATCTTTATCCTTCACACTGACTATTCATTCATCCTTTCTAAAACGAATACTGCTTACATACGACCCAAGAGGGCTGTAACAAGGCAGTATTTATCTGCCCTAATAATCTACCGCCGCTGCTTTAATTAAAACTTGGTTATATCACATCCACGAAGTGAAGGAATGCCTGCCGTCACTCATCATTTTCACCTGACAGCTGTGCCTGGTGCACCTTTGCAGAAGCAACCTTTGGAGGTCCCACTGCCCACAGCTCACCCTCCCCAGCCCAGGCAACTGTGGGCACAGCATTGTAAAAAACCACTTCACCATGCAAGAAAAGCAAAGTGAAACTGTGGAGGGGTTTGCAGCTTGGGGCCTCGAGTGAGTCACTGAACACCTGTGGGTTGGTATTTATCCCGGTTCACGAGCAGGGCAGTGCTGCCTGCACAGCACACGGGGTTTTCAGAAGGCAAGGGGCTGGGGAGAAGGTGAGGTGGATGTGGCACATGCGCCCATGAGAGACCTACAGAGAAGCCATGGGATGGCTTGGCAATTCAGTCAGTGAGGGATACCAGGATGGAGATGGGGGAACAGCAACCAAGGGCATCTCAACTCCCTTCAGTAAATTTGCAGCCAAATCTTCAGGGTTCAGCTTCCTCATCTGTGTAGCAGGATTTTACAGGACCTCCAAGAGCCGGCACGAATGCACAGTGGTTTCAAAGTCTAGAGTTTATTACTAGCAGTATTACACAAATGAGTGTGCACTGCTTGCCCTTTCCATGTTTTAATCAATGTAAGCAGCATCTGATCATACATACATTTAGAAACCCACTATTTTCCCAAGGAAGAAGCCGTCCTGAACTTCTTCCCTCACCAGAACAGAAGTTTTTTGGCATCGTTATACACAGTATAAGATCCACAACTGACAGCATCCTTGGGATGCAGGGGTGGGCAGCGAGCAGCCTGCCTGCAAGCTACAGGCTGAACAACCAGAGCCTCATCCAGCACATCCACGCAGGGCCCGGGCCAGCAGTTGCCATTCATTCAGCAGACACTCAAACTTGCGAGGGGGCTCTCTCAGCCCTAGTTTGGCAACCCGCAGGTGGGGGCGAGTCTCGGCATGTTGTGCCCCTTCACCCCCCCGGGCTCCCTCCCAGCCGCAGCACGGCCACCAGGCTGCAACACGGCTGCCCTCCCACCACCGCTCCGGGGCTGAGCTACCCTCGCACCCAGCGCCCGAAATCTGCTCCGGTCTCAACACCTGGAAG
Organism: Mycteria americana; assembly: GCF_035582795.1. Lineage (NCBI taxonomy): Eukaryota > Metazoa > Chordata > Aves > Ciconiiformes > Ciconiidae > Mycteria > Mycteria americana. The sequence continues at coordinate 143,606,562 of NC_134366.1, forward strand.
CAGAGGCATCGCTATAGGAGCCTGGGTAATGTTATTTGAATGATTTATTGTTTCAATTAAGTGTTAAACAATGTTTTCAAGCCTTCTTGGTCTATTAATCTTATTCTTGAATTATATTTTGCAGTTACAATGATACGGTGTTGGAACTACTTTGAAAAAGCCCCTCCATTCTCCATCCCCATCCTTACTGGAAGGAAAAAGACTGTGTCCTGTTCCAGCCATTCAACTCTACAGCACTTTGCCATCAGCATCAATGAGCTGATAAACAGATTTAACTCCTTTGTGTGTCAATGAAGCCCGCGCTGCCCCAGGAAAGAGTGAGCGTTCCTTAAATAGACGCCACTGCACGGCCAGTAAGGAAAACTCGATTGCATTTCTTGTGGATTCCTCAGAACAGTGCTTCTTAAAATATAAATTAGCTCTAGATTGTTGAGCTTTTCTTATTTAGGACTTGAAAACCAGTTGCCACTTTCTGATCAATATAACTTTAATAGTAGGATAAATTTAGAGCTTAAGTTATCTAGTAGCAGTCATTTGTATACAATACATGATCTAAAGCCACATTCACGTTCAAGTGCCTGGCAATGAGGCTTATGAGGAGCACTGTGCCTTAAAATGCAATGGATTACCTGCTTCTTTTCCTCATTAAATGACATTTCATAAAAGGAACCGAACAAAAGATAGGTGAGCTTTCTGAGTGTCATATCCCACAACCTTTACTCATATGAGCAACGTGTTGCCTTCAGATCCGCTTCTCATTCGCAAGTTGCAGATCCCCATTGCTCACCCGAATATTGATTTAATGTTAATAAAATCCCATGTTGAAATACTGGTTAAAGACAAAATTGCTCTTGTACTTCAGGCCTGCAAGATGTTGTGCATACTGTACTCACCATTTTTTTTTCAGCGAGGGCAGAAGACCCTCACCCCTTACAGTTCCACAAGCTGCAGAATTTGGCCCTTGTTAAATAAGCTAACACCTGAATTAATCACTTTTCCAGTAAGGGAAGGCACTTTTGCTATATTGAAGCTGCGCACCTCACATATAGGTATATTTATCAGGGCAAAATTTTTAAAGATGTAAACTAAGAAACCCTGGAGTTTGAAACTTCTACTTCTGTATTATCTAAGAGAAACAAAGGCAATAACGAAGTACTTCCATTTACCTACTGGGTATCTTTAGCAGTGCTTGCTTTGCAAATTCTCTTAACAGACACTGCTCCAATCACCATTTAACTGCAACGCAGACAGACTACAAGAGGACTAAGGAGGATTTCCTTCTGGTTTCACACAGCGCACTTTTTTTTTTTAAAGTTTAATTTAATAAATAAGAACTCTGAATAAAAGTTAATCGTGCACGGCTGCTAGGAAGGGGAAGAACCTTTTCTACAAAATTTTATCTTTGCTCGTTCTCTCTCTCTTTTTCTGCATTTGTTGCTTAATGGCTCAGTATTATTTCAAAGGCCATTCCTTTTACAAATGTGATCAACTCAAGTATTCAGCACCACAGATGATCTATTACTCTCCTTAAAACCAAATCTCTGAGGGCCAGATTAGAAAGAAAGGTTAAAGAGCTCTATCATTCAAAGCATTATCGTTCAGACACCTATAAATCACTGTGTTTGTTTATTTAGATAATTGGGTCCATTAGTGTATGTAACATTCAAGCCACACAACTTTCTGGTATGACCGTTTGCCAGTTTTTCCTTTCCCCTCTTAGAAGCACTAAGGGAAATAAGTGCTCCAAGCAGCACACCCGGCAAATGACGCGTTAGGACTAATTTGTGCTTGCAGCTCTCCTCGAAACGCACTGAAAAGCAGCCCCGCTCTCCCCTGGAGATGCCTTCCTCTTAAAGAGTTTCCGAGACCAAGAGCAGATGCCACTGCGAAGCAAACTGGAGTCCGCCACCACGTAATAGGATTTGAATGAAAATAGAGTTAAGGGGCTGACTCGCAGCAGCCAGAGCCGGGAGGCGCGGAGACCCCCGCCGCCGCGGGATGCCGCCGCGCTGCGCCCGGGAAGCCGCACAATGACCCCAGCCGGGGGCCGGATCCCGCCGCCTCGGACCGTGCCCCGCACCTGTGACGGCTCCTGGCCAAATTATCCCCCAAATAACCAAATGGCCGCCGCGCCCGCAGCACGGACCGCGGCCGGACAGGGCAGCCCCGCGCCGCGCCCCGCAGCGGCCCCGCCACCAGCCCTCCGCAGCCGCGCAGCCCCGCGCAGCGACAGCGCGCACCCTCCCTCCCCCCAAACACAGACACGGCAACTTCGCGCACCGGCCCCAACTCACCGGGAGCCGCCGGCCCCGCGGAGAGGCGCGCCCGGGTACGCCGCCTCCCGCGGAGCGCTGCCCGCGGAGCGCAGCCCGCAGGGGCCGGGCAGCGGCGCGGCGAGGGGAGGGGAGGGAGGAGCCGCAGCAAGTTGCGGCGCGCCTCTCGCCTCTCTCTCCCCTCCCTCCTCCTCCTCCTCCTCCTCCCCCCCCCTGCTCTGCCTCCCCCTCCTCCGCCCGCAGGAGGGCCGGGGGAGGCGGCGGAGAGGGACGAGCGCGGCCGCGGAGCGCGGCGCGGGCGGGCGGCAGTGCGCATGTCCCCGCGCCCGGCGCCGAGAGGCGACCGATGCGGCGGCGGCGCCGCGGGCGCGCAGCGCGGGCCCGCCGCCCCCTGCGCGCCCCCCCGCGCACCGCAGCGCGCCTTTGCGGAGGCTGCGCGGGGCACGGCTGCCGCCGCATGCCCTTGCTCCGCGGAGGCAGGGGGGAGTACGTGTGCGGGGGGTACGCACACGGACATGCCCGCCGGCGCCGGGCTGCCCACCTTGCGGCGCTGCCGGCGGCCCCGGGGGTCTCGGCCGCCCCCGAGCAGCGGGGAGCGCCGGCGGCCCGCCGGCAGCTGGCGGAGGGCTGGGGCCGGCGGCCGGGGCCGCAGCGGCTTGCTGGGGCCGCCGCCCCCGGCTGCTGCACATGGGCGCCCGGTCTCCAGGCTGCTCGGCTGGAGGGTGCTCCGGTGGGCAGCCTGGAAAAGGAGGAAAAAAGGATGCATGCAGGCGTCCTATCATTTTTTTTTCCCCGTTAAGCGAGCATGACTAATGAAGACAGGTATTGTGACAAAAGGGACCTCCGCATAGTTACCGGTGGCTGTTTAATGTTGTACCAAGGTCTTTAAGTGAAAGAAATAACCGTATTTTACATAATGTAGGAAAGTGCAACGACTTTGAGCAAAAAGCACTGTAAGAGCAAAGGCAGGAAAGGCTGCAAAGGCAAAATGCCTAACTTAGATCTCTGGGGATTTTTTAGGGAAATTGCACAATTACCCTAAGTTTCCACCCAGATGTAAGGACTGACCTAACACCCAGTGCGTTTCTTACTTCCTGAGAACAAGTTCAAACCCCGTATTCCATTCTGCAGTAACACAGATGTCACATACGTGGCTGGCTCACGGTTTGAGCCTGATTCTACATTAGATGCTTACCAAGAAAAGATTTACCTATGCAGGGAAGTGCTGGGGTGTTTGTTTGTTTAATAATCCAAGTACAACACTACCATCAACATTCTCATCTTCACCCAACCTTTGGCTAGATTATAGCGCAGTTTATTATCTCCATGCACATCCATCCAATGAATCCTCAGAGCTGATCCTTCCTTGACATCGCCTTTCAGTATTGCCAGCTGTTGGGTTCCTCTGTTGATTTGTTTGCTCTTTTTTTTTTTTCTTCTGAGCCCTCTTTAAGCTCTTTGTCCAACAACTCCTGTCCTCACTGGGCGACACAGTCTATATCTACCAGAGTCCAGCCCATCTCAGTTTGTCCACATGGCCCCTGCAACAAAATGCGTGTTATTCTACTATGTAGCCTGCCAGCTCTTGTAATATCCAGCTGATTGTTGTCATTTTACCAATGCAGTGTTGCTTTTCTTCTCTGTTCCTAACGTGCCACTATCCTGGCATATTGTAGCTAACCTAATGATGTTTTCCTCAGACTTTGTTCTCTGGTTTCCCTTGCCCATCCTTCTTGCAAAGAGTTCCCATCAAATCCTCCCATTAGTAACAAGCAGGTTTTGTGAAACCCATAAAATCTGCACCCACATCCCACATGGTGGTGACTCTGCAATGAACCCAACTGTCTGAAACGCTTTAACTCTTTCCCTTCTAATTGTGTTGGTTTCTTGTTGTTGTAGTAAATGAAGATTTGCACATGTGGAGTCTTTAATCAGCACTTTTGTTCTACCTCCGTCCTTTCTCAGTCTAGCCCAGGGGTTCTCCAGCTCTGCTCAAGGATTGCAGGCAAGGATCGTAGATGTCCTATAAAGCCGTGGTAGGCCATCATAACCATTTGGTGCCTCCATAGTGTTTTCAGTTTAAACTATGAAATCGCATTGTCATTTGTAGGAAATTTCGGAGGCTAACAGTAGTGTGTAGGTCCAAAATGACTGGGAACCAATGTTCTAGCAGCTACTCCCCTTCAGCTGTATCTTTTGGCACAGTTTGATGTCATCAGCAAAATGCAGTTTTCCTCGAGCCTTCACAAGGGTCGCACAAAGCATGCCAGTACACTGAAACCCACAGGAACTTTCCATCTCTTTAAACCTACTGTAGACATTCCCGGTCCTCCGGATACTTAGTTTATTTGGATTTAATTAGTCGAAAAACCTTCCAAAAAACATAAGCTAAATCAAAACCATATACTTGCTTTTGAACAAGAGTCACTACATACGGTATAAAAAGGGAATTACCATAACAATTTATGTTCTCATCTTAACCTATACTCCTGTTGAAATGTAAACAAAGCCAAAGACAGCTCCAAAGGAGAGGGGAGGCTCTCCTTTGCCTCTTCCTTTCTTCTCTCCCACCTCCTCTCTCCCCTTTGCCCTCCAGCTCCACATACCATTTGGTTTAATTTATCTTCCTCTGTATTTAGGAAGAAAACAATTATTACATGTTTCTCTCTTAAATCTAGGGAAGTGGGGTTTGCTCATTAACTAACCTTTATTTGCAGCCCTATTCAGCACAGATGAGGAAGGAAGGGAGAGATGCAGAGAATGAAGGAAAGGAGGCAGCCTGCGATCTCCTGACAAAAGGGAAAGATCAGCTGTGGAGTCAACATGGAGGGGTAGGTGAGGGGCGTAAAGGCAATGGATAGCTGGCAGAGATGGAGGGAAAGGAACTGGGTAGACAAGAGGCAAAGATGAAGTCCTTCAAAAAGGCTAGCAAAAATCAAGCACTCTCAGGCATGATTAATTCTGCACTCCACAGGAGTGAAACTATTCCCTCCTGTCATTTCTGTGACAGGCTCTCCCAAAGGCCCCCATCGCTGCTAGAGCTCCATTATCTGAGGCATTGCGCTGATACATAAATGACGTGGTCCCTGCCACAAGGGCCTCACAGTTCAGCACGAGCCCAAATGCAACAAAGGAATGTAAAAAATAGCATAAGGGACCAGGAGAAGAAGGACAGCTGAAACCTTGCAAGCCTACATTGCAGCCTATGTTACGCAACTTCACAGTTATAATAATATGTAAATAAGAGAAGAATAATGTACATACATAGTAGAGACCTACCCTCCACCTCAGGCGCTTCCATTGCTTTTTTTTTTTCCCCCCATTCAAGAACCAGGAAAAATCAAGCACCTGACTTAACCCCTTGCCCAAACGGCTGTTGTTGGTAGTAGTTAGGGCAGCAGGCTGACACACCGATAGCTGAAGCAAAAGGCATACGAGCTGCTGGAAGTCACAGCCCTTGACTTTTAACATTTTGGGAGAGCGGCAGCAAGGTGCAGCTGGACACATGCATCCTTCGCTCTGACCCGGGCTGGAATAGCCCATCTCTGTCCCTTGTTCAGCCCCTGCACTGCCCAGCATCGTGCTGGCACAACTCTTTGTAAGTGAGCAGGATACAGAAGTTATTTTTCAGCTGGATCAGTTCCCAGCCCGGCTCCCGGTGACGGCAAACAAATACCCTGGCACCTGGCCAGCCAGTGTGGGAAGGAGCAGCAGGGGCAGGCAGAGGGGCAGCGGGGCTGGGACGAGCTGCTGGAGGCATTACGCTCCAGATGCACAGCGCTGGCCTCAGCTGCGCTCGTGCAAAGCAGGTGGTGTTACTAAACTGCATTTTCAGATGTCTAAAATGCATTTAGGTGCTCAAATTCGGACACCTTAGGTTTCAGTTTTGTAGGGTGGTATGCACTAAGGCAGCAGTTCACCTCCACCAAAATACCAAAATGAGGAGGCCCTGTTCCCAGCCATGCGATCCCATCATTTCTCTTTTATCAGCTCTGCTACCTGTGAATGAATGAAGCCCTTAACTCACCAGTGCTGTTCACTAACCAAGCAGAAACGTGACCCAGAAAGAAACAGCTGCCTGGTTTTCTGCTGGGTCAGGAAGTTGAATCAGCTCACAGGCAAGTCAAATAAGCTCCAGGGCCACCACAGGTGAGGAGGCAGGGTCTTAGGCTGGGAAGAGGTCTGGGTTAGAGGAGAAAGAAAAGGAGGAGAAGTAACAAGACTTCCCCCTTATGGCAAGAGCAAGCCATTGGAGATGCTTAGGTGCTCACCGATGCAGCTTTAGAGGTCGATTTACATGTGTTAACCCAGGAATACACAAACTCTGCCGGAGCAGGCAGCTCTGCGGTTTGCTGCAATCCCTAAATTCATGCCTATTTTATATAATAATAGCATGGTCCTAGTTCCACATCTCTTATTCATGTAGAAATACTCATTAAAGAAGTTTTAGTAAGTAATTGGGGAAAAATCTGAGTTCTCAGCCTGCAGGGTACTGCAGTTTGGGGAAACTGAAGTATCTTTTGAAGATATGTTAAGGTATATCCCCTAATTATCATTTGTGTATAGTATAAGCAAACCCATTATAAAGAGAATGCAACTTTAAACTACACAAGTGTAAATTTCCCATGGGTGACTAACGCAGAGAAGTACCGTGAGTTTAAATGAGGCCTTCCAGCACCCCTCACCCATGGCACTTCATGTGATTTAATGTGCTCTATCTGCCTTAGGACAGGGGAGAGGCTCATCCTTGCTCAGCTCCCTCTCTCTGCACACTGGAAAAAAAAATTTGAATAGACTGACGTGTGTTTCTTTCTTCATGCCAGCCCCGCATGGCTCCTAGCCTCTCATCCATCTAGTGTGGACTTTGTCCTCACTTAAGAGAGCATATTATGGAATTGCCTGGAGCTACCCACAAAGATAACAATTACCCCTCTATAGGTACATTGTTGGCCTGGTTTTCAAAAGGACTGAGCAGTCCTACTTCTTTAAGGAGCAAAAGGACCTGAGGGTACCATCACCTCTGGAAATCAAGCCATTAGGGATAGGAAGGGGACTTTAAAGGAGGCGTGGGGGCTGGTAGGAAAGCATTGCCTCCATTCAAGGAGCACATCAGTAAGAAGCTGCCACCGGCAAGGGGAGAGATTAAATAATCTAATAGAACCTTCTCTTACAGGCCAAAAAAAATCTTGTGAAAGCCTGGATGGCTACATGCCGCATCTCTGAAATCAATGACAAATGGCATTATGGTTGAGGCGCGTAAAATAGTTCTGTCAAAGAAATGGCTCCTAGCGTGGCCGATTTATCCGAGATGGTCGTTGTTTGTTCTGCCTCGTGGTTAATGATGAGGCCTTGTGGGCAAGTAAGCTATCTTCTGACAAAAGCATTGGGCCTAGGATTTCTCCAAAGGAGAGAAATTTATTAAATGGGCAAAGTCATTCCGTGTGACGCCACCATCGGGGAAGCCCACTTCCATGCTTCTCGGCAAGGAGGAAGGAGAGGAAGCTAAAGGAGCTGCTGTACCTGCCGAGCAGCGCCTGGACCCGCAATCAGACTTAGCAAATGACCCGTCTTTCCCACCATGGGCTGGGCTCTGGGAGCCTGGCAGTGGCTTCTGACTCACTTGGAGTGCCTTGACTGGGCTGCGGTTACTCTTCAGCAGCACAACTACAGGGGAGCAGAGCAAGGTCTGCCGTGCATCCGCCCGGCACTTTTCCACACACAGCTTTCTGCCCAGGAATCCTATTGTCATGAGACATTAGATTTTTTAGGCTCATCAGTTCTCGTGACACAATCCAGCAATTTATTTTTAGAGGGAGTGAGCAGGTGTCCATGGCAGCATTTTAGCTGACAGTGCTTCAGTATTGCTATTCAGGAGCACTTGGTTGTTCTTTATATCTTGACTCGTTATTGGAAAAGATGGTTATTTTTACCACTTTACTTGTTTTTAGCTTTAGGAATGGCCTGAATGAGACAAAGGAAAACACTTGCACCCTTAAACTGACTTTCATCCGTGAGACTTTCAGCATGCTGATAGGAAACTGGAGAAGTGGTACTAATGATTCATCTGCAGCATTGATTGTATATGATGGTTGGGAAAGCGAACGAAAATAATAAATTAAAACTAATGACCGTAACCAATTGAGAAAATATTTTGGTTCAGAAAATCACATAAAAATCAGTTTTTTTCACAAGTATTAGAAATCTATGTATGAATTATTCAGTCAGAAAATTGGTTGCTAGTATTAAAAATAATGACTGTCTACATTCACAGTTACAAACTATTTTCATTAATTTTTTTTCTGCATACCTACCTTAAATAAAATCTTTAAGACTGCTGTGATATAATCCTCTGCCAATATTTTTTAAACTGCCATTCAAGAACATGTAGGATCATAGTGTTCATTTTCTAGGAGAAACAATATAGTAAGTGAGTTTGACCAAAACCCATCTGAACGTAATTACTAGAACGGCAGACTGGCTTCTAATGACAGTCACAAGCATCATGCAAATTACTTAGTCTAGCTGAGCTCCCACTCTTTGTATTAAAAATGTGATAACTACGCAATTTCAGTTTGCTGCAGCAAAGTTCAGGACATATTACTGGCTTTGGTGAACAAAGGACCAATTTCCCATTGCTAAATATGAACAGAGATGCTGCTGCATCATGTCTAGAGAAGCTGAAGTGATTCTTAAAAACACACTGAAAAAAACCCGTCAAGAAATCCAAGCCATTACCACAGAGGAGCCCATTACGAACATCTAGCCCGACCACAGAGCAAGCGTTTGGAAGCAAATCAAAACCTGCCTGAGGAACTGAGTAAAAAAGATTTTCCGAATTCACTAATGCTCATTTCAATTAATAGCCCACCTGCCAAGTGTAACGAACCTGAACATATTGTGGCCATTAATGCTCAAAAGTAGCTTTTTGCCAAAAAAAGAAAGACAAATTATTGAAAGGAAAATCAGTACCATTGCCACTCAGTCACACACTGAGGTAAAAGTTGATTCTTGTGAAGGCTAGAAAAATTTCTTTGCCTTTAGGCTAAGAATGATTAATTATTACTCACAAAGACACCAGAAAAATACGGAGAGCAGGAAGGAGAAGGGCTGAAGTCATAGTCCGAAGCGACAGCTGTGGTGGTGCGGGAGGTGAATTATTACATTTCTCAAGGTGAAAATTATCCTGCTCTAAGATCAGAAACTAGTGGATGAGGCACTGCAGCCTATTCCCACCCCAAATGGGAAAGTAGAGGGTCTGTCTCCCTGGTTCTCGGAGGGAGGGCTCAGGTCCTGGCGAGTGGAAGGAGACCAGGTGAATGCTCAATTTGAATGACAAATGCTTCACCAATGTATGACTTCTTTTCACAGCTGACTGCATTTAGGGAGAGGTTTGATGGATTACAGCCTAAAGCGGTTGACCTTTCCCACCTCCCCTGCCAGGAAGCTGGAGGTCAAATTAAAGGTTTGGAGTTACAGGGCATGCTAAATGCCGTGCGAGGGGTCAGGCTTGTGGCTGTCCGCCTTACAAGAAGTGCCATCACGAGGGCTACAGGTGGGGGGAATGACCATGGGGCATCGGCTCCTCTGAAAGCAGCAGCAGCAGCCCAAGGGAGGAGAGCTCAGCCAGCCCTGGTGCACAGCTGGGACACCAGGGAGTCCAGCTCCCACACAGTCTTTTGCCTTTTACGTCTGTAATAGTTTTTCTCTCGGGCTTCTCTGGATGGCTTTGAGTTGTCAGGCAATCAGAAGAGAAGACTGGAAGACCTGAAAAAAATGAATAAATATATTTTGAACCTCAAGAATGATTTTTATGGCCATGGATATCTCCCCTCTCTGTTGGTATCGTACAAATAAGAAAAAAGGACTTTAAAAATAACCTTGAAGTTCAGTTTTAATACAGGCATCATAATTAATTAAAACTGCAGAAATTAATTTTGAGCTAAATGCATACTTCAGGTGCACCAAGACAGGGATGTATTTAAAATGAGAAGCAAACAAAATCCATTACATAGAGAAAAATTACAGGCAGAATAAAATTTAAACAAGTCATTATTTGAAATGCAAAAATGTAATATATGTGTTTTAAAATAAGTTAGATGAAAGATTTTTCCACTTTCTTTTCCCACCTTTTCAAATCTTGTGGAAGGAAACATGCCCCAGGCAAACTCAGGAACTATTTCCTTTTTATCAAAAAGGCCTTTCTGTTTCAAAGGCTATCTGCTCAGTTATATAGCTAAATCTATTTCAAATTCAGGGAGAGTAAAGCTTTTGATTTAGTACAGTGTTAATGTTAGGAAAGACATTTAATCCTCAATTTTCTGAAGTCTCTTTAAACTACTGGCAGATACTACCCTGTATCACTATGCAACATTCACTCTCCAAAGTGTCTGCTACTTTCTCTTTTCTTTTTTTCTTTTTTTTTTTTTTTTGTAACAAGGAAAGTATAAAAGAAAATAAGCCAAATTAATACCTTGGTTGGAAGCATTAGCTCACTTCCAAGGGACCTGGTAGAAGGGGGGTCATTTGTCCCGTGTTGGCTGGAACAATCCTGGGATGCAAGCATTTTGACATCTCAGATGCTGTTTTCTTCCAGGTCTTACAAGCTGTAGGCTGCGTAGCCCGCTCCTGCCTTTGCGACCTTGCACGCTCCACGGTGAGTTATCCTCTGGGGTACTTCTGTGGGGTGTCAGGTGGGTGTTTCAACTCCAGTAAAAGCTGATCTCCCCATTTCTAACTTACATGGTAGGGTAGTAGAAGGAAAATTCTTCTTGCTCATAAAACCAGGTGATCTGGTTGGCATCTGCCATGGTTGTTCCCCTCCGTCTTGTCTGCCTAACACCTCTCCTATGCCGGCAGATGAATTCCCGTGCAGCGTTAGCCTGGACAGGGCCTGGGAATGATGGGGGAGGGTGCCACAGGGGCAGAAATCCTTCCCTCCTTCACATAGTTGATGGTCCTAACCACAGCAACGGGGATACACAGACAGAGGCTTTCCTTCTGGCCGCAGCAAGCCACCGCAGTGCCAAAACACTCAGCTCCCCCATTCAGTGCTGTGCTGGTGCCACCACTGTTTGACTTACCATAGAGTTTATATCAGTTATCACCCAGCATTATTTATAAAAATGCAGATTACTTTAAATATTGTTCTCAATTCCTTGAACTGGTGACCAGATCTGAAAGCTGATGAAGAAACAATATGCAATTCCCTACATGTCCTTCAAGCTACAGTGTAACAGCTAATTTCCTGACTTGTGGCCATTTTTCCTTCACCAGAGCCTTTTTCTTCCCTTCCCCACTGGCTATACTGTGTAACCGTACCACAGAGATATTAATGTAATTACTGGGCAAGACAAATCGATGTGGGTTTTGAACTGCCTGGGTGTTATGTTCATGCCCTCTTTTTCTGGGGCAGCCCTTGTACAGCCGGCGCAGGGAAGCAGAAACATGCTCTCTAATAACCTCACCAAATCCTCAAAAGGACTAAAGCGATGCAGGAGATCATTTTACCATTACAGTGGTAGTGATACAGCAGTTACAATGTCCGTCCAAGCTTCTGCTATAAAATAACATACTCTAGGAGTTCCTAACGCAGCTACAGAAAATGTTGCTCCACTTTTTACTGAGGCTGATACTATAAAATCAGAAGGAAATCCTTAAAGAGCTTAAGATAATAATCTGGTTGGGTTTAATTTATGAGAAGTCTTTCTTGTGTTTAAGAGAGCGATTAAGGATTTGCTCCGTATAAGCTCACATGTCCCTGTCTGCTGGCATCGGAGTCAGGTATTCCTTTGTTTTAGGGTGAAAAGTCCGTGTATATAGACCTGGGGTCATGTCTCCAGACCTGGTGCTCTCTACCACCTCGTTTGACAGCTTTCATCTACCACGTGCGCAGCTCGAGGTGCACGAATGCGAACAGCGGCAGAAGGTGCCGAACACGCCTGGCTGGGGCTTTCACCACCTCCCTCTCGGGCTGGTAAATATTCCAGCACTGCCTTCCCGAGAAAATGCCTTAGCAGGGAGCAAGGGCTATGGAGAAACCTGTTATTTTAACCTCAAGGATTAGTATATTCAACTGAGATAGACTGTGCTGTGCAGCATGTAGCTGGCGTAATTCTACATACACATAAGCCTGGTTTTAGTAAAGCTGCTATTTTGCATGAAGAAAGAAAAAAACCAGGGGGGGGGTGGAAACCCCCAGAGTCTTCCAGTAACTTTCTTACAAAAAGGAGAATAGCAGAAGAAGGTCCTCAAAGATTATAACATCTCTGGGGATGCAAAACTGCCCTTTGAGACCAGTTCCCACAGGGCAATTTAGTAGGAGCTTTCCATGTCAGCTCGCTCCTTGGGTGCGCTCGTTACGAAAACTGTCGTCGTTTTCCCAACATTAAGGTTCCAAATTCCTTTTTGTGACTGACCTTTGTATTATTTGCTGTTTCAGGAAGATGCTATATCCCAGTAAAACATTACAATTTTATGGTGCTGAAATGCCAGAAGGATTTGGAGTGACTTTCACCAAGCCACCTGAAAAGTAGGTCAGTGGCTATACATTTTGAAGAGAACTGCAGTGCTACAGCAGAAATTGAGTTAATCCTGATGTATATGAATATACCCCCTAACCTCACTGCAGGGGACAGTCTGAACATAAGTGTATCTTCACTAATCTTTTCTCAACTGATTATTTCTAAAGGGAAAGGCCTCATAACATTTTCTTTTTCATTAAATACCATGGGGCAAAATCTGTTGAGTTTGTTCGAACAGAGGCATCTAAATCCAGATTTAGCCTGTAAACTCTTGGGGTGGGAGAATAAAATTTCACGGAAACAGAATAATATGCAATAAAACTTAGTTTAAATTAATTAATATCTGGAATTCCTCTTCCCAAAGTAAATCTGCAATTAGCTATACCCAGATAAAGGACAGACCTCTCACAGTGATGGTTCAGCCAATGAAATGTATAGATTTAGCTCTATGCAGCTAGACAAAGTCACCATTAAAACCCTGCAGGAAATCCCTGGCGTATTCTAACTTACTGAGTTTCCCTAGAGCATTTCTTCCCTGCTGTATTTCATTTCAGCCTTGGTTTGTTGCTTTTAAACAGCTATTTTTAAAATTCTGAAATCTCTTTATAGCTGGCAGGCAGAAAGCGTAGGCTGCAGGCAGAGAGATGGGTAGGGAAAAGGAAGGAAGGAGGGAGAGCAAATCTGAAGTACATCAGGACGAAATGTAAACATTACATTACATAATGTAACATGTAAACTCTTTTTGAAACAATATTAAAGCCCTTTTGGACAGAGCAGACACCAAGGGACAGAGCAGGGGACACTCCAAGCTTACACATATTGCATGGAGGTGCTCTCAGAACAGTTCCCATTGAGTTATAAACCCCTAGACTAACGTGATAAAAAAAAGACCAATTATATGTCAATATGTCAATATGTCAAAATAAAAATGGAAACATCCAAATAACTATAGGTTGCCTAAGATGAGGACTGATGGGGGGAGATCAGGGATTGTGCAAAGTATTTAGGTGGCCTCCTCGGTGATGGGTGAACACAAGCTCCTGGTGGGACACGTGGCTTCAGAGGACTGACAGGGGGCTCGAAGAAGCAAGAGATGGACAGGAAGAAACCCGGCAGTGACAGACCCGTTACTTGAATAACATCCAGGCTTTGAAGGCTGCATGTCGGAGAGGCTACAGAAGAATGGCGGCCGCAGCTACCAGCGCTGTTGCTGGTGCTGTTGGGGCGGTCAGCAGAGCAGGCAGTGGTGAGGGCAGCGACGGTCTGACGGCCTCAAAAGGTTTTGTCGTGATGAGGAGGGAGCTGTGCTGGCCAGGAGCAGCTTCTGTGCAGATCAGGAGACTCTGCTGAGGGGTAGAGGCATGAACAAGAGGACCAAAGCTGTTCTCCAGGGCTTTTCTTTTGGTGAGAGAGATATAAATATCTATAAAAAAATCTAATTAGCTTGTAAATGAGGAGATTCTGAAGTCATCTGTCACAGGCTATAAATAACACAGTTCAGAAAACAAAGTCCTAACAAAGATTCAGTGGATGGAAGCTGAAGCTGGGTAAGTTCGAACTAAAAATAAAATGTAGATCTTGACCAGTGAAACAGCTTATGACGGGATGTGGTTAGCTTCTCTCTCGCATTTAATCTTTAAATCGGGATTAGATTTCCTTCTTAAAAAAATGCTCTCATTCGGTCAGCAGAGAGGCGTTCAGCACCGCGCTCCCAGGGCAAAGGGTAAAATTGTAGGGACTTAAGCGGAAGCCTGCAGTGATGCACCCTGGACTTAAAAACTGTGACTCTAGAATAACCACCCTTGAGCAATATGTGATTAGAAGGGTTGAAAATGTGTATTAATTAACACTGAAAAGCTAATCAAAGTGGGTTGGTAAATCAGGCAACCATAAAGGACAAACTACAGAAACAAGTTAGGTTTCAGTGCTAGGAAAATATGTAGGAAAGTGTTTCCAGAGAGTAACATTTCTCCTTTGAAACAGCCTTGTGTAGAATGATTAATTTATTGTCGGCTTTTTGTGGATAATGCATACTTAAATGTTACTCACTTGTGCATAGGTGCATAAATTGCAAAAGGTCTGTGTACCGTAGGTCTACGTAGGATTACAGAATTGCCATTAGGCTGTATATTTTGAGCACAGAGAGTCTCACACTGAAAGCAGAGATGGGACTTGGGTCCTTCTGCACAGCGAGATCATTTCTCTGAGCGGAGGATGTCGGCTTCTGTGAGACACAGCTGAACGGCTCCAGCTTTGCCCAACTGAGAATGGCTGCAGATGAACTTGCTATAGGAAAGTAAACCTTAGAAGCAAGTAGATGCTTGTGAAATCCTCTCGGGATTTCACCCCTAGTGTCTTAATGTGTCTGGTTAATTGTCAAGTGCCAAGTCTACATTCATCAATTAAATGAGAATCATTACAAACTGTCTCACCCATTGTCACAGAGGCAAAGGTTCCTTTCAACTCTAATAAATTAAATTAAATTGGCTCAAACCCTGCAACCATAGACAGATTGGCTTTGTGTTGAGAGGCATTAGTTTGATTGACACCTGTCTGGTTGACCGGGAATGGTTACCAGAATGAATAGCATCAGACAAAGGGGTTTTGTGTGTTATGGGAGGGATTTTACATGTACATCAGCTGGTGGATGCAGCGCCTGGGAGAAGCATCCAACCAGTTACATAGCATTACTAGCTTTAGGTTAGAATATGGGAATCTTCTCATGGAGCTCTGAACGTCTGGCTAAATATGTGTAAATATTATTGCTGTTGCTCTTTCATCCATCTCTATCAGGCAGGAAACAAAGTGTATCTGTGTAGAGCAGCAATTCAGTAAGAAAGTCTACCTCACATAGGAGATTTTCTCTGCATTTCTTCCCAGTTAGCAAACACTCCGGTGACCGCCGACACCTACAGTTTACCTTTGTCGCCAGGAAGCAGATCTAGCTGATCTTTACCTTGTCTGTGTGTTTTAAAAAAGTCTTTTTTACCGTAACAGCTGCCTGCTCACCAGAGGTTCCTGTTTTTTAAGTTTCATCAGATCACTGTCTGCAAACATAAGCCCCTACACGGCATCACTGGTAATTCACCTTTGCTAAACCTTATCTGCATTGAATATATTCTGAGCAACCGCTGCAGACTTGCATTCGGTATGAGGAAGCTCTATTGCCACACCAACCGCCACACGACGGTGTCGTGTTCTGGCAGCAGACGGTTGCATGTGAAACCAGTACTTGGCTGGGAGCAGTTCAGGATTGGTGCCGACATTTTTAGCTCCACAGCTGGTGCAAATCAAGGTGGTTTTACTTAAGCCATTGAGCATTTTTCCACCTGGGGCTCTGGTACCTAGGATTTCTGACAAGAATGGGAAAAGCTTGAAAGAAGATGTGCACATTTTTAAAATTTACTTGACTGTTTTAAAGGTGCCCTTTGCTGACATGTTGTGTAGTTGAATTACACAGCTGCGGCTACTTCAAAACACAGTCAAACAGGCTGCAATTTTACAAACACTGAAAATTGAGAATAAATAGCAAGGGAACTGGATGGCTATGGTTATATGCAAATCAATATCCTAACTGTATAAGAAAGGCTTAATGTTCTGACTTGCTCTTCTGAATTTAGCTACAAAAGAATTCAAAGTGATCGTACCAAAAATGGATTACTGAAGAGGAATGTACCTATAATTTCATCACGTAAATGTAACTGATTGTCAGCTAAATACGTTTAATGTTGAGTTTTCTGGGCTAGTTCTTGTAGGATACCTCATTCTGAGAAACGTTCAGTGAAATTTAATTGCAGCATTATCTTCTGGTCTCTGTTACTAGAATCCCTAGTCTAGAAGTAGCGGTGTCGCTTCTGTCTTCCTTCCTTTTAATGCTTTTGGTGTGATTCTCATAGCAGAGACACAGGTGGGTGTAACCACAAACAAACACCTCCGGTGAAGCAACAGCAGCAGTCTGCACAGGCGGTTTCACCAGAGGTGGTGGCAGATGGGTGTGATGGCTGAGGATCTTGCACTTGGGAACATGGTGCCTGTGGTTTTTCTCGGCGCTCTGAAGATAAAGGCTCCTTCTAATCTATTTCTCTTTCTCCTCTCAGTCATTTGAGCAGAGCAGATTTTAGCGATTTGCCGCTGACTTCATGTGCTGTCATGTCAGTCAGTAAGAGTGATTTGTGTAGCAAAGCAGTGGTGCTGGAGACCCAGTGTCCGTACCATAGGAGGAAGCTGTATTTTTACAGGGTTTGTGGTATGATTATGTAATGGCACCAGAAGTTTGCATCTTTCAGGTAGTGTTTCTGGAGCAGGTCTAGTCTGCTCCTGTGGTTTGAATGCCCGTTTGTGGTTGGAGCACATTAGGTGTCTTCTGTTTTAGTTTCATCTGAAAGGAGTTCACCTCATGCCCTCCAAGACCACTCCATGATGACAACCAAACCAGCCGGCGGAGTGCGATCAGAAGATTCACTTCTGAACTGAAATTGTAATCTAGATGTGTAGACACTACCATTATAAAATACTGATCTTTCTAGTAGAGTTGTGGAGAAGGTTATTTTTAAAAGACTGAAAAAAATTAATCTCCTTCTGGGTCTAAAAAAGTCTACATTTATGGAGATGAAGAGGTACAACATTTGATCTATTAATGAAAATGGACGTAAGTCTAGCAAGCGTAATACTACAATCCACAGCTCCTGGCACTCTTTCTCATAAGATGGGCCTTTCCAGGTACCTACTTCCCTCTTGCTTATAAAAGGAGAGCAGCCAAAAAGCAATTCTTGCTTTTCATAGAATTGGGATAGAATCCAGTGAGCCAGGAGTAACTAAGCGGCTGTCCCAAAATCTTCTTGCAGAGATGGAAACAGAACACTGTGACCCCAGCCTGGGTCCTTAAGATACTGTCACTTGCATGAGGTGCGCTCAAAGCCTTCAGCTGCCGCTGCCCACAACGGAAATCACCTCCAGCACATCGCTGCTAACACACCCACCCATAGATTAAGCGGAAGAGGGAAATGATATAAATCAGACCCAGACTGAATGCAGTAGAGTGTAAGCCACCATCGCTCTGATGATGGGGGAGGGGGAAGCTGTGTGTCTATTAGAGCCATAGAGAAGTCCTAAGAAGGTGAAGTGGTTGCAGTCTTTGCAAAGATTCCTGCGCAAATCTGCAGTAAACCTGGAAAAATTGTTCTGAGAAATGACGATTCATAGTTCAGTGAGATATCCAGGTGCCCAGGTCACTGCTTAACTGTCAGCTTTAACAACTATTCCATTGCTCATGCAAGATACCCAAAGGAAAATCGTTGATAGGAAGTTCATGCTGATGGTACTGCTGGGCCTGTGGAGGAGATTACACAAGAGGTCAACAAAATGAATTTATAGTAGCTTTTCAAAAGAACAGAATCAATGGATGCACCAAAAAGTTTAATAAGTTAAGAAAAGTAAACACTTCTTTGGGGAAGGCAAATCATGTCTCCAAAATGTACTAGAGCATGAGAAGTCAACAAGCATTTGGACAACTCATACTGTTGATATATTCTGCTTAGACTTTCAAAAGCTATTTGAAAGAGCTTTTCAGCATAATCTCCTAAAAACAAAGCTATTATGGGATGAAAAATGTTGGTTTTCACCTTGGTATATGACTGTTTTAAAGATAACAAGCAAAGGGTTGGAATAAAGGGGTTGTTTTTGCAGAAGGGAGAGGTCATTCTGGGGAGACAGAGCCCTAAAGAGATCTCTGTGAGAGCTTGTGCTGTTCAAGATATTCGTAACTGATCTGAGACGACTGATGAATTGCAGGGTATCGTTGTGTGATGATCCTAACGTATTCATGTAGGAAAGGAAAAGGCCGACTGAATAGATACAGAATGAATAAGCTGGGTAATGAAATGGAAGATGAAATTCAATGTAGGTAAATGGAAAGTGATGAACATGGGAAAAAACAACTCTATATACGCAATGATGGGTTATGAATGAGTTGAACGACACAGGAATGAGATTTTAGAATAAATAATTCTCTAAAAATGTCAGCTCAATACTCAGTAGTGATCAAAAAAGCAAGTCTACTGTTAAGAATTACTAGGGAAAGGAATAAAGAACAAATCAGAAATTATTATTATGCAGAATATTAATCCACATTTTGAATGCTGGGTGCAGTTCTGGTCTCCCTTTCTCAATATGTGTAAAGCAGAACTAAAAAAGGTGTACAGACAGAGAAAGGGAAGATAAAAAGAAGAAAGAAAGAAAGAACAAATGAACAAACTGAGGGGAAACATAAGGGAGTCTACAGAGTCATGAGTGACACAGAGAAAGTGAATAGGGAATGATCATTCCCTGTCTCAATATAAGAAGTAAGAGACAACAAATGCAACTAGCAGGCAGCAAATTCAAAACTAACAAAAGGAAATATTTTTCATATGGGATACTGTTTAAGCTATGAAATGCTTTGCTACAGGATATGTGGGATACTAAAAATGCACATGGGTTAAAAAAGCAACTGGGATAAATTAATGGAAGAATAATCTATTGAGAGCTATTAAGTACATGCTACGTATTAAGTACCTACCATTGAGTGCATTTAATAGGCTATTAAATACCACCTCTAGCTAAGGAAGTCCCTGAGCCACAACACACTGGAAGCTGGGAGAGACTTTCAGAGAAATATCATTACGTGCTTGTCCTTCTCTCATGCCCTTCCTTTGGCATTTGCTATTGGTCCCTGATGGAGAGAAGAAACTGGGTTAGATAGACCTTCGATCTGGCCCAACATGGCCACTCATGTCGAGGGTGATGTTTGGAAGATACTGCCTTCGAGGCTGGAAGATGACAAACCCAACAAAGACAGCAGTGGCTTGGGTCCAACCTACACCTCACCACAGAGAAGCCATGCTCTAGTGGCTGGTAAGATTTTGAATGGGCAGGACATGTCTATTCTGACAAGGGCGTGTATTTTGGCATCCCTGTGTTAGGAATTCTTTTTTGGGGGGGCATAGCTCACAGAGAACTAGTGCCATTTTCACCTTCCCAGACTAAGCCATGGATAGAAACACTGAAAGATATGCTTAGCAAAGACATGGCTCTGCCACAGATGAAATTGTGTAAGAACATATTAATTAATTTCTCACATATTAAGTTTGTGCCTGCAAGGATGAAAAGAATAGCTCCTGACAGTGCCACCACCTATATGCAAAGAGGTGATCAAAAATATTTTTTTAATTTTCAATATCTAGTATGCTCTACACATTGCTATTCAATACTACGTTCCAGCTGTCATTCATAAATTACTTCAGCTATATTCCCTCCTGTAATGATAGAAGCACACTCCTTAACAAAAGCTGGCTGTCAGAACAGTGTATTCCATTTTGAATCAATTAATTTTATGTGTACATCTAGACCCGCAATAAAATATATGTGGAATAATTGTCTGCTGGAGTAGAGTTTATGCCTAACACCCAAAGTAATTAAAACTACATGAGGAAAATTTTGACAGTGTACTTTATCATCAGGACTTATTTTCCCATCACACCCTCAGAGGGCAATTTGATAGCCATGTAAACAATTAATCACCTATGAATGAACAACGAAAGCTTTCTCAACAGTCCAGAGATTTCATTTCCTTAGCAAGCCCATCGGTACATAGCAACAGCAGCATTAGTACCAGTGCCACAGACATCACGGGGCAGGCTCTGGTTGGTAGAGGAGTGGGGAAATTCGTCTCCCTTTGCTCTCCAAAAAACTCCAGTCTGCTCTGCTCTGGCCATCTGAATCGAGGAGCAGAAGTGGTGAGTTATACCATGCAACACAAGTTGCTGCCAGACACCCATGTTATGAAGACATATTTTTAATCCGTCAGGCCATCATTATTTGATGACATGAATGCTTGAAGTAGCTGATATGCAGCATCCGCCTTGGTACGAAGATGCATGTGCACTTGACTTGGATTCACCGAGGGAACTACGTGGAATTCCCCTCCTCCTTGTCCTCCTGCCAGCCCCTGTCCCATGTCACATGCTGTGCTCCTAATCCTGCAATGTGGTAGCAACCTCCTCCTCCGTGTCCTCATCTGGCCCTGAATGCTGCATGTTTTCACAAAAAGGTGAAGAACAGTCCTTTTCAGCTGTTGTTACACACAGTGCTTGCTCCTCAGAAGGACTTCTCTCAAGACCACATGTAGTGAGAAAGATTGGAGGAGGACAAGCTATTCGAACGAACTGAATATTAAATGCAGAGCAGGCCTCTGCTTTATGGCACCCTGAAAATTCATGCTTGTAGGATCAACATACTCGCGTCTTGTATCTGCGTGGATGTCGGGAAGACACCAAAGGCATTAAAGGTTAACGCACATGAGTCAGGACGCTGATGCACTGTGAACGGAGGTTGTGTTGTGTGTCCTGTAACACGGCCGCAGCATTGTGTGGTGTTGGTGGAGGAATTTCAGCAAGCAATAAATCTGCCAGAGATATAAAACAGTATGTAGGAACGTGATCCTCTGCAGAACTTGGACAAACGTGTAGGGGTCCTCCTGCTCTGATAAGGGAAGTCTCTAATATTGCAGCCAGAGCACAGAGGCTTTGGTCCTGGATTGTTTAAGCTTGATCAAAACTTGTCCTGGCTTTGCATTAGCAAATCCCAGTTCCCTCCCTCGAGTTTCTCCCATTCCTCCACTGTCAGAGCAGCATTGCTGGGAGTAAAATAGGGAACAGGTCCCTGGAGAGCCTGGGATAAACAGAGCCATAGTGACAGAGAAAGTCCTTGGAGAGAGCTGTCTACAAATTCGCCTTTATCCTTGAAGGTGGATATTGGAAACTATGGAGTACTGAGAGGACGAAGATTGGCAAGCTTTGTTTTGTTTAGAAAAATGTATTTGAGCAGAGATAAGCAGAGAGGCAGTCTTTATCATGCGAATGTAATTACCAAATATAATTATTACCTTTTCAAAAACAGAAATTCACAAAATTGTATTGAGCTTTTTTTTTTTTTTTAAAGTGGATGCCAAAATACCTGCACCTGAATAAATGACTGATCCTCTGAATTCCTGGGTGCTCAGCTCTGTTGACAGACCATGGACCTTCTCTTTTAAAAGTTCTGACTAATGGTACTGCGGAGAGTTTAAAACACAGAGCCATGCACAAATCTGCTGAAGCAGAATTTGTAACAGGGCTTTTTGCTGCTACAGCAGCAGTTAGCAGGAGTTGCGTGAGCTTCACCCAGCCTGGCAGTGTTTCTGTGACCAGCGACTGCAATGCAGACATACTCAGAAGGAACAGGAGAAGAAAGTGGCTGCAGATAATGACGAGGAGTTAGGGTCTATCCCACAGGCCAGAGATTTGCTATGATGCTAGGCAACTGGTTAAAATCCAGTATTTTCTGAGGTGTCTCCCAAACACATTCCTCATTTTTAAGCACTGCAGGCAGCTGGATTTTCCGTCCCTTTCTGAGCTATACAGCAGCAGAGGGGCTCTGGCTGGGGACAGCTTGTCCCCGTTGGGTGCATCTAGTCCAGCCTGGAGAGGGGCCAAGCGGCAGTGATAGCTGAGGGCACGGGGAGCTCGGGTGGAAAAGAGTGCCACGAGCTGAGAAGGCAGGTTTCTGTGTCTGGCCAGGTCTCTGCAGGTTTCACTGCTGTTTTAGTAATTGGCTGTATAAAGGGGTGCCCTGTTTGGAAAGGCTTGAAGGAGAGCTAGGGTGATCTTAGTCTGCCTTGAGAAGATGCTCAACTAGTTCAAAGTGCCTGCCTTGTGAACCAGCATAAATGAGCAAAACAGAATAGGAAAGCAAAGCCCTTCCTCCCCAGCCCTGCTGGTAAGGTCACAGAGGTCAGAAACTAACTGCCTCGTCTCTGAAAGAGAACTGCACTGGACAGAGAAGTCCGAGGGTTTTTATATGGATGTAGGAAAATACAATGATTTATATTGTTAAAATTCTAATGTGCACAAATATGAGATCAGGACGCTCTCTAATTGTGAAGGCTTTTTGTGTCTTTTAGGGCAGAAACCCTAGAGGTTTGTTTAAAATAATAAAACAATAAAGAAAAGAAGATCCAGAAATTTCTTTATGAGGACTTGTTAATTAATTCTTAATTAAGATGTGGTGTAAAAAGAATTTGCTCTGTACCCACATAATTTATTTACTGAAGGCTGCTTCCCTAGTTAAAAATGGCAGTGCAAAACCATTTATATAGTCACAGCTTTGTAACTCCTTATGTGTAACATGTCTTGACTGGCAAGATCACTGTACCTTATCCAAACAATATGAAACCAGTTGTTCATCATCTCTTGGAAGATGGAGCTTCCTTTTCTTTAAAGAGAACCATTCTGAGTGGAAAAAGAAAAGCTCATTGTAATTTATAAATAAAAGCCAGATATCTTCTGCATGGATCATTGTATTTAGATGCAAATGTAGCCTTTGGATCATGCTCCATTAGATATACGGGGTAGTGCTTCTGAAAGGATATTGATGATTTCTGCTGTATTCCATTTATTTAATATGAATTAAAAAGACAACCCTACAACACTCAGCTAGTATTGTGGTGTTATAGGCATTTAAACTCACTGCTAGATGTCTTCTTTTGAATTCAGTTTGTATACTCCACTGAGTCCCTAGAATGGACAGATCTACAGTATGCGTGTATAGTAGAGGCGTACTATTCACTTTGTGTAGATGTCTTTGATTCATAGCAGAAATTAATTTCTGAGTTATTTGGATTTGTAAAGCTCAGTCTCTTTGCCAGTTAATTGCTACACTAGCTTATGCTTCACACCATACGGAACCACCCTTTTAAATATGCAAAGAAAAAAGCTAAAAATAAATCACAGCTGCTGTTAGATGGGGGTCTAAAGATACAGCCAAGGCAGAAAAAAAAAAAAAAAGGAACTGTCTTGGTTTAAATACAGCTAAACTGCTTTTAATACTGAGAAGTTCTTTTTCTGTTCTCCAAATCAATATTCATTAATAGTATCCAGGACAGAGAACTTTGAATATAAAACACTGAGATAACACCAGTAATTACAACATGCAGTTTCATAGCTGTAATATTTTCGTACTCTCCGTTACTTTAATGATTGCTGTAATAATTTGTATTTGGGTTACAAGGACTGATATATATCAACACATATTTCTTACTGGTATGTTCAATTTAAGTCCAAACCACAATCTTAACTTACCACAACATAGAGCTCTGTAGGTAGAAATGAATTTTATCTTTGCAGCAGTAATTGTTCCTGACCAGTAATGGTAGCTTGACCTCACCCACACAACAAGATCAAGTGAATGTATTGAGTCCTGGCACATTATCTCTGGTTTCCTACAACCAGCAAAGTACAAATCTGAGAAACACTTTACTATGTTGTGCATGTTATCTAGAACAGATCTATGATGGAAATATCTCATTTATTGCACCATCCCAGTTATTCTGCATAATGCCTGCCTCACCAAAAAACCAATTTTTTTCCTGTGCCAGATTTGTGGATACACAGAGCACAGGAGCGTCAGTGAGCAAGGGGAAAGGAAAACCTTTTCACTCCCACCTTCCATCTTAAACTGCCGGAGAACTGCAATATTTTTCTCACCTGGGGGGTCTAGAGCAAACATCAGCATAACCTCCATTTCGCTCACGGCCTTCACCACGACTTCCCATCCCTCTTTGTAAGAATGGAAAACAAGGGCTGGGCTCTGCCCGCTCCTTCCCATGGCCAGCGGCAGGGCTGGCTCAGCCCAGTGCCCGCGGTGTGGTCACTCCTCCGCTGCAAGGAGAGGGCAGGGGTGAGGACGCAAGGCTGGGGCCAGGGAGAGGGGTGGCACAGCTGCTGGTGGCAGCCGGGCAGGCATGCGTGGGGGTGCGCTGACTGCAAAGGCAGCCTCGGACACGCGGACAGGTAGGACGGTGTGAGCTCATGTGGCAGAAACGGTCTCACTAGGAAAAGGTTAGTTTTAATTCTGATCGTTTCCCTGGTCCGTCTGGCCGCCTGGTCCACCCGGACCTGTGGTGACAGTGCTGAGGGGATGGCAGGGCTAAGATTGAGAGGGAGAAGAGGGAACTGCTTACAACAGCCTCACCATGGAGCAAATGTTTTGGGACCCCATATCCTCAGTCATTCTGCTCTTCCCCGTTCTCTTTCTTCAGACCCGGCTTATATGGCTGGGAAACCGAAAGCAACCCTCACAGGCAGAAAAAGAGAGAGCTGTTGCGGAGAGAATAGTTTTTGGGAAAACGTGCTCTGGAAACTATCTTAGCAGCTAAAGAGTGACAGCAGCAAGTTCCAGATTAATGAAAAACGCATGCAAGTTTATCAGGGGGACAACCTGGCAATAACAGAGCAGACTTCCATGCGAGTACCTGCTCCTGCTCTTCCTTAAGTCAGTAACAAAACTTACATTACCAGTTGCCTCCATCCAGTGTACCACCAATAGAAATTTTAAAACTTTCAGTTTTACACTAGTTCAACATTTTTTGTGTGTTTGGAGCAGTCTTCAAAGTAAAATTGCCTGCTTCCTGCAGAAAGCGGTGACTGACTGGACCCACCACCACCTGAGACAGGCTGCATTTTGCCAAGCCAAGCTAGCGAAGCGGCTGAGTGCAGACCTGAAAGACTCACCTGCAAAAAATGTCAGGTATATTACTGAAATGATAAAAGATTGCTGGTTAGTACAGTCCTCCAGGATGTTTGTCAGACGAGGAAGTTGAAGCAGGAGTGCGTGAAAAAAAATTGCTGTCCTCAGTGTCAGACTTGCCTCTCACAGTGAAGAGCAGGAGGAAGTGCTTGGGCAGGATTTCGTCCCTTGTGAACAGCCACCTATGACTAAGGCTGGCTGCCCGCTGAGTTCACTGCTTCAAAACCTTCATGTTTTCAGCCAGATTGCAATGAATGATTTTCCAAAATAGTCTCTATCCTATATTCCTCCTTACTTAGCAAGTACTTAGCAAGTCTCATCTCTTTGCAGTGAAGAGTGGGATTGTTTCGGATCATTGCAGCCCCCGTTGCAGAAGGTGATCCCATGTCACCCCTTGTCACTTCACTCCTCGCTCCCAACTCCCTTACCGATTCCTGTCACAAAACAGGGCTGCAGGCGAATGCTGTCCTGGAGACAGGAACTGAGGCAGGCAGTTCAACAACTGCTGACAAAATCTTCTGCCCCAGCTATTCCCCGTTCTAAAACCAGAACTTCTCCCTCGGACGAAGGAGGCAAATCACCATTTGTGGGAAAGCCGAATTCTTGATGTTCATTTTGGGCTGGCCCTGTGGGGCTTGGGAGTGCACTCACAGCCAGGACAGCCTTCCCCTGGGTCCCTGCACGGTACGAGCCTCATACCTGAGTTGAGGTGTGCCTGTGCTCAGCCCTCTACCTGGTGGGACTTCCTCACGTGCCCCACACCTGTATCAATACAGACATGTCTGGTGATGCCGGGGCTGTGTCTGAGCCCGTCACTGTCACTGGCCATGCCCCGCTCTCCTCGCTGGGCACAGGGGGACAGCACCCTGTCAGTGCCACACTGCCTGCCCGGCTGGGCTGTCACCCCCGCTCGCTGCTCCCAGGCAGTGCTGCTCCCTCTCTTTCTCTGCAGGACCGCTGTGGACGCTGTGCTTCGGAAAGGCCGGTGTTGCTTTCAGTTTCAGAGGGTTTCAATACACGCGACCCTGCTACTTGAGCTCTTCGCATCCTTCCCAGCCAGAACTGGCATCAGTTACCAACTGTGATGGTTGCTCATTTCAGATCCGTACTAGTACGAGAAAATGAATGATAAAAGCCTTGCTCTGGCAGGCATCAAGCAGAGCTAGAAAGCATATGTGCAGCTTGTTCCAGAGACTCCTCCACAACTACAGCAAATGATTTTATTCTGTCTTTAAGGATTTTCTTCATTCAAGGCACTGTGCAAGCCATGACAAATGAGTCACTCCTTAACAAACAATTTGTATCAATTAATGATACTTCACTTCATACTGACAAGCCTCAGGGCTTCGCCACTTATGTGATGTTTTTTAATTATGCCTTCAGACATATTCAGTCTTTTCTGACAGGGAGAGATGACCACTGGGACAGGTGTTTTTCCCATTTGCTTTTCTTGTAGTGACTCCACGCAATGCCGGCACGAGCCCAAATGCCAGCAGTCTCCTTCCAGCTACCATGTAGGATCTTCCCCAGTCCCTGCAGCCAAATTAGCCAAGAAGCCTGCAAGAGTGCCTACTGCTGACCATAACCAGCTGTCGCGTCCAAACTGGTGCTACCGTAATGCAGGGCAGGGATGTCAGATTTGGGGAATCGTATTCTGGTGTTCCTACTCCTGTGGTGCACGTCACGCTCAGTGCAGTTTTTCTGTTATTTCTTAGCCGTTTGTCTGTTATTTCTTAGCCCTCCCACATGGCCAACTAATGCTCTCCAGCTCTGCAGTCTCCTCACTGCTGTCCCGTTCCACCACTGACATTAATAATATGGGGCAGTAAATTGAAATTTTTCTTCCCGATTATGCAAATACGGATGCAA
Organism: Mycteria americana; assembly: GCF_035582795.1. Lineage (NCBI taxonomy): Eukaryota > Metazoa > Chordata > Aves > Ciconiiformes > Ciconiidae > Mycteria > Mycteria americana. The sequence goes on from NC_134366.1 coordinate 143,633,824, forward strand.
ATGAAGGATATGAAACTTGGGAGAAGATCCTTAGAGGACAGCAGCACCTGGGGCAGGCCATGACATGGAGACCATCCAGGAGAGAGCACGGAGACATCTGATGCAGGCTGCAGCCTCTCTGGATACTCTCTGCACTCCCCAGGTCTTGGGGACAAGGACGTACGTAAGCACAGACTGCTGCTTCTTCATTGTACGACAAAAGGACTGCAGTGGAAATATGGATTGCCAGGCCGTGTTCCCTGCCCTCACAAGGTGAACACGTCATGCTGTTCTTCTTTTGAACTTAATAAGCACTGCCTAAAAATCTCTTCCTTTATGCCATCCTTGCTCTGCTTGAATAGCTGTTCCAGAGAGGACTGGTTTAGAGAAGAGGAACATCTTTTAATCCTCAGCCTAACTGTATTTATATCTATCATGCAACCATTAGCTTGTGCCAACATTGTCCTTTCTCTGAAGTGTTCCTGCTCCACCTCCATTGCACAATTATAAGCAACAATGGTACTCCTCCTCCTATCCTACCCCATTATTAGGAAGACCAAGTTAAGGGTGGCCAGCCTTCTCTCATAAAATAGACTGCCCGTTCCCCTGCCCTCTCCTGCCTGTTTCACCTACTCTCATGATGAGCAACCAGTCCAGTAGGCAGGACTCTTCCTAAGGCCCCATCCCTGCAAACACTTCCTGCAACCTCATTTACTTTTTATGTCATTGCCTCCCATGGTGGTTCGTAGTCATTCTTTGGTCAGTTGGCAATCACATGCCTTCCTCTCTGGCTGGCAACAATAAGGTCCTTGTTGTCACATGGTTTTTGTTATTCTCAAATATATAGTCTTCCATTTTATTGAAATGCGCCCTGTCTCTACTACTGCACTACTGAAGTTCATCTGCTAATTCCAATATCCAAGCATCCTCTCTTTTCATGATACCGCTCAGCTTCATGGCATTAACAAATATCATCAACACTGCTTTTATTTATTGTGCTGAAATCACTAATGGAGATACGAAAGCAGATGGGTCTTAAGATTGAGGAATTTCCACTATTAACACCTCCCTGCTTTCATGTTTTGCAGTTGCCCCTGCTCCGTTTACTGTGCAGACCCGAGATGGCAAGTATTGACTGAAGAGCTTGTGCACACAGAGCAGTGTCTTCATGGAGCTGTGCAAAGAAGGCAGCACCAGCCCAGGCAGACTGCAACTGAGGTCTGGCAGGCAGCGACTTTGTTACAAGCCAGCATCAAGTCAGTCTGATGCCAACCAGTGAACGATTGATATAGTGGTGGTGGAAGTTTGTGAGGTTTTGCAGCCACAACCAATGTGTTGTGGCTGCAAAATCGTTGATTTTCGTATTGCCCCTGCAGTGACAGCCGGCTTGAGGAGAGGACAGTCCCAAAGTGCCACTGATGGCATTCGTAAATGTTCCTTTCCTATAAGCACAGCAGTTGTGCTACAGAGACTGTGTGGACACATCGGTGTGAAAGAGTAACACCGCTGAGGACGGCTTATTTGACCAGGAGGGCGAATTTGTCTGCTCCTGTGCTAGCAGATTCAAGCGTGCCCAGCATGCCTCCAAGCATCTATTGTAGTAAACCGTTAGAGCGATCCCTGGCCTGCGCCTGGCCCATCGCAGCAAGCTCGCTTCCTGAGTCATGCCTGGCCATGGCCACAGCAGCGCAGGTTGTTTGTGTGCAGCAACCCTGCTTGGGAGGATGAGGCAATCTATTAGCATAGATATCAGCCGTTCAGTGCCAGTTGGCCTCAGCACCTGGGAGCGTTCCTAGGCACGTCTAATTTATTATTATAGACACAGCCTTTGTGAATACCACTGTGGGATACCTTGGCAGTGTGCATGGTGCTATGCGGCCCAGATCTATTTGAATATGAAAGCATCTTTTTGCTTTTAAAAAATATGAGTACGTGCTGTTATTTCAGGAGCGTTCAGCGTACCCTCTGCTAGGCTGGCTGATGAGGCCGTCCCCTGCTATGAGAGCACCTGGCAGGACATGGCTCAGTTGTGCGCTGAGCTGCCGCTTAATGGACGCACAACCAGCATTAGGCAAACTGAAAGCAAAATGGCACTGTCTGTAACCCAGCCGAGGTGCCAGGAAGCCCGGTGTTCTTCAAAGTAGTGGGGTGGGAGGTAAATGGCACAACATTTACAAGGATAATGCAAAGAGCTTTCGCCGGCACGGGCTCAGGACACCATCAGTTCACAGGTCTGGCAGAGGCAACTAAAAAGCTCATCTGTCATCATTGGGAGCAGTCCAGAAGAAGTAGGCTTTGCAAGGGCTTTGTGTGCCTGCAGCTTTGCGTGGCAAGCGGCGGTGCACAGGGAAATAGGGTGAGGAAATGTGATGCTGTGTTACTTTGACACATCCGTGCCAACTGGCAACTGCTTTATGTAATTTTGAAACCTATTAAAAGTTTGGATCAGCCTGCCTGTTTCTTGTGTTCCCTTAAGTACTTATCTGCCAATGGAGCGTGGAACTAAGGTCTTTATTAAAGCAGGTAAAAGATGTTGAAAAAGAATAAATATAGCTTTGTTAAGAACTAAGTAGACAGTAAGTAAAGTTTGCAAATGGCAGCAAAAAGCCTGCCATGCCACCTGCGGAGAGGATCCCAGCCCCACGCAGTGTCACCTCCCCAGTGACGGGGTTGTATATGATCAGAATTTCTGCCCTTCTCCCCACTGTTGCGGTGGGCAGAAGAGGAAGAGGCCCAAGCCCCTGCCGGTGCCAACGTCCTGACTGAGCCCCCTGCCCACCACAGCATTTTCAGTGGGTTTCTCAGGTCTGGAGTGCAGTAGTACAGAAATGGTCCTGAGGCTGGAGAGATCTGCTGCAGAGTCCCCTCTGCTCACGCTTCCTCACCCTCCAGCTACACTTGTGGCACTCTGATTCCACCTTACCCTCTCTGGCCATCAGCAATCTGTCCCCGTCTCCTCCAGCTCCTTGCTCACGGATGTGGCTGAGCTCAGACCCAATCTGCACATCTGTGCAGTTTCTTTTCCTTTCTCCTCTCCCCTGGTGGATGAAGTTCCCTTCCCCAAAGCCCTCAGTGGCTGCTGTGGTCTAGAAAAAGTGCAAGCCCTTATATACAACAATGGGGGAATCACAATATTTTCTTTGTCCGAGGAAAGTAATAAAAGAAAATACCTTTTCATATTCTTTCCTATAGCAAGGCCACAGCTAGATACTTCTGACAGTTCACTAAGCCTTTATTTCTTCTTTCAGTGTGTGTCTACCAGAAGCATTTGCCTCCTAGGTTATTAGCTTCCAGAAACAATTGCAATGGCTTAAGATTTCAGTTATTTTTATAAAAATGAAGAAAATACTTTTTAGCTTGGCAGAAGGCCTCAGCAAACTTCAAACATGACCTTTTTTACCAGTTATGATCTTCATATCATAGTCCAGCCTTGTTCATTTATTGCAGATGCTAAATTGGAAAAGGCAGTATTTTCTCAGCTCTCACATAAAAGTGTTTCTGTACTAAAAAGCCCTTTGTCACTTGGTGGTGGAGCAGCAAATCAATGGATGAAGAAGGACTGCAAGTTACAAGAGGGAGTAAAAATTGCAGTGACATCAGGCTTCATCAGCCAAGAATCAAAAAACGTAAGCAAACATAAACAGGATGCTGAACTATGATACAGAAGCCTGTTCACCAAAGATCTGTCTTCCTGTTTCACTCGCCATGCTCAGGGAGCACACGGAGGGACCAGGTACCTCTCCAGTGACTTTTCCAGTCAACACAGCCAACAAAGTTCATAACAGAGACCACCCAGGACACTGCCTGAATGCTAGCATTAGTGTCCTAGACTCAGTATATGCTATGCGTAGATAGATACAAATATACAGTCACTTCTGTTAAATCTACCATTTTAAATACTTAAAAAGCAGTATTCAGTTAAAGCTTAGTAGAAAAAATCCCTAGCTGCAGGCTTAGATACTAGCTCTCCATCTGGGATCGCACATGCTAATGATGGCAGAGGAACACATTGCTTCTTCCCTTGACTGAGACAAAAGCCATCCCATAGCAAATAGTAGCTACCAAAATTATTTCAGTCACTGGTCATGAGACAACATGGAATATTTCTCCAGGCAGCATCAGCTTGGCATCAGCTGTGTCTCCAGTGCTGATGATGTTCCTTCCTTCTCTGGTTTGTTCTTAAGTTTTACCCAAATGGCCGTGCAGACGCTTGCTTGCACGCTTGCTTCCAGGATCTTCCCTGGGACTGGGGTCTGATCCTGCTTTCTCTGCTTTCAGAGCTTTCTCTAAGACTGCTACTAGTCTCATCCTCAGTTAAAAATGCATTTGGTAGGCTACAATAGCCATCAAATACGGCTGTGGAGCCCATGCTGGGTGAAGCCCTTGTCAACCTTGTATTAGGGAAATTATCACTGATGTCTTAGCTTGCAGCCAGGGTCCAAAACACCGATCTGGAACAAAGTTTATGTTTATGGACAGATAGTATAGAGCAGTGTGGGTAAAAGCCAGAGAAAAGCCCATGTTAACACTATAAATAACCCCGCATGGACAGGGAAGCTACCGTCAAAACTCTTTCACAAGGTTTTAGGTCTATTTTCCCACATAGCATCCCTCTGTCTTGCAGCCCTTCTGGGCCTACCACACCAGTGCAGTAAGGTGTGGGGCTCTGAGGAAGGCTCCTGTTGTGGGGAGTGAAAGACATCTGCAGAGCTCCTTACATCACGCTTGCGCACAAATGCCCGTTGTCCAACAGGCTGTTTCTGCCACAGGGGGAGGGGAACAAGGTGCCTACTTAGACTTCCATGCAAATATCATTAAATCATTGAGCACAGGAGAAGGGACCTCTTTTTCAAGGGGACATGGGGAGAAGTGACAGCAGAGAATCCTAGTTTTAAGGATACTGGTAGGAACTTATTGTAGTATACAAAAGCATCAAGCTGATCATGCCCCATGCAGCGTGTTTTGTCCTTAACGTGGCTAGGAGACCAAGGTCAGCCTTGTAATGCCGGAGTAACATCGCTGGGTTTTACGAGCTGATTCTCCTCTCCCTACCTAAACTTATTTAAGAAGCTATTCTTTGGGGGAAAAACCAGGATTGCGCTAGTTGGTGTGAAAGCTTAAGAATCAGACTTGTAGGGCTTGGCAGCATGGGGAGCTGGCTGTGGTAATACAGTGGTACAATCAGTAACGGTTGCAAGCTGGTATATGAGCACAGACCACACTGGCATTTCAAGCATGAGGACAGATGAACAAGCTTCATACCAGGATTTCTCAATTTGCCTAGGAGAACGTCTACATCGCCATTTCGACCAGTATGTATCACTGCAACGCCGTTAAGTATGTCAGCATAGCTCTGCGCGTGGCTTAGCATTCCAGAGTAAAACTGGCTTTGCTCCTATGCAATGCGTATGTTTCCCTGATCAATTTACACTCAAGCATGGAAAATCAAGAAAAGTTGTAATACCAGTCTTTTTCTGGCTGGTTGTAGCTAACACCTTCTCTGCTTTTCACTTATGGCCTGGGAGGAATGGTTTTACTACCATTGAACCATAAGGGGAAGAGAGGAAAAGTAAAGAACAGCTGGGTTTAATGAGCTGGAACAGATGTAGGTATTAAAGCAGTGTGTACACTTGTCATTCAAAGAGTACCTACATGTATATAAATGATGAGCAATTTAAATCAAGACTTCAGTTACAGAGGTTATAACAGGCATAATACTCTGAAAAACATTCAAAACCTTGTGTCTTAAATGATTTTATTTGCCACAAACAAGTCCAAAGCAACTTAATTTATGGGGGTGTGAAGTATCAATCTGTATTTTAATATGTGATGAATTTTTCATTCTGGACTATGTCATGGTTTCCTTTTACAGTTGTCTGTTCCTCTTCTCTCACATTTTATGTCAGGCTATACAGATGTTTCCAAGGCACATTTCTAGAACGCCAGTTAAGCAATCATTTATTCTTTTGAATACTACTCCAGAGGTGATGCATCAATAGTTTTAAGTCTTTGTGCAGTACTTGTGTGTAGCTGGAAAGGAAAAAGCTTAAATCCATTGAAGAGAAATGTGATAGTTTTATAATTTCAGTGAAAGCATTAAAAATAAATCATATGTTAAGAGGATCTCCATACTTCAACAGCAATGCAATCTTAAGTGACAGGATCTGGTATTGGGAATATGGAATTTTCTCTCTGGGATTAAAGATGTCAATTTATATTTATGCAGATAAATTTAACTGCTTAATTTTAGACTGAGATTAACTATTTTTCATGCTGGTAGCTTGACAGTTTCCAGTATTTAAGCAAGACTGGGATGAAATCATGATGGAAAAACTTTTAATCAGTAATTTATTCTTTAAATCAATGCTAATTGTTAGTCCTAGGGCTAGAAATTTAATAAAAACATAATGATTATTAAAGATGGCTTAGAGGAAATTGAATGCCCCAAAAAGGTGTTGCTTTCGCAATCTGTGTTTAAAATTCAAAACAGCTTTTCCTAATTACCCATGAAAAATTGCTATTTCTCTTTTATGGATTCAGTCCATAAAAGTCTTCCCCTACCTTCAGACAGCCACCTGGAAACACACAGGCAGCAAGCATAACTAGCAACTGCCCCCAGGTCGACGAAATCACTCATCTCCGGAGCGGATTCAGCCTGAGAGAATTCGGATGGTCCACTTTGTCAAGGGGCTGGTGCTTGGCAGGCGTTTGTGAGGTGCCTCCTGCCAAGAGCTCTTTCCAGCAGACGGTAACAGCTGGGTTATGACCGACTTCGGAAAAGTACAGAAGGAGCCCTTATGAAGGGCCCATTGTGTGATCCCAATGGCTTTTTCTTGCGAGTGGGCTTTTGTTGTACCAGGGCATAATTTACTCGGGCCGTTGGGGAGGACACACATTGAGGGATCTGCCTTGGTACAGTATGTCATGGTTTAACCCCAGTTAGCAGCTAAGCACCACACAGCCGCTCGCTCACCCTCCCCTCACCCCAGTGGGATGGGGGAGAGAATCCAAAAAAAAAAACCAAACCCATGGGTTGAGATAAATACAGTTTAATAGGACAGCAAAGGAAGAGAAAATAATAATAATAATAATACTATACAAAACAAGTGATGCACAATGCAATTGCTCACCACCCACCGACCGATGCCCAGCCAGTCCCTGAGCAGCGATCGCTGCCCCCCAGCCAACTCCCCCAGTTTCTATACTGAGCATGACGCCATATGGTATGGAATAGCCCTTTGGCCAGTCTGGATCAACTGTCCTGGCTGTGCCCCCTCCCAGCTTCTTGTGCCCCTGGCAGAGCATGGGAAGCTGAAAAGTCCTTGACTGGTGTAAGCACTACTTGGCAACAACTAAAACATCAGTGTGTTATCACATTATTCTCATCCTAAATCCAAAACACAGCACTATACCAGCTACTAGGAAGAAAATTAACTCTATCCCAGCCGAAACCAGGGCACAGCAGAGTATTGGTCTGGGTCCTATGTTACAGGAGAAGTCCCAGTGACTCAAATGGAATCTGACCTTTGTGAATGTGAAATATATTCCTTAAAGTAACAGAGGTCTCTTCTTACTGCTGATGTTGAAAATACTTGTGGTACTGGATATTTTTAATTACTCTATGAGTGGCCATTCAGACACTGTAAGGCTATTTAAGGAAAAGCAGAAGAGTACCTCGACTCTCTGTGGTAGTCTTTTTATTAACGGGTGGACCTATGCCACACAATGCTCTATACAACAGATGACTACAAAAATTACTTATCTCACTCCATATGTATATTATAAATGATCAATTTATGCTAAAATCATATAAAAATATGTGTTTTGATTAGGTGGATCAGTAAATGATGTTTCATTGTTTTGCTTTTCTAGCAATAGTCTTATTTTACTCATGTTATGCTGTCAATTCATTCTTTCAGGCTGCTCTGGAGTAACCAGGAGCCTAATTAGCAGGCCTGTAATGGCTCAGCAAGCTGTACTTTCAAACCCTGGTTGACATCCAATACTCAAGAATCCAAATTTCATTCAAAGAATTTTTTCCTGACTGCACCTCTAGCACATGTCAGAGCTGTAACACATGCCAGTTTCCGCACAGTTTAAAAAATACCAATAAATGGAGTCGACTGCAGCTTTTCACCTTTATTCAGTGATAAATTACTGCACACTAAATCATGGTTGATTAAAGCAGATAAGGAAGGGGAAGGTTCTGCAGGCACAGAGGTTTGTGGTATCTCATGTTAACATCAATATAGGGAGTGCCTGTGGTCAGATCCTGAATTTTTGGGGCAGTTCTGGTGCTTATATACAACAGCTAAAATGCAATTCATGTTAGGTGACATTTTTAACTCGCTTTCATTTAGAAATGAGGTTCTGGTGCTCCTGTTGTCTTCATGTGAGATCTGTCTGCCTGTAATCCCCCATCTTTTTATTTTGAATACATTGTGCAGTTGGAAGCACACTTGGCAGATAATGATTTAAATCCATATGAGTTTCATGGAGGTAAACAGCTGGATGGAAGGTACAAACTGTTCTTAGCCTTACTATGGCAATGACTTGAACATGAAGAGTGTAACTATATTGCTAATTTAGAGAGTCCACATAAAGGAGAGGCTTTACGTCTGCCTCAAGTGCAGAAAATACTTGGATAGGTATTTTTATATCTTCTTAAACATGATGGAATCCTCTGGAAATTAATACCATTAGTCCTGCTGCTCAAAGAACTACTTGCTTAGATGTGCCTACTACAAAAAATTCACCAGTCCAACCTATCAGTGACTAAGACAAGTTCTTCATATTGCTTGGTGCTTGGGCCGATGTCTGTAAAACACCAGCGAAAGATCTACCTCTAAAACTAAGACCTTCAAGCGTCAATGTGAGACCAGATTTTCACTGTTCAGGCTGAGAACAATATTGTCACATCTCACAGAAGGACACAGCTTTTCTTCAGCAGTAAGCCTCTTGCTAAAAACCTCAAATCAAAGTCCAAATGCATTAGATAACTAGAGGGAAAAAACAGGTGCAGGTTTTGCTGTAGTCTATACTACTGTAAATCAGGAGGAACTCCTTTCGTATGCAGTGAGATTAAACTAGATTTACAGCAGTGTTACCAAAAGGATATGGGATTGGGGTCTTGAGATGCCCTGACACAGTGATTTATTTAGTTGTGGGCATTTTCTTCAGATAATTGCACAACAGACTGGTTGTGGCTGCACAGAGGAATAACACAATCATCTTTACTTTATTACTGTTCCACTAATACTAACACCTGCCAATTAGTGCTTTGTTACTGTCCAGAGCCCAAGTGGACTCTGCCCAGTACAGCCCCGCTGTGGTCCCAGCAGGTCCCAAATTCAGCTGTGGCCAGGCAGCCATGCCAGGCAGCTCCCACACCAGAAGATATTATGCCGTTGGTTAAAGCCTGGCTCAAGTACTGCAGCCCTCCTAATCACGCTTTTGAGTTGGTTTTATCTCTGGTTGTTTATATCTCCCTGCATGTTGTCTTTGGCTGTGACCAGAAGAAGATATAAGGAAATATGTCTTTGCAAAATGCAAATCAACTTCTGGCTTTGTGGCTGGTGCCACCGTGAGGGTTTTGGCTTTTATGACAACAGGACATTCTTTGATGACTATAGCCTGTTAGGGAGGGATGGGATCCACCTGTCTAGAAGAGGCAAGGGAATCTTTGGCAGCAGGCTGCCCAACCTGGGGAGGCGGGCTTTAAACTGAAGGACTTGGGGGTCGGGGTCCAAAGGGGCAACACTCATGCCAATGCAACCAACGGGGGAATAAGCCAGGCCAACCAGAGCAGCAACAAATGTTCCTTAGCTGCCTCCCAAGATAAAAACCAGATGACCAACACCTCAAGTGTATGTATACCAATGCACGTAGCCTGGGGAACAAACAGGAGGAACTGGAGCTCCATGACCAGTCAGAAAGTTATGATATCATAGAAATAACTGAAACATGGTGGGACAACTCACGTGACTGGAGGATTGCGATGGATGGCTATAGGCTGTTTCATAAAGACAGGCAGGGAAGAAGAGGGGGAGGAGTTGCGCTCTATGTTAAAGGAGAAACTTGAATGTATAGAAGTCAGCTACAGTGACTGTGGAAACCCTATTGAATGCCTCTGGGTCAAGATCAGAGGGGTCGTCTGCAAGGGGGATCTTACAGTAGGCATCTGCTACTGACCTCCAAACCAAGACAATAAGGCCAACAAAGCAATATTTGAGTCACTTAATCAAGCTTTGGGTCAACAGAACCTAGTTCTTATGGGTGACTTCAACTACCCACCCACACATTTGTTGGAAGAACAATACAGCAGCTCACATGTCACCCATCAAGTTCCTGGAATGCATAGAGGACTGCTTCCTCATACAAATGTTAGATGTGCCAACCAGGAATGAGGCACTGGTGGACTTGCTACTCACAAACCAAGAAAACCTGCTTTGTATTATCTCAGTTAGTGATAGCCTTGGCTGCAGTGATCACAGTATTGTGGAGTATGGGATGCTGCTGAGCTTGCTGAAGGTTAGTACTAAGACAAAGGTTTTAGATTTTAGAAGAGCAAACTTCAGCTCGCTCAGAGCTCAGTTGGGAGTGATTCTGTGGGAAGCTTCCATGGAGGATAAAGGGGCTAGCAAGCACTGGGAGTTTTTCAAGAACGCTCTCCTGGAAGCACAAAAACAGTTCATCCCCTTCAAAGGTAAAGGCAGTAGGTGGAGCAAGAAACTCCCTTGGCTTAACTGCGAGCTTCTGGGTCTGCTCAAAACCAAAAGAGAAGCATACCAGAGACAGAAAAGCGGACAAATACCCATTGAGAACTACAAGGGCTTGCCAGGGTGTGCAGAGATGCAGTTAGAAAAGCAAAAGCTCAGCTCAAATTGAAATTGGCCAGAGATGTCAAAAACTACAAGAAAGGGTTCTTCAGGTACGTAAACACAAGCAGAAACAGAAGGAAAATATTGGCCCACTGTTAAACAGGAGAGGTGAATTAGTCACCAACAATGCTGAAAAGGCAGAGGTTCTCAACACTTTCTTTACTTCTGTCTTCACCAGCACTGTTGGGCCCCAGGCCTTGGGAACAAAAATCCAGGTTGATGCAAACACAGACCCACTGTCAGTGAAGGAAGAGTTGGTATGTGAACTATTACAGGAGCTTGACCCCTACAAATCAATGGGCCCTGACATTATCCACCCGAGGGTGTTAAGAGACCTGGCTGATGTTGTTGCGAGGCTTCTCTCCATAATCTTTGAGAAGTCATGGAGATCAGGGGACATCCCAGAAGGCTGGAAGAAAGCTAATGCCATCCTCATCTACAAGAAGGGCTTAAAGGACGATCCAGAAAATTATAGGCCCATCAGTCTTACTTCAGTCCCTGGGAAAGCTGTGGAACAAATCCTCCTGGGGGCTATCACAAGTCAAATGAAGCATGTGATTGGAAGAAGCCAGCATGGATTCACCAAGGGCAAATCGTGCTTGGAAAACCCTGGTCACCTTCTATGAAAAAGTAGCCTGCTTGGTTGATGTGTGGTGAGTGGTAGACATTGTCTACCTGGATTTCTCCAAGGCTTTTGATACAGTTTCCGACAGCCTCCTCCTAGAGAAACAGATGCGTTATGCTCTAGACAAGTGGTCTGTGTGGTGGGGAACTGGCTGCCAGGCTGCGCCCAGAGGGTGGTGGTAAATAGCTCCTTTTCAAACTGGCAACCTGTCACAAGTGGGGTCCCCCAGGGATCGATATTGGGCCCAACACTGTTTAATATCTTCATAAGTGGTTGGGATGATGGGATCAAATGTACCCTGATGAAGTTTGCTGATGATACCAAACTGAGTGGGAAAGCGGACACTTGGGAAGGGAGAGCCACCCTGCAGGAAGACCTGGATAGGCTGGAAGAGCTGGCTAACAAGAACCTTATGAGGTTCAACAAAGACAAGTATAAGGTCTTGCACCTGGGAAAACATAATCCAGGAGTGCAGCACAGGCTGGGATCTACCCGGCTAGGGACCAGCTCTGTGGAAAGGGACCTGGGGGTCCTGGTGGACAACAAGCTCAATATGAGTGAACAGGGTGCTGCTTCGGCAAAGAAAGCCAACAGGGTGCTGGGCTGCATCAACAAGGGCATCACCAGCAGAGATAAAGAAGTCATTATTCCACTCCACTGAGTGCTTGTCAGGCCACACCTGGAATACTGTGTTCAGTTTTGGTCCCCGCTGTACAAAAAAGACGTGGACAGGCTGGAGAGGGTCCAGAGGAGGGCCACAAAGATGATCAAAGGACTGGGAAGCCAGCCAGGTGAGGAAAGGCTGAGAGAACTGGGTTTGTTCAGCCTTGAGAAAAAAGGCTTAGGGGAGACCTTATCACCATGTTCTAGTATTTAAAGGGTGGCTACAAAGAAGATGCAGACTCCCTTTTTACAAGGAGTCACATGGAAAAGACAAGGGGTAGTGGGTACAAGTTACTCCTGGGGAGATTCCAATTGGACACAAGAGGAAAATTTTCCACAATGAGAACAATCAGCCATTGGAATAACCTCCCCAGGGAAGTGGTGGATTACCCAACACTGGACACTTTTAAGATTCGGCTGGACAGGGTGCTGGGCCATCTTGTCTAGACCGTGCTTTTGCAAAGAAAGGTTGGACCAGGTGATCCTTGAGGGCCCTTCCAACCTCGTATTTGATGATTCTATGATTCTATGAAATATAAGGAAGCCACAAATATTGAGGGATCCCTCTTGTGCACTGCCTCGTTCCAGGAATCAGAGGTTTAGGGAGCTGAGCTGATGTGGAGCTGCTATACTTAATGGCGCCCGATAAATCTATTCTTCTTTATTTTTTTCTAATCCTGTTTTTAAGCCATTTATCCTTTTAAGCCCACTTTTATGTTTTCTTCCTGTAAAACTTTGACAAAAGCCCCATATATATCTATCTGGCTGGCAGAGCGGTTCGGAGAGTGTATTTCAAAGCTGTTGGGACAAGCATGTATATAACTGAAAATCTGCATTCGTACCTAGTCATCCAGCTGCAGAATACCTTAGGACAAATCTGATCAATTACAACAAAATCTTATCACTCAGGTTTCAACAGTTCAGCCCTAAAGTTCTTGTCACATAAATTTAAGGAAGTATGAACACCCCATGAACAGAAAATAGCCAATTACCTTCAGCCAAAGTCACCTGGGTTTCTTTAGACATCTTCCATCCAAATATTGATCAATCTGTTAAAGTTTTTCTTATGGGAGCCGGAAAGATTAAAACCATGTATTTTTACCTTTGTTTACAGAAACTTCTCCCTCCAATCCCTCCAGGCAGTACCAGTACACCACCGCTGTCACTCTGATTTTAAATACTGACAAAGAACCAATAAAAACTATTCCTGTTCTGTGTGTCCCTTGCAGCACAAATTTCTACTTCATATAATCTAAGGTCTTCCAGATTTGTTTCAGTGTTTCACCTTTACCTTTATGTTGAACCTAGCAGCCTGTCAGTGTACTGGAAATGATAAATTACACTAGTTTCAAGTGGAGAACATCTTTCTTTGTTTCCTGGCGGAAAGCAAAGCTGATATTATTTCCCTCTCTGTGTGAAGCTGCTGTGTGCCGCTTCCAAATGGCTGAAGTAGCCACTGGAGTGATCCACATTGAAGTAGCCTGGGAGTCTAATTATCTAAGGAACATTAATTTGAGCATATTAAAGGAAAAAAGAAAAATTACCAGCCAAATTATATTACTATTATTATTATTATTATTACAGTGCCCCGTGCAGTGGAATAAACATACTGTTTCCACCTACAGTGCTTCATCAAATTATCTGATTGTTTAGCTAAATCCAAAGAGCACAAAAGCCCTTTGTTATAACAACAACAAAAACCTGCTGGATAAGAGCTAAATTAAGAAGGCTGCGAACCGCGAAGCTGCAAATGTGGACACATATTTTAGGACAGGAGTTGCTCCACGCCGGTTAAGAGCTGCCATCCCAGGGCAGGGCGGCACTTCCCCGGCACATCAGAACATTTCTGCACCTTTGACCCAAGATGACGGCTTTTCACGGTAGCAACCAACAACACTGAAATCTTGTTGGGAGGAGTCCAAAGGGGAAAGATATGATTCTTCTCTCTGTACTCTTCAAGCCTGTTCATTACTGCCACTGCGATTAAACTATATTGAATCTGTTGTGTTGCTAGCCCTGAAAGGCCAAAGGAGTCCAGCTGAAGTGTGCTTCTTATGATGGGTAGTTAACTCCCATTATTCTTCCTGCTCAGATGTTGAATCCATACCACGATTTCTTCTTTCCTAACACCCATGTTGTTTCTTCATATCTCCCAATTATGTTTTTGATGCCACATAATAATGAAACAGCATGAAGTTGAAGTTCTCCTCTGAAAAATTCTAAACTGACGTGAATTGGAATATTTATAGTTTTTACTCAGTGGATCAAAACCATACGCGGTACAGTACAGCCCTGTAGTAACTCTTTTGGCAAGTCACTTCTTGTAAAGAGGAGTCTTTAGCTTGGAGTTGTCTTGCAGGTGAAGCCCACTCTGCTCCAGAGCTGCACCAAACTCTTACCTTAGTGAGTTGTTTGTGTGTAGCAATGGCCAGACTGCTCAACTGGGCTGGCTCATGGGAAAAAAAAAACAGGTTAAAGATAGGTTCTTGTTGGTTGTGCTTTGAAGCTGGAGAGATCTTCCTTTCTCATAACAGTGTATGAAATTCATCCAGGCAGGCAAGAAGCAACTAATAGATTTTATATCCAACTGGGAAGGCACAGCAGGCAAGCTGTAAGCTGAGGTAATTTGGTGACACTGTTGACAGCATGTTCAGCCATTCCGACCTCATCTAGCAGCTAAGTTCTAGCAACACAGTTAGGTTGACTTGTCAATGACTGTCTTCACTAAAATCTAACTCACAGGCTGATGCCATTTGTTTACTTTAATTCTGCTTGTTAGGTTGGGGCAGGAAGAAGAAAATCACATTCCCAGAAAATCCTCCAAATCTAGCTGCATTCCTCACTTGAAATTATTTATTGCTGACCTTTCCTTCTCACATATAAGAGAATATTTTACAAGCAAACTATCAGTTCTTTTCTGGCTTTCCATAACAATAATAACACTAATACATATTCTACCCCCCTTTATTTTTATTATTGGTTATGCTGAACTCTACTCACAAAACAACTGCACACTCCAAAGAAAGATTGAAAAATACACAAAAAATTAAAAATATTCTTTCATTTCCTCTTTCGTAGATCTTGGCAGATAGACTGTTAATGAGACTGCATTCTGTTTGGTTTCCTAATACCAGAATCTTATGTTGTAAAAACCTTACTGAAGAGAGCTATGATTTTTGTGAGATCAGTCCAAATTTATTCCTACCTCCAATGAATTAAATTACAATATTTGCTATGCTTACAGAATCCAGCGATGTAAGTGCACTTCTTAAGACATCCTTTGGAGGTTCTTTGGGATATCCAAGTCATTTGCACAGGCTGGCAGATATGACATGGGACTTATGGGAAGAGCTGCACCTTCCCATAAGGTGGGCAGCTGGAGGCCAGGCAGGATGCACCCACTGTCTGAAATAACAGCAAGCACCCATGAATACACAGCTGAATCCTGTCCATGTGTGGAGCACTCTACCACTTCTTTTTTCTCCTGGATCCTTTCGAATCTCTGCATGAGTTCAGTAGAAGGAGAGATGAACCCATCCTTAAAAATGAAGGGCAGAGTGGGGGATGTCATTGTGGCCAGCAAGAGTTTTCTGCTGCCATCATTCTTCATCTTCCACCAAAGAAATCCAGTCAGCAGTCTAGTCAAGAATGTTTCCAGGTTGCCTGTGGCTGTGAAGAACAGGGAAGTTAGGAGGCAGTAGGGAAGTCCTGCATCCTTTAAACACACAGCTTGCCACACCTGTAAGTCATAGAAGAATCTCTGGAGTTCTGCAGATCAGTGTTCCCCCAAAGCAAAACAGCCAGCACCCAGTAGAAGAAGCAAGAAATACAGCAAAGAAAAAAATGTGGGGTGTCTTTTACCTTACATTTACTTATATTCTTCACACGTGTTTAGGACACTAGGAAAAGAAATCAGAGTAGCACAAGTCTTATAAACAGGATGATAATGTAGAAAAAAACAAAGACACCTGGGTGGACGGGACCAGTTAGGCAATCTATACCTGCTAGGAAAAGAATACCCTTACAACAGCAATGATTGCAGTAAAAGCACACAAAAGACCGATTCTTTCTTCTTCAAATGCAAATAAGACTTGGAGCACATTGTGGCATGTGGCACACATGTCAGGGAAATGAAAGGCATCTGATATTTGCTTAGCTTCCAACAAGAGAGTAGCATTTTGGCGCAGCCTAAGTGGCATAGAAAAGCAGGTGTGAGGTATGAATTTCACATTACCTGCTTCTATTGCCAACATTACATGCTCTGTTACTTTAGTTGGAATCTCACATTTAGAGGGCCGAAAAATGACACTGTGAAACATCCAAGAGAAGAATTGCACAAGCTCTGGTTGTTCAGCTGTGCACCAGTTTGAGAAAATGCTTTCTGGGAAAATCCGTTAAAGCAAATCTCATACGACTGTAGCTGCAAAATACAAGTGAGCTCCACGTAGTGTTGGCCCAATTAGACACAGTCATCATTTCTTTGGCACTCAGCATTTTTGAAGGAATTCATACTAAATTGGTATTAGTTAGAAGGCTATTCTGGCATTAAAGAGGTTTTATTTAGTTGTATTCAGAAATTTCAACAAGAATTTTGACCCGATGTCACCTGGATAAATTCAATGGCAACTAAGCATTGACTCTGAGCACAGGTTTTGTAGTTGACCAGTGCCATCCCAGAAACAAGCACAGAGAGACAGGTTAACATGCCTAAACATGTTTAATATGCAGGGAAGGTTTTGGATTAATCTCTCCTCCCTTATTTGCATAGAAAAATCACTCCCTGAGCACAGGAAAGCAGAAGGGGGATGGACCCAAATGCACTTGCTGAACAAAACGGTGACCCTATGAAGTCAGCTCCCATGGACTCAAAGAGGCTCACCAGGGAGTCACCGCCCCGTGGACCACCTCAGGAAGGCCTGCATTTTGCTGCAGAACACCAGTGGATTCAATGGATGTACTCCAGCATAAGCCTTGATCCCCATTGCAGCAAAGTATTAGCAACAGAAAGCATCAGATCCTTCTGCACAAACTGGTGCAATATACAGGTAGGTGCCCATGGCCACCTAATGCATTTCCAAGGCACCATCAGCCTGATGTACTTTCAAGTTTGTTGTGGTTACTTATCTTTCATTATCAAACTGCTGAAAATTATATGATATTGGCTTATTATTTTGGGGGGCTTTTTTGGTTCCAACTCTATCATTATTGGTTACCTGACTTCAGTAGTTTCTAGATCACAACTCAAGAATTAGGTTGGCAGTTTATCCCTTGTTTCTCTCTTCTGCGCCAGTATTAACTTTTACCATTAATCAGCAGTTTTCAAGCAACTTACTTCTTCATTTTCATTCTGTGATTGATACAATACATAAAGGCTTTAAAGCCTACCTATTTAACCGAGACATCTCTTTACTGAATGTCACCTGGAATAAAATGTCTTTTTCAGCTCACTGCAACCAGTGTTTCTCTGGAACAGTTACCAAAAAAATAAAGCATGAGCCTTTTCAGCCAAGGTTTCAAGCACTGGCTGACCAGTGCTGCTCAGATCACATCAGGCTCCTAAAGGGGCAGAGCAATCCCTTTAACATATTGATACCAACCAAAGGGATTGGTATCACTTTTGTTTTTCGTCTAGATGTTGTGTATATTCATGCCTACTCTCGTGCTGTGTGAATCCTATGGAAAAGTGCATATATGAAAGCAGACTAAGACTGCTTCATGTTTGACTACCTTTCCTAATGGAAAAGTTTCATAAATACATAAAATGTTATCATTCCCGTGGCATTTCTCTTTATATAGCTTCCTGATTTTTGCTCTGAGAACTTGATCATTCTCAAGTAATGTGGAGCCAGTTATGCATATATTTAAACCTGATGTTAATAGAAAGAGCATTTTTATGCAAGAGTGTGCAGTGTTGCTCAAAAATTAGCAATTTTAGTAAAGTCATTGGTGCCTTCAGCAAATTTGTGATGAGGATCAGAATCCTGATCAGCCATTTCTCTTTGTAAAATGAAATTTTAGCAACACAGAGAATGGAGAATGGTTTAGACTTGTATTTCTTTGAGTACAGCTTCTTTCTGGCCCCATCTGTCTTTGTGAGACTCCTTTCAGCATAGTTCCCTCTTTTGACTTGCCCTCCCCTCATTTCTAGCATAAGAAGGCAGCAGCTTAATTTCTTTAGATGGAGAAAATGATAAGTATTTGTAGTTCTGTCATGGTTTAACCCCAGCCGGCAACTAAGCCCCACACAGCCACTTGCTCACTCCCCCTCAGTGGGATGGGGAAGACAATCAGAAGGGAAAAAGTGAGAAAACTCCTGGGTTGAGACAAAGACAGTTTCATAGGTAAAGCAAAAGCTGTGTGTGCAAGCAAAGCAAAGCAAGGAATTCCTTCACTCCTTCCCATGGGCGTTGGAGGTGTTCAGCCATCTCCAGGAAAGCAGGGCTCCATCATACGTAATGGTTACTTGGGAAGACAAACGCCATCACTCCCAATGTCCCCCCTTCCTTCTTTTTCCCCAGCTTTATATACTGAGCATGACGTCATATGGTATGGAATAGCCCTTTGGCCAGTTGGGGTCACCTGTCCCAGCTGTGTCCCCTCCCAACTCCTTGTGCACCCCCAGCCTACTCGCTGGTGGGGTGGGGTGAGCGGCAGAAAAGGCCTTGACTCTGTGTGAGCACTGCTCAGCAGTAACAAAAACATCCCTGTGTTATCAACACTGTTTCCAGCACAAATCCAAAACATAGCCCCATACTAGCTACTGTGACGAAAATTAACTCTATCCCAGCCAAAACCAGAACAAGTTACTAGCTGCAAGGACTTACAACAAATTTGGAAACTGCTGGCTGCTGTTGCACGGTGGGTGGTAGTTTTGGGGCTCTTTAGCTACCTGTAGCTCTCAAGCTGTTCGAGTGCAGTTTGTTATTCTGGGGCTGCATCTGTGAGCAGCGGGAGGCTGTGCTAACATGGGGCTGACTGGTCAATATGGATATCTCACAGCAGGAGATCCAGGAGAAACTGCTGAAGCCAGCACTGCTTCAGTGCTGCAATGCACTGGGATGCCCTGGGAACCTACTGTCATTTCATGCCCGCAATCCCTCGACACTTTGAAGTATGTGGACTCTTTGAAGTGTTGTAGGGTTAGGAAGCTGGGTAGCTGTTCCTTCACTTGTATTTTTATTTTATGACTCCCTTTAAGCCTCTTGGAGGTGCTCTAAGAGGGAGAAAGAGGATGAGTCATAACCCAGTTTCCAGAAACCTTAGCAACACGACACGGTCAGAACCACAGGTATGATAAGAACAGCGGAAAAAAAACCCGACAGCTATGATATTCCTAAAGATAATCGATCTTTACTGAGGAATTGTACCACTAAAAAGTAAAAGATTGCATTATTGACATAAGTACAGTGAAAAATATGGTAGAAAAGCAATATCTGAAAGCAATATAATTTCCCCAGAACCTGATCTTCTAGAAGAATGATTTTACTCATTGAGCTATTGCAGTGATGTATAAACAGATGAGAATACTCTTATAGTTGGTAAGGAAGGTGTATAACATAAAGCAAAAATCCCCTAGTAAGTCCTGTGACATACTTGAGTACACTCCCCCGGGGCACACAATGTGTCGGTGAGACAACACCGATATTAAAGGTCAGAAATTGTGAACACAAATCACAAGAGGGAATAAAGAAATCTCCCCTCGTGAAGCACTTTAATGAGATGAAACTTCCTGTCACATCTTTAGAGTTTATAGGTATTGACTCTGTCCCGAAAGCCCCAGGAGAGGGGGAGGCAGGAGCAGCTTATTAAGACAGTGAAAAGCACAGAGGATTTAAAACTTAAATGCGTCACTACCAAATAGCACAAATCAATAACTGAAATAGATTATATATATTTGTATAAGACTGGGAGAAGAAATCTGTTCCTCTGAGCTGATTACCTCTGCTTGATTACAGACAGTTGCATGAAAGCCCCACAAAAGGCAGAGCAGGGTTGTTAGCTACTGCGGGCAGTGCAGGGTAAGGCGGCGGAGACCTTTGGCTCATGACAACTATTCCACGGGAGCTGTCTGCTGTTGTAAATGTATTTTGTGAGAAGCCACGGGCAGTTGCCTCTTTGCTGTGCGCTGCTGCCTTTCTCAAATGGCGTGCTCCTTTCTGTGCAGTCACGGCCAGAGCATCACTTATTAATCTGGACAACGGAGTGTCTGTGGAGACAAACCTGTTTTGTGCCTGTAGCATGGGAGTGGGCTATGAATGGTCGGACATCACTATAATTCTAGTCGTGCCAATAAACCCAGCTACCATTGTACAAGGGATACATACACAGGGACAGCGTGTATCCCCCAAACCTCACATTGTTACTGTACCTGGAGTCAACACGGTACTGGTGCATTTTGCAAGAAAAAGCCTCTCTGGAAAATGCTGTTTTACTGTTTCTTTGGTGATATGGACTTGTTGGGGGGGGGGGGGGGGGGGACTACAGTAGATAGTAAATGAATGTATACTCTCTCATAGCAGGCATGATGGAGATGATTGACTAAATGTGGCTAAGCTCACAATTTCTCTGCCTTCATTTTGAAGTGGTTATCCCTTGAATATTTGCTTGAATCTCTGTAAAGCTATTTTAGTATGGTAATACTTGGTCACAAATGTTTGATTTGCACTAAATTTCTCAATGAGGCTCTGAGAAGCAGAGATGAATTTGCTTACAGCTAGAAATGATCTTTGGAAAATACATGGTTTCTAATTCTTAATCTCTTGTCTTTATACGTTGCTAATTCATTTAAAAATGGGAAAACAGCATAAAAATAAATGTATTGCAAATATTTCTAGTTTTATAGTGTTGATTCGTCTGGTTAATTTTTATCAATCAATATGAGAGAGGGAAATGTGACTGACCTAAGT
The DNA here is from genome assembly GCF_035582795.1 of Mycteria americana. Lineage (NCBI taxonomy): Eukaryota > Metazoa > Chordata > Aves > Ciconiiformes > Ciconiidae > Mycteria > Mycteria americana. Next base: position 143,654,877 of record NC_134366.1, read on the forward strand.
GAAATTTGGTCAAGCAATTTCACTATGTGAACAAAGCATTATATGCACAAAACTAACCACAAGTGTTTGAAATCTCTGACTTATGCATTCTCTGTTTAATATGTATATACTTCATGCAAGAAAGTGAATAAAGGTAAGGACTGAATTAGTTATCCTAAGGGCCCTGAGATGTTTAACTTCACTAATGTACTTAAAGAGGGATGAAATGTGGATACGCTCTCAGTTATTCAAGACCGAGCAAAAATTGCCATAATTTCTTCTGGTTTGAGAGATACAGAGAAGAATCTTTGATATTTTAAAAACATTAAGAAACCCTGTCTGGAAAATCTGACCATTTAGAACTAGCCTAGTAACCAATGTTCTGCTATCTCATATCATCCGGGCTGAACAGTGACCACTTACACCGTGGTGATTAATCTTTATTGATCTGTGGATCCTCACAATTTTCAAGTGGTCATTGAGACTCCTTGATCCTGACTGGAAGCCTACCAACAGTAAAAATTATATTTTAAAAATAATCCTTCACGAACCCACTACAAATGACTAAGGGTCCACAGATTAAAAACCACTACTTTAAGAAATGATACTTGTTTCATTCTGGTATTAACTGGCAATATATGCTTAAATAAAATTCACCAGGTTTGCTATTTATATGGCATTCCATATTCCTAATTTCATCTGTGTAACATAATTTCTCTGGGAATACCTTTCTAAATTGTCATCTGCTGCCTATTGTTTATATAACGTAGCTTCTGTACATATAACAACTCCTGCATTATTTTACTTGTTCTCCTCTATCTTCTGACATGTTTACTTCAATTAGTACAGAATAATGTAATTATTACACTATTATTATAATCACATAAGGAGATACCTGACAAATACTTCAAAATGGCTCAGATCTTTATTCCACTAATTGCTGCAGTACGTCTGTGCATATCATTGACTGCATTGCATCTGGAATTCTTGTGTGAAACCAACTGAATCATACTCTTCCTGTGCTATGCAGGCTTTTAACCAAATATACATCTGTTATTCTAATATAATGTCAGACCAACAGATTCATGATCCAGTTGCTAGGGTTTTTTGTATGGGGTTTTTTTGGTAACTGAGCATAGGACTGCAAACATAGAATGAGCTTCATGCAAAGGATGTTGTGGCATATTTAAATTTACAATAGAGAATATTTTTATCACAGACTCTCAGTAACGCAAACTACCTTTATATTGGAATTACAATACTAAATTTAGTGGAATGTCATTGATGTCGATATGTTTTCAAGGTTAAAGAAATATGGTCTTCTAGTCACATAGGCACTAAGAATTTGTTGCAATGACTCTCTTGAGGGGATACCTTTTACTTACGTTAATAAATAGATAAAATGAAATTAAACTAGCTATAGAAAATGGTTAGATAAAAATCCTCTGTTATGATATCTAGTTCTTTTATGTCTGCTGATTAGACACTCCATGTTTCAGCTTTTATCTGTGTTAAGTAGTTATTCTATGTGTGTAATGCCTAGATACCTTCTTGAAGTCTATAAAAATAGAAGTTAGAACTGGTGCATAAATAAGCTTGTAGAATATCAGGTGAAAGTTCTTGCCATGGAAAGAATTAAAGTGTATAGAGAGACTATATTGGCTGGTCACCACATTCAATTGAGCAATATTATTATAGTTTGCTGACAATACTAATAATTTAAGACATCAATCTATAGGCATGGCTATTCTTAGCAGAAGACAGTGAAATCAAAATGCTTTGTTTACAATATTCACAACACCAAAGTATGCCCTTAGCAGAGTGGTACAAATGTCAATATGCTGCTGAGCTCCTCAAAATCCATAACAAGTTATCCGAAGCACAGACAAACCTTCAGGAAGTCTTTGGACATATAGTTCGAATTCCAATACAACTTCTTTCTCCAAATTGTGCACTTCTGGAAATCTGTTCCCTCTTAAATTATGACAATGTTTCTGTTAGAGTTAGGTCTGTCAAATGGGAACATACCTGTGGATCACCGTGAGCAAGGACCTTTAAAGTAAAAATATACACATTTAATATACCTGGAGTTTCAAGCACAGATTCCAGACCTCAAGGACTCAGGTGCTAACCTTGGGTAGTTGCTGTTCATTTCAGCTCATCTTTGTGCCTTGTGCTATTACAATAAGGAACTTTATTTGCTGGGAGCAACTGCATATTTTAAACCAACTTAAAAATGCAAATGATAGCTGCATGTATTCAATGTAGTATTTATTAGACAGGGAAGACAAATAGATGAAGTAAAGCTTTTGCTCTATGAAGGTGTAGCTTGAAAAACTTCAGTATTATCCTCAAGAAATTAAGTTACAAAAGTCAGGAACTGGCACAGTATGTTCTCAGCCAGTTAAATGTTGCATGTTATTTTAGCAAACATTTCTGCTGGCAATTGTTAACCTCAGGCAACAGAAATACATGTTTGCAGAGGAGGAAAGAGCAACTAGGGAATATGTCTATTTACTTCCGTAAAAGCTTTTCTTAACTGATATGTAGAGTTACTATTTCAGAATGAATTATAAACCAAGCTTATTTTCAGTGGCACTTTTGCTGGTTGAGTTTAGTTTTATTGCTCATTTTCAGTGGCACCTTTGCTGGTTGAGTTTGGTTTTATTGCTGAAAACCTCATTAACAGCATACAACTATTAGTTGGTTTATAAATGATATGCAAAATTAGTATCTATTAATATACTATTAGTATAAAACTATGCTTGACTTCTACAATTTTCAGGGAATAAAGGACCTTTATGAGCTCTTCTCTTTGGGGAAATATTTTTAAAATTCAGTAACTGACATACGGTGTAAGAATATTCAGTTCAAAGGAAGAAACAAAACCAGATAGAAAACACAGACTAGTTTATATTTTTATGACTCAGTACAATAAGCAGTGCTCCTCCAGTATGGTAGGGGATTCATCCCAACGTGTCCTTTAACATGGCACCAGTATTTTATAATGACTTCCTACAAGTCCTTTGTGATCTTGACCATCTCTGTCCATTGCTCTTATGAAGATATGCCCCATGATACTGCACTTGTCAGAACGTTTTTCTGTTTTCAGAAATAATTTGTTTCTCCTGTCAGGCCCAGAACACCATCTTTCTCAAAGAGCCTCTTCTGGGTGGTCATCTGGAAGCATCACCTCAGTGCAAAATAGGCAGGCTGCTGGGTTTGTGTTGTCTCACTTCTTCTCAGTACTGGCTACTGCCCTGAAGGCAGCATTACATTTTATTCCTGGACTACATAGCATTATAACTAGATGTGCAGACATGACATTTTGATTGCTAAATTCTGGGCCTATTGACGTTTGTGACAAGACTCAGAGAAACACCCAGGAAAAAAGGATAAAGACGCAGAGGAAGGAATCAGCTGAGGACAAGCAGAGATAATGATCCAAGACTCCAGAACCAAAGTGCATGAAGGTGTAATACCGTACCTGAAATGCAGCATGGTGAGCCCTCTCTCATGCAGTGTTTTGGAAGAAGAATCTGAAAGATGACCAGATTTTAAAGGAAAAAATAAACTAAACAGCAATGAAAAGCCAGAGCCAAGGTGTTAAAACCACACATGCCCAAATTATAGAGAAATTAGATTTCAAAAGCTCTGAAATGTGTGCCTTTCTATAGTCAGAAAACATTACAGAAAATGAAAGTGATAAGTAAGAAACAGGAGAAAAAGCAGAAGAATCCTCCCTGGATTTAGGAGAGCTAGGAGGATCAATGAGAAAAGAGGAACATTGACTTACTATAATTAATATTATAGTCTTTTTCTGCCTGTCTTCATAATTAAAGTGTGAAACATGGCTGCATTTTTTTCCTTGCTATGTATGGCGCTTAGATATAAATCATCTATGGGCTCGCAACTACACTTCAGTGAAACTAATGACATGAAAGTCTGTAGACTCGGGATGAGGCAGCATTTATAATAAAAAAGATCAGCTTGGTGAAAGGAATACTAAAATTGTTTCTGTTATAATAATATAACTTTTATGCCTCTTCATGTTACTATGCTTTAGGAATGTGTATGATTATCACCAGGTATAAGAATCATGAATCATTCAGTTCCCCAAGGACGTCCCCAGAGAACGGTCTCAAATGCAGACATTTGAGAGGTCCCAGATTACTTGCTGGAGCTGGAGAGACTGATTCAAGGTCTTTCATGGATAAATTGTCAGCTTTCCTGAAATGGCATTTAAATATTGTGCTTCAGAGGTCAGTTGGAGTTACTCTGGTATAAACTGAGGGTAGTCCAACACACTGGGGTTAACCACCACCTGGGTTTAAAGGCAGATGAAGAAATGTTTGGGGTTTTTTAAATACTTGTGTCACTTTGCTGTTTATCTATCTAATTTAGTAACTGTAAAAGTTAGCACTCTCAGCAGAATTACCATCAGCTAAAATATTGCATCTAGAGTAAGTGTTGAGAAAGACTTGGTCGTCAACAAGTAGGGTAGCATCCAAGGATGGGATATTCCTACTGATAGTCCCTTGGTTTTATTTCACAGATACAGTCTATTTTTTGAGGGGAGGAGAAGAACACAGAGCTTTTCAGTTAGTTGTTCCTTCATGCTACTGCGAATCTCTTGGACTTCAAAAAATTAAAAATTAGTTTGAAAAAGCGGAGATGGTTTTTGATTACTCCAAACAGATGGCTTAGGGGAAAGATGCAATTTTTACTGCTGACAGTAAGTGTTAAAAAGTTAACCGATCTGCATGTGGAAAGGCGTAAACAAAATTTTATCTTCATTTAATTGTGCAATGTAAGCTGAATATTCTTCATGAAATTACTGCCAAAATGCAATAAGAGCAAACATAAAACTGTTTTTGCCATGCATATTTTTAAGTCAGTAAGTGCCATTGTACCAACAGTGTGGAGAATGGAGTCCTTAGAAAAATCAGTGATCGTTCTTTCTTCCCCAGTCCTTTACCGATGCTATTCCTTCAGTACTGCCATAGAAGCTAATGGAAATTTTGCTACAGATTTTAAATGGAATACATCGAGCTCTTTGTGTAATAATGAAGAAAGATATGTTGAAATTTTGTAAGTTACTTTTGCCTTCTAAATGTAAAATACTCTATTTACCTGGTCCTGTATCTCATCCTATTAAATAGGAAAAAATCCTATTTAAATCAGCCATTTATTGGTTACAGTGGACTCTTTCAAAAGATATCTCACAGAAATGGTTTTTTTCCCATAATGGAAAGACTATGATATAAAAAAGAATAAAAACATTAAATAATAAAACTATATTGACTCCGCTGTGTTTAGTTTTGCTACTTAATTTTGCTTGGCTAAATCTCAGCGAAGAGGATGATTTTTCTCAGTGACTACGTGATTTTTTAAAAAAAGAGGACTTCCAATAAACAAGGATACGCTTCTAAAAATAGGTTGCCCATTATAAGGGATGCAAGATATTTAATGCAGTTCCTGTAGATCAGAATGGCTCTGTATTGAATATTCCATAGAAATTCACGCTGTGTGTTTAAATGCCACTGCTACTGGGTTTATTCCATCCTGCCCTGTCATGGTTTAACCCCAGCCGGCAACTAAGCCCCGCACAGCCGCTTGCTCACTCCCCCCTGGTGGGATGGGGGAGAGAATCGGAAGGGTAAAAGTGAGAAAACTCATGGGTTGAGATAAAGACAGGTTAATAAATAAAGCAAAAGCCACGCATGCAAGCAAAGCAAAGCAAGGAATTCGTTCACTGCTTCCCACGGGCAGGCAGATGTTCAGCCATCTCCAGGAAAGCAGGGCTCCATCACGCGTAACGGTTACTTGGGAAGACAAATGCCATCACTCCCAATGTCCCCCCTTCCTTCTGCTTCCCCAGCTTTATATACTGAGCATGACGTCATATGGTATGGAATCGCCCTTTGGCCAATTTGGAGCAACTATCTTGGCTGTGTCCCTTCCCAACGTCTTCTGCGCCTGGCAGAGCATGGGAAGCTGAAAAGTCCTTGACTAGTGCAAACATTACCTAGCAACAACTAAAACATCCCTGTGTTATCAACCCTGTTTTCAGCACAAATCCAAAACATAGCCCCATACGAGCTACTGTAAAGAAAATTAACTCTGTCCCAGCCAAAACCAGCACATGCCCCTAACCCCCCTGAGATCTCGGTGCTGTAGAGCAGGAGGAAGTCCTGAGGCCGCTGCAGCAATTTGTCAGGGAGGTTTCTGCCATCTAGTGGGAAATGCACAGCTGACAGCAACCACACCGACACCCCGAAACCTCTGCGTAAAGGCTAGCTGTGCAACTGCCGCAGTAACCCGCCGGAAAAAAAACGGATTCACTTCCAGTAGCACTGCCTCTTACAAGTCTCACTGCTGCTTGATATGTTGCAAAATATCGCCCCTAATTTATCCTTAGCCGTATGGCTGAGGTGCTTAGGGACATGGTATAGTGGTGGTCTTGGTAGTGTTAGGTTTACCGTTGGACTCGATGATCTTAAAGGTCTTTTGCAACCTATACGATTCTGTTATTCTGATTCTGTATTGGCTACTCCTTATTGATCCTCATTAATACCCTTGCCTATTCAATTGTATTAAATAAACTACTTCTGGAAGACATCATAAGCTGTCACGTCATAGGGATAGATTTAACATAAAGAAAACAAACCCAACCTTGCTTCTTAAGTTGACAGATACTATGTACCATAGCTTCCCCTAAGTGTTACCTCACGTCCTCTGCCTCCTGCATGCAAGTCTTAACGTCCAAGGGCCCGCTACTTCTGCTGCAGAGCCCGGAGGAGGTCTTTTATGTCAGTTTTATGTCAAAAGTGTGCCCTTTTCCCCCCTAACCGTATCTACTGTGTTACAGAGTCAGGGGAAGAGCCGGGACAGGTTGGTCAGTTGATCCCTCTCTCTCCACAACCGCAATGAGCCCCGTCCCGAGCACCTCGGGTTGTTGAACCAGGCTCGTAGGGCACGCAGCCGGCACCCCACCGAGAGCAGAGGCAGGGCGCGCACGGCGGCGGAGGCCGGGCCGCAGGGCTGCCGTGAGGGGCGCGGCGGGCGCTGGCAACACCCCGAGGGGGAGGCGGCCGCGGACTACCTTTCCCAGGCACCTGCGGGGCGGACGGCACGCCCGCCTCCATTTCCCGCCTCTGCGAGGGGGCTGCTGGGAGCTGTAGTAGGGGGCAGAAAAAAGATGGCGTCCAAGATCCGGGTGGTGCTGCGGCCGGTGAAGAGTATCGTGGTCCGCTTCTGCCCCTTCGAGTCTAACGTGGAGAGCACGAGGTGAGGGGGCTGCGGGGACAGCGCCGGCCCCGGCCCCGCGGTGGCCTGGGCATGCTGTGGCCTTCGGGCCCGCGCCTGGCGGGGAGGCCTTGGGCGGGCTCCCCTGTCTGTAAACCACCCAACGCCCTTCCTACGCCCGGGGCGTGGGTTCTGTACGTTTCGCGGCAGGCGTGAGGGCTGGACTTTTTGCCTTTAATTGTATTTATTTGGGGGGGTAGAGGCTGGGGTTATATGTGCCCTCAGTGCGGCCTGTGCCCCTCGCCGTGCCTGGACTCTGCGGCAGGGCCTGGGGCAGGGGCCTGCTCCCCTCCGCCCGTGGAAGCGTGGAGGGTTCCTGAAGCGCAGGGAGAGCGGCCGCCCCTGCCGGCTGCTGCCCAGGTCGCAGCAGCGGCAGATGCAAAACGAAGCCGTTAAAACTGCTGTCACTGCAGGGCCCTGTGACTTGCTGTCACTGTAGCCAGCAAAAGTAAGAAGACGTCCTGGGAGCAAATCATGAGGGAAATGGCAGTATCTGTTGTTCTCTCTCTGGAGAAGAACCTCCTTTTCCCAAACTTCTGCATCCGCTGTACTTTAACTTTCATGATCTTGGTCTTTGAATGCTTGCATTTATCAGGGCTTTGTAGCTTAGTCTAGGCAGAACCTTAACGTTTCAGAATGAGAAGACACTGTGTTTGTCCTAAGGGCTCTGTTTATGGTAAGTGTTACCAGGATCCACACAGCATTCATTCTGTGCTGATTTTTGGAGGATCTCTGTGCCTAAGCGTAGACCCTTCTATGTAGGCATGTGCATTTAGCTTTACCAAACCACCCAGGGAGATGCCCCTCTCAGTTGCCAGGCCTGTAGGTGAAGGTCTGTAATCACTAGTCCAAGTGCTGGTAAAGGGAGAGAGAGGGGGCAACAGCTGCTGGTCTATCTTGGTAATTAACTGTTGGAGAAATCTAAGTAATTATGCTTCTTGAGTGATGTAAGTTCTGCACCAAACAACTGTAAAATGTCATTTTGCAATAGCTTACAGACACATCTACTTTTGAAATGAACTTAGTAACACAACTTAACTTAGAATGTCTTTAAGCCGCCGGAATGTCAAGTAGCTGTCATGCATTTCAGAAATCTGCAGGAGACCGATGATGTTAAATAAATAAGTGCTGTCTCAAACCCAAACAATAGAACATTGGCAAGCAATTGGTGTATAAAGAAAAGTGAAAATTACTTTGCTGATTTTTTTTATTATTGTTACTAACCCAGCTGAGAGAAACACAGAAAGCGCATACACTGAATTTTTGCAAAATTCTTTGGTATGCTTTTTACATGTTAGCATATAAGCACTATCCATTTGGATTTTTAAGAGTGATTATCTCATAAGAAGTACCTGTCTGAAATTATTAAATACAAATCCTATTTTGTTTATACTTTTGTTGCCCAGCACTATCAAGATATTCAAATTAGTTTTAGAAATATACTTACGATAATTTCTATCTACAACATAATATATTTTCAAATATATTTGCAGAAAATTTCTTGGATGTATAAACCATAAAAAAATCCAGGCCACTAATAAAAACTGTGAAGTGACTGCTGATGTGAGACATGATGGGTCTGAACCACTTGTAGACGTTATGTTCGGTAAGGAGCTCATTTTTAATCTTGACCAAAAAAAAGACCTTTTGGTTTGTGTTGTTATGGTGTTACTGTCTTCTCTATGCTTTTTTTTACTGTGGTTGCTTTTTTTTGGTTCTGGTCCATAGCTGGATGTTGTGCAGCTGGGCGGAAAAAAGGAAGAGGGAGTCACTAACAGCCTGATGTCTAGATAAATGTGTATATATGTCTTCGTACTACAGTTAGGTTTGGTGGATCTTAGATCAAAGAACTGACTTAACTTTAGAGCTGAGTCTACTTTTGTAGTGACATACTTGTGTGACCTTGCAGTCAGGTACAATTCCAGGGAAGTATGTGTAGCTCTGTTTTGATGTAAGAGTCTGTTCACCTTCTGTAATTTTTTTTATGTTATCTGTGGTGGAGGCATCTCTGTCTTGAGAACAGAAAAGTTGAATACCTTTAGTTGCTTATGCAACTGAGTAACTTACTATGCAGTTTGAAGGAACTGCTCGTATGCATAAGACCATACATGTGCAGATGGACTTGCAGAATGAGGTCAACTGACGTACAACAAATTTCTGCGTTTCCTTTGAGGGTGTAGTGAGCAGGCAGGGAATTGATGGTGGACATTTCATCAGTTCTGGAAGCGGCCCAGATTCTAGGCTGTGAACAGATGGCTCTAATCTGCTTTTGCCCTTTTCTCTGGCTGCATCTTCTTTCCTGCTGGACCAATATGTCAAGTAGCCCATTAACGTTTTCATTATTATTGATTCTTGGTACCCCTGTTTCTTTAAACTTCCTATAAGGTATAGGAATATATTTAGTGAATTGGTAGAAATGTCAGAAGTGTTGAATGTACTTCATTTTGCTTAGGAAAGTCTAGTTATTTCAGTGTTGATATTGCTTGTTTCTCCCTCCCCCATGCCTCTGTCTTTCCCATCCTTGTCTCTAACTGTGATGTATTAAGACTTAAGCAGTAAAGCTTAATGTTTTTCACAGCGTAAAGCCAAAATAATGTATTTCACTAATGCCAAGAGCTAGAGCTCTGAACTCTTTGTTTTCTAAGAGATGATTATTTTCCAAGTAATTTATTTTTTAAATTTAATTTCAAAATAAATTATTTTCCAAACAAGAGTTTGCAGCCCTTGTAGTTGGCAAACATGGGGCTGGAACTTGGATGCCATGGTATTGCATTATATGGGTTTGAGTATGGCTTTTGTATTTGCAAATCTTGCAAAAATAAATAAGTTAGGTACAATACTTAAGTTCTACTGCCTCCTCCCTATTTTAAAACAATTTCTAGAATCACTAGAATTTCTAGAATCATAGAACCACTTGAAATCCTAGTGCTCTCTATTTTTTACATTATAACCACCAGATTGTGTAAACCAATTTGTTGTTTTGGCTAAAGAAGTAAGTTAAACAGACCATAGACAACATGCTGCTAAAGTGCTGAGCCATGTGTGGAAATTATGCCTTCCAGTGCCTTCTGTGCCTTCTGTTAGATGACTTTGAGGGCATAGTATGAGCCATTCTCATCAAATGTGTGTTCTTACTATAGGTATATCTAGACAAATGTTTCAGATTTTTCAATAATGCAATACAGAAATGAAAATTACATGTCTGTTCTGTGCAGTTTAATATGTTTGTTTGTGTGGTGGTGCATAATCAGATTCCTTGGTAAGTTGAGTACTTTCTAATCAGACAAGTTGAACAGGGTATTTGTATTAATACATATGAAACAGAACTGCACACTAAAGTAATTGTGACTTAGACTTTGTGACTTCTTAAATTTTTTTCCCTTTACAGCTGATGGAGAACGATTGATAATGAAGGGAGCCAACTTGACGACAATAGAAATGTTAACAGCATTGGGGTCCAGATGTAATGCAAAAGAGCTTAAGGAAGAACAGAAAGGCAAGAAGAAGAGTCCCTGAAGAACAGAAAAACAACTGTTTTTGCATTTACATGTGTTAAAAACAGCAGGCTTTACAGAAGGCTTTTCTCCTATGCAACAAAATCTGAAAGAGATGGCCAAATACTGACCAGTTTAACATGCAGCAGAACGAACCATTTAAATGTTCCGTGTCTTCACCTGAAGGAAAACATAGTGGATCAACAAGTCTTCTAACACTAGTGGGTCAGAGTGGCTTAAGATGCATGAATGCATCTTTCTAAGCAGCTGCCTCTCAGTTGTCTGCATGTTGGACTAATATCACATGTATTTGCATATAAATGTGAATAATGCACATTAGGTATTAAATTAATATTGCAGTGAAGACAGATCTCTTTGGACATTATTTCCTACAAAATTTCTATACAGTGGAATGCAAAATATTAGTGGTTATTATTTTTGAAAATTATTAAATACAAAAATTTGAAGAACACTTTGAAAGTATTCATCATTGACTTAGCTGAGGGACAGCAAGCTGCAAATACAGAGTGGATTTTGTTGTACTATGTTTATAATACTTCTGCTGCTAAGTCCCTGCCATCTTCTTCCTCTCTTTTTCAATAAAGTGTCAAATTTGCTAAATGTAAATTTAGCTCAGCAATTAAAGTAACAAGGTAATGGGACTGTGAATGCACAGTAGAGCTACTCATCCTGCATAAAAGTAGCTAAGTTTAGCTCAAAGGGAAGGGTAAGTTAGGTTTTTTGATAATTGGAGAAAAGGGCTCTCTTTGAAGTTCAGTTTTGTAATATTTTTGTCACTCACTTTTGGGTGATTTCATTAAATATTTTATAAAGATCAAAGAGAGAGCTTTATTTGGTGTTTATAGCCCTATGTCCAACCCTATTATTTATTAAAGTAAGTGCTTAGGTGTCTCATCTGTATTGCAAAGCTCTGTGGGTTTGGGAGGGTTGATCTCTCCTCAGGATGTGGAGGTGAAGGTGTCAACTGCACGTGTATTTCGTGTGCGTCAGTTTTGTTCTAGTTCAATTCATAATGAAAATGCAATTAAAGTTCCAGTTTTGAGAATTGCAAGTGCAGTACTATTGAGAGGCATTAGTTCTACCTGTTGTTAATCAGATGCCTGACTTCTATAAAATTGTAGTACATATATTTCCAAAGTTAATCTGGCAGCAGATGCAGGGCACAAATCTTGAGCTAGTTTTACCTTACTTTTGCTGAGATTTGTAAATGGACACTGTCCTTTCTGAAAGCAACATTCATTTAAATAGCACTGTCAAGGTAGTTCTTTGCCACTTCTTCACCAGGATGAAGTCAAGGTGATATCTTATGTTGGAGAAGCAGAGCTGTGCTAAAGACGTTTGGTGATATTTTATGGTGGCCTCGTCTGTGTGTTTGCAACAAATAGAAGAAAGTGAGATAAGATGATTGGGGCAGATGGGTCAATGAAATTTACACCTGGGAACAATAGATGTGAATGACTTAGTCTGCGATGAATACCTTCTCTGCAGTCTGTTACCCTTTTTTTTATTAGGCCACCAACTCTTCCGAGTGGTTTCAGAGTGCTGAGCTCCTGAACCTGCTACTGAGCTCCCTTCTAGTGGAGGAGTTATGAGAACATCTGAAACTGAGAGGATTTTAAATCCTGTCAAGCTAGAAGACTATCCTAGAAAGTGGACCAAATAGAAATAAGGCTGTTCAAAGGACAGTTGTGGTTTCTTTTTTTTCGGGTTTAGAAGAGCATTGTATAGCATGACTTCACCTGAAGAAGCCTTACAGGGAAAGTGAGAATTGCTCAAGTGGAAAAACACAGCAGAATTATTCATTCCCTGGTTAATCACATATTCATATGCTCAAAAGCCCTCTTACTGTAATATATCAGTGATTTTTGTGGGTTTATGGGGTTTTTTAGTTTTTTCTTTAACAGTTTGTACAACGATGTCAGTGTGTAAAACTTGTGTTTAAATGTGAAGCACTTACATCCATCTTAAACAATTAGCCATCTGTAAGTACTTAAATAGTAAAACAGGGGTTAGGTAATATTAAGTTTCTATAGTGTTTCTATTGGCCCATGATTGAGGTTTACATTTATGAAAAGGGAGAAAAATGAAGATCCTAGTTCAGGCTTTTTATAGCCAAAATAAGTCCTCTCCACTGTTGAAGAAAGGTGATTTTTTTTTTTTTCTTTACTCGCATGGATAGGCATCCTGCTCTGTGAAGACATGCTCTTACTAGGTGCTTTCATTTTAACCCAGAGATGCCCAACCTTTTTGCTTAGGTTAGGCCAAAGACCTGTAACATAGCCGTTGGAGATGACTGAAAATTTAGTGGATGAGGTGTTAGCTGATGCTGCTTTTGCTGTGTGTGCTCGTAGCTGCAATTCGCAGTGGTAAAACTCCAATATGTTTCGTGCATGAAAAAGAAGTAATGACTAGGATTTGAATATCTAAGGTATAAAGGAAAGCATACAGGACAGAAAAATAAAGCTAAAAATGTGCATTCTGAAGACTACAAGATATTGAAGCGATATAAATGAGCAATGGGCAAGGAGGTACTCCTCTGGTGATTTTTATGCTAATATGTAGAAAATTGCTCTCCCTGTACCACGTAGATAAAGGTACAAATTTGTTTTTCAAGTATGTTAAAGCTAATCTTTAATGAATTTTTTCTCTAAGCATTTAGATAACTTCGCTGCAAGCTGTTCATACAGTATCAATTTCTGCTGCTGTCTGATTGACTGAAACAAAGCCGAGCGCCCTGCTGTCTGACATCTTCCTGACGTGCACAGTCTAGGGCTGTGGATGTCGAGGGTGTTAGGGTCAGTCATGCAGAACAAAGCGGGGCTGGGTGAGCACTGACTTTGCATGTTGTTATTCTCTAGCCCGCTAATCTTGGTTATTATACCCCACCAAAAATGTGGGTGCTTGCCTAAATATAAACGGAACTGGAACAGGCCCGAAAAACACTAGGATTAACTAAATACAAACACCACGTCCATGTAGGGTGTCTGATAGCAGGTAATGACATTAAAATGTCTAGATCTCTAATACCTGGAGATTTAAAACGATTATTAGAATCATCTTAGACCTGTTTATCGTACAAATACCTATTTATTTAGAAGTTCTTGTCAATGCGTAGGGAAAATAGTCCTGAAACAGATGAATGTGCTGTTCAGATAACACTAGCTGAGGGTACTCCCTTTTTAAATATCAGCAGCATTGTTTTTAGAAGATAATGGTAATGGTTTTAGAAGATAATGGTATCTTTATTAAAGATTTCAACTGGGAGCAGCAGTGTTAGCGAACATTTCCACAGCAAGTTTTAACTACTAGCTGGCCCAAATAAGTACAAAATTGCAATGTCCTGATGCCTTTATTGCAGGGTAGAAACAAGTAGAAACATGCTATCAGAGGTAGTTCATGCATGCCAGTGCAAATTCTGTTCTTTATTTGCAGGGATCTCAATTTGGGCAATTTCGTGCTACATATTGTAGGAAAAACTGGGTGCAATACAGTATTGCTGTGCAAACCCCATTTGAGGAGTGGAAGATGCTTTAAATCCCAATTATTTTGAAAATGTTGCAATCTAATACATATTTGCTGTTGTGAACGTGCAAAAGGTGTCATCTACTAATTTCAGAAAATTGCCCACAAGTATTTGCCCTATTGGATGTGGAAGAATGCATTAGTTTTGGTTGGCTTTTCCTAGCTCTTCACCTCTACTATATATGAATTCTGAATGACCAAGGAGTTTATATGGTGTTAGGAAACAAAAAAAAATTTTAGTATCTTTGGACTGTACTTAACAGTTCTCAAGACTTTTGCTCCCGAATGTATCTTCTGCATATGTACTCTCCCTGTGCAGGTGTACACACCCCTTGCAGTTTAAGAATTGCTGGCTTACTGCCCACCTCATCACCTACATGTGCATTCAGTTTCCCTGGATGCTGGGTCCTGCTTCTCCACCGGGTGGTTTGGAGTCACCTTCAGACTGACAGGTCACCTATTGGCAGTGCCTCTCCCAAATGCACTTCCCTCCCCTCCCTTCTCCTCCTCCTGGCGTAATAGCCTTTTTCCTTCCTGGTAATGTTTGATCTCATCCAGTCTCACCTTTTTCCCCTGGAAGGCCTGAGTCACTCTTCTAAGCCTTTTTTATTGTCTGCCAAGAGCTTGCAGTAGCTTCAAGCAGCCAAGGTGCTTTGTTCCTGGTAGACCCCTACTTGTTTTCTCCTTCCTGCTCAACCTCACTCTGTATGCTGAGTAATGTTGGGGCAGAGCAGCACAAACGGTTAGAGATGCTACTTTGCTTCTGATCGTCTTTAACTTAACAACAAATCATCTTTACATTGAGCTGGCCTTCTCAAGATTTGACAAAACTAAGGCTGTGCCCAGGGATAGATGTTAGAGGTGTGAGGGCAAAGGAGTTGCTGACCTGTTTTGATCATATCTCATTAAGTTTCAAAGTGGTACTTGAAAGCAGAGTTAAGGTGAGCATAGAGACTCTGCTTGACTTAAAGCCATCTCCTACACTCCGACACTGCTGGCAGTGTTGCCAGCAGAGGTTAATAGCATATCAAAGGAGATCTCTGCGTTGTGCTTCACTGGATTAGGCAAGTTTGACTTGCTTACATATGAAAAGAACATTTCTTTTAAGACAACATAGCTGGAAAAGTGGACCAGCAGACCTGTTTGTGAAGGGAATGTTCTGTTAATAGGAGCAAAGGCTGGGAAAGATGAGTCCTTCATGGACAGGTTTTCACAACTCAGACTGGCAATCCCTACAGGAAGTTCAGAGGACAGGCGGGAGAGGCAAAGCAGCAGGTTCCTTCCTTACTCAGACAGTACTTCTCTGTTTCTTTTGACCCCTCCGCCCTTTTTCAGCGAGGAGTCAAAGACCAGCCTTACTGTAAAAATAGCGTGGTCAGCATGCAAAGCCAGCAACTTTGTCATCTCAAACACAGTTCTTGCACGGATTCACTGAATTTCATTACTGGTGAATCTGAGTGGTTCCAATCACTTGCACGAATAGAAGAAACTATAATTATTTTCATGGACTTTTTAAGCCTCTTTTTCTAGGTGGAGCTTTATAGAACTTGTCTTCAAAATCCACTTCTCAAATTAATTTCAAAGTATTTACTGGAAATGGCAAATTTAAGAATCGATTAATTCTTCCTTTCCTTCACATAGCTAGATGAGTATCAAGTTAAGCTGCACATAAAAGTAAATGTGTCAGAATCAGTACCAGAAACAATCTTGTGGCAGAAGCATAGGAAAAAATCAGGGAACTGCAATGTAATTTCTTACCTACTTATAGATTTTCTCTGGCCTAGATGTTAGATATGTAAGATCATATCTTGAGAAGGATGTAATCAAGGATGTAAACCCAAATACCATGAGGGTTTTCAAGTCTAGAAGAGCAAACTGGAGAATACCTGCTGGTCCTTCACGGTTGCCTGAGATGCCAGAGGCAAGAATTTTCTTAGACAATCTTTTGAACACGAGTCATGTAGTCAACACGCTTGGCAAACTTAGTGTGTTGGCAATGGGAATGGGGTAACAGTAAAAACTAGCTTTAGCTTCCAAATGATTTTTCTCTAGGTTCTTCTATGGTGCATGAAAAAGGAGGTCTTTTCTGAAAGGTGAGTCAGAACTGGAAACTAATGCTTGAGCGACACACCAGAGAGCCTATCTCTTCCCACTTCATGCAGGTGTGAGGAGACTTGTGTTTTTTGGCAAAAGCTAGCCTTCATCAACAGCGCCCTGAGGACCTATTTCACACCTAAGCCCTTGTCACCCCAGGATGAAGTCATTTGGGAGCCCCGATCTGGTAGACATGCTACATGTATTCCTAGCACCTTATGACAGGGCTTTGCTCAACACAAAGAGCAGCAGCTGCAGTCCCTCTTGCTCCAACGCTGCTGGAATGGCGTTGGTATCCACGTCACACTGAGAAGACCCTTCCTCTGTAGAAGACGAGTGTCAGGCTCTGCCCTCCAGATTTCTATAGCCGTGATGCTGTTCTTGGTGACATCCTGAGAATGAAAAGTAGTGCAATTGTTATAACTATAAATTAAACTTTTTTCCTAAGGTTACCTTCACAGTGGTCAATTAATATCCTTAGTGATGAAACTTTACTGAGAATATGCAATCAAAAAAATAATAAAACTTTATACACCCCTTCCAAAATCCAGTGGGCGCACCTGTAATTTGTGATTCTAAATTTCATAGGCTAATTACTCATCACTGGTAGAAATATTTCTTTTATCATAATCTATTCCAAATCATTTTGCCATTCCTTGTCCTTGCCCTTATGTCCTTATTGTTCCAGACCACACAGGAAGGACAAAGTTGGGGGTTTTATTTGGCTTTATTTATAGAGCTTTGGGATAAATTTTTGTACGTCTGAGGTTTCTAAAAAGCCACGCCAGAGTATTATCTTTCTGAAAGTCTCCTCTGTGAGCAGGTATCCACTGCTAATATGCTTTTGTTTTATGCAGATCAAAGGCCTTTTCAGTGCTAAAACTACAGCTATGGACAATTTGTAGTCATCCTGATCTCTTTTTTAACATTGTAATGACTATGCTGATTATCAAATTCTGAAGATAAATAAAAATATTTTTATACTAATGTGTGGATGTTTGCTATTCAGGGTAGATACTGCTGCTAAATAAAGAGGGGTTTTCGAAGCTTCCAAAGTTAGACGCGAGCTCATATATCTGCAGTTGCTGTGAGCTGGGCTGGAACTGACATCAGGTCATTTTTGTCTGGAATGAGGAAAATGAAGCCTGGAGTGCTCTTTCTGGTCACTGCAGGCTCTCGAGCTTTCTCTCCTGTCATTTAGGCAGGGTACAACTGGTGAGCTGTCACACCATTGCCGCAGTAAACTTTGCCCTCGATGTAAGCATTTCCCTTTAAACTTGCTTTGAACGTGCTGCTGACAGTGTACAGGACACACGCTGAGGTTGCTGGTGCGTTAATTGCATTATAGTAATGCTCTGTGGCATCAGCAAGGATCGGGGCTCCGGTTGGCTCGGCACTGACCGTGGGCGCGCGTGAGCCTGCCTGTCCCCGACAGCCGGCCACCCGGAGCAGATGCAGCAGTGGCCAGATCCAGAGCAAGGACTCTTTGGACCCATGCTCCTTAGACTAAGCCATGCTGGAGAGTAAGATGGCTTTGTTTTGACTTGAAAACTGAGATGTATCATGGAAAGCCCATTGATAAAACACAGGCTATGACCAGCTCTTTTAGCTCAGAGGTAATGACATGCCGATATGCTAGAAGATCTCCTTCATATTGACATACAAATGAAAACTTGTAGGTTCATGTGTTGCTTCATAATCCCTGGTCCTGTATTGCCCAAGCAAAGAGCTCCCGAGCTGGAGTAAAGCTTACCTAGGCCAGCTATGCAACCATAGCACGTGTTTCATCATGTCTACCCAGTGATGACATAGCTGGGAAGGGAAAACCACACTTGTACAATAAGGAAACAGAAACAAAGCTGTGCTACCTATGCAATTTTTCTCATCCATGCCTTGGGGGTGAGTAACTATTATTCATGGACTGCTTTAATTTTTTTCACAGCTAGGGATAGGCTGAAGAGTAAAATTTAGGCTGTGGTTCAATTTTCCTGGCAATTTTTTAAGGCTTTCTTAAGAGGTAATCTTGTCTAGAAGAAGCCTACCACTTAGAGAAGGTACTATACGTATACAGGTATGTCTGTATACTACAAGGAAAGTGAGATCCTCCTTTTTACACAGTAAAGCAAAGTATAGCGCTATCAGATTGGGTTCCTTCCAAGTCAAACATATGGGCACTTTAATGAGTAAAGGTCTAGGGAAAAAGTTACACCTCCTATGCAACCTGATCAGCGATATGTTGCAGATGAGGAGGTGGTGGTGCTCTGCCCTGCCCAAGCAGCAGGTATTATGACTCCAAAAGACAAAGTATGGCTTGGCTTGCATGCAATGGGTAACGCTATGGCTACGTGAAGAGAAACCTCAAACACTGCTGGCCACAGCTTCCCAACTCTCACGTCAGATGAAGCATCACTGTGCGACACACGCTTGCCCAAAGGAGTAGAATGAAGGTCTCTCTGCAGTCTTTTGCCTTGGTCCTTTTCTTTGCACTTGGTAATGAAGGACTGTAATATCCTCCCCTCCTACGGGACGCAAGGGCTTGACTACCTTGGGAAAGCATTCACTCTGGCAGGCCCAAGCTGCCAAGGTGGTGGTTGCTCCTAACTGTGGCTACGTGCTTTCCGTGCAGCTAATTTCCACGGAAAAATTTACACTTCTCATTGTAAATTTGATTCTCCTTCTCTTGGACAACATATAGCTAACATGGAAATGAGCAAAACTTCAGAGAACTTCAGGTGTCTGTGCTGGAACAGTAATATGTGGCATAGGAATTGAACGCTTTCCATATGAATACATGTATTTGCTGCTTCTCTTTGGGCATATCTAGAGAGAAGAGGAGACTACACACGCAAAACGTCTGACCGTGATGGCAGCCTCAAACCAGGCAGGAACTGGGATTTATAGACACAGAGCCCCATGGCCCAAGCATCTCTGAATGTCTGACCATTTTATTTTGACTCCCAAAGTAGGGACCTGCATTCCCTCACCTTTGAAATATTTAACCAATATTTATACTGTACTGTCAAGGAAAAAATAACAAATATTTTGTAGGCCAGTCCACTTGTACCTTACCCAGAAGGATACATCTCTGGTCCATCTAGTTACTTTATTTGCTATGTGACATACCACAAATTTCAGCACTATCCTGTTTCAAAGAAGTTTTTAGATGTGGCTTTGACATTGTCACAGCCAGTAATCTATATCACGGGATTAATTTGCAAAACATTAGATTTTTGTAAAAATTCAGAGAGATTTTTCACTGTATCCTAACAGTCTGCATTTCAGAAAAGAGAGATAAGATTCTCTTTTCTTGTCACATCTTACATGAATTTACATGCCTAGACCTGAAAAATTTGTAAGGAGAATAAATCAAAACAAATGACTTGTGGGAGGATTCAAAAACATAGCAACGTTCTGCACAGGTAGGTAGCTGGATCTCCATGTACTTCACATCCAGGAATACTGTCTCACCACTAGATGGAAATAGTGGATTTTACATTTTCTGCTGCATTATCAGCACTTGTACCTGAATACTATTTGCATATCGTAAGCCATCTGCAGGCAGCACTGCAGAAATGCAGATTCGAAATTCTTTGCTAGCATACATGGAGTAAAGCCAAGATTTCTATTTCTAGAAATTGTCCCCATTTTACAAGACTGAAGACTTCCTGATTCCTGAAGGATGATTATGTTTGATCCCTAATCTAATTGCTTTTCATTTATCCTTACTGTTTATCTGTAAGCAACCAGAAAAAGAACTGCAAAACAGATGGCATTTTGGTTCTGCTACCATGAATTAGGTAGTAAACATCAGCCTAATTTAAAATTTACCTCGAAGTCTCTTGCGCAAGACCAAAAAAAAAAAAAAAAGATAAAAGTGGAAGGAAGTTGAAAGTCTTGTGTTTCAATGTACCAACTTAATGACAAAAAAAGCAACGTGGCTTGCCGCCTTATGAGCAGACGCTATAGTGTTGTTTGCATATTAAAAGCAAACATATAGTCAGAGAAGTGGGAGGTAATTAAAGGCAGCTCAGTAGGGAAGGATAGTTAAACAGAAGGATTTTTTTAAAAAATCTGTTGAAAAATGAGCTGATTACTTAGTGTATGACAAATCTGACCTTTTCTAGAAAGTATTGAACTTTCAAACTGATTCAGTTTAGCTCTACTAAGTTGCATCACTGCAAAGCACAAAGGGAAGCGTTCTCCTCGCACCAAAACATCCGGATTCATGGCACCTTCTCATGTTGTGAAATTCTGGAAGCAGCACAAAGACCTTGCTGCCTTCTCTGGTTTTGACACCTCAGTCTCAAACTCCTCCACAAAAGTACTAGCAGAGAAACATAGCCACGGCTACTCCATCAAAAAACTCCAGGCACTAGGCATATCTTTGGATTCCTATTTTTCTGGTCAGGAGAAAGTAGCTCTGGGTTTCATCCAGTCTGACACAAGGCCAAAAGAGGCAGAGATTGGCATAACCCTGATGGTGGAAACAAGACTTGGGGATACATTGGAATCGGGATTTCTGTTGCGACTTAGAAACAGCAGCTTTCTCACAGAATATGACAGTAAATCTCTCCGCTCACCTGACAGAATTTGACAAAAGATTGGCCCAACCCTCATGGGGCCTGGTAACGGCATATATTTTACGATGGTAATTCTGTGCCAGTGTGCAGCTGCTGGGTTTTCCTTTAGGAAGTAGGAATTAGGGCATCGCAGTTCAATATGGACTAAAACCAAGGAACCAAATCTGCATTTCTCCAGTGCTAAAGCATGAGATTGCATTCAGGCTTTGATTTTTTCTGTGTACTGCAAGTACCAGCATTAGTTCTGTATTCTGATCGATCTTGTTTGCTACCTGATCACTGTGTGTATGTAACAAGTCTGCTCCCAGGTCTGCAGCAAGCTACAGATTGCTGTAGCTCAGTAACATGTGATATACCAGCGGGACTTGGGGGAATGCTGGCAAGGCCTGCGATCAAACCCAATAAACTGTTTGGGGATGTTGGCTCCTTATTGCTCTGCCTCTGTGCCACATGATGCCCCATGCTTGCCTCTTCCTGAATTATCCATAAACAGCACGATTCGTAGCAAATGGCATAATTTAGGATTCAGACTGCAAAAAATTCCCTGGAGCCAAAATCCTGGAGGCGGGTTTTGGAGCCCACGGGTGCCAGAGCACAGCGCACTGGCCTCTTTCACCGCGGTAGGTGCCGGGTGGTGGCTGTGTCCGAAGAAGCGTTAAGGCTGCGGCATCCCTTGGCGGGATGGCTCCGGCAGTGTCCCACGGTTTCTGGGCGCAGCGTGCCGTCCCGGGGAGCTGCAGGCCCGGGGTGCAGACGGTGCGCGTGTGCGTGTGCGGGTGCGGGTGTGTGTGCGGGAGGAGGGCGGGAGGAGGGCGGGCAGCGGCGCGGCGTGCCCGCTCTTGCCGCCACCGCCGCGGGCGGGACTCGCCGGGCGGGGGCTCGGCGGGGAAGGGGCCGGGGCGCGGCGGGCGCCCCATTGGCTCTCCCCGCGGCACATGTCGCCGGCCCCGCTATAAAGGCGGCCGCGGCCCCGCTGCAGCCCGTCCTCCTGCCTCCGTGCTTCCCCGGGGACACCGCCAGCCCCAGCGCCGCCGCCGCCGCCATGGCCATCGATGCGTTTTTAGGCAAATGGTGCCTCATCTCCAGCGAGGGCTTCGAGGAGTATATGAAGGAGCTGGGTAAGCAGCCGGCGGCCCCGCGCCTCCGGGGGGAGGGGTGCAGCCCCGCGGACGTGCCGCCGCCGCCGGCCGGCGAGGCTCTGTCCAAGGTCCGCGGCGGCCGCGGGGCCGGGGCGCGGCTCCGGAGCTGGGCCGGAGGGCGCGGGGCGGCGGCTGGGGGGTGATGGCGGGGTGCTCCGGGATGCGGCACCGGGGGCTCCGCGCCCTCCGGGCGCCGGGGAGGGAGAGCCGGCCGGGCGCAGACCCTTCCTCCCGGGATAGCAGCCGCCTCCGGCTCCGCGTCCTAAAGATGTCGGCGACCCTTTGGGCACCGTAACTGCGGGGAGGCAGGTGCCGGTGCCGGCAGGCACGTTCCCGCCGCCCCGTGCGGCGCCTTCCCTGCTGCCCAGCCGCCCCCTCCCACCGGTAGCAGCCCCCGGATTATCAGCCGGTGCCAGCAGCCCGGCTGCGATTAGGCCAGTTTGCTCCTCCCTCGCCGGTAATGCCCCGGGGCGGGGGGCCGGGGCAGCCCGGGGAGCGGGGGCACCTGCCGGAGCCGGGGAGCGGGGAGGCGGGTGGCGGGGCCGCGGCCAGCGCTGCTGCCAGGGCCGGGCCGGGCTGGCGCCGCCCGGGGCGGCCACACGCGGAGCTGCTGAGCCTGGGCAGCTCTCCCGGGGAGTCACCTTGGGTGTCTCCTCACGAGAAAGCCAGACTGGACCCACTGCCTACGGGTAACCGAGGGCTGACTGCACAGCCGGAGGCTGTTTGTATTCTTCTGCGGGGAGCATCCTTATCTCGGGGGGATAGTCCTGGCTTGTTATCCCCACTTCCAGGTCGCCGTACATTTTGCAACACGAAGTTACCGAATCAAGAACAGACCTAACACCAGGAGCCTTCTCTGCAAGTTCAGATTTACCACCTCCTGGGAGCATCCTGGCCGCAGGTGACAGGCACCTTGCAGTGTCTGTGTAGCCCAGGAGCTCTTATTTTCTGCAATTTATTCACTGCTGAAAGCTAGGATACTTTCTCAAGAGGTGGAAAAGGTGGCCTTGAATGTCTTTGGAGGGAGGAGAGGAAAGAATTTAGGTCTTGCTCTCTTCATGTAAAATACAAAAGGCATCACTGCATTTACACTCTGCAGACAGCGGTGGCTGTAATTGCATTTTGTGAGAGGCCTGTCAATATGTCATAGCTATGATGTGAGAAAGCCTTCTGGACTGAGCCCTTTGGGAGACTTTGCTGGAGGAAATTCAAGAATTTTAAGCTCAGCTCAGTTCAGCCATGGATTAGGATGCCGCGGTGCTCACGTCTAAGAGGCAGGGCTTGGCATGTGCCAAATTGCAACTTCAAAGTAGGCATTAAGTGCTGCAACTGCGGAGCACCTCCCATGTGTAGGCAGCAACTGAGTGTTGTTTGTTTGTTTTTAGATCGCAATCTTAAACCAGTCACTTTTCCTTTTTACAATTACAATTTAGGCAATTAAATTTACTCCAAGTCACACTGTAGGAGCCAGTCCTTTATTGGATCTCACCCTCGCTGACTACTTAGGAAACTCTCTACCTTTGATCCTATTGACACACCATAAATGAGATTCTGCAGATTCTGCTCAGTCCGTATAAAAGAACATTCGAGGATAAAGAAGTTTGAATTTCACTCCTTGCCATATGGAAAACATACACGGCTCATCTCCGTTTAGTTGGATTCCAAGGCGTAGCTGATCAGATAACTCACTGATTACTCTGGACTGGACAACAGGAAAGGGCGGGTGGGGGTCACGGTGACAATAACTTCCAATTCTGGTCAGAAAAGCTGGACTGAGGAGGACTGGTTTTTGCTCTGCAGTTTCAAGCTTAAGGCTCAGTCCTGGAATCTCAGTTGAGTCTGGAGAAGCAGTGGCTGGGAAGTACTTTGTTATTTCCACCTCCCAAGGAAACTGTAATCTTTGCTTTGTGGATTCAGCCCTCACGCAAGTATCCTGTACACTCCAGGGGAGTGCTGTGCTGTTATATGACAACATTTTCTAACTACACCAGCTGCAGAGCCCAGACACTCTGACTTGGTGGCACTTTCTGCTCCATCTGGTTGCTTATCAGTTCTTGGCTCATGTTTGCACTTTCCAGTTTGATGGATTCGTGTTTGTTGCCTGAGTACCCTCTTATTCGTATCTTCGTCCTTCAGATCAAAAAGACTCAAGCAAACCGCTCAAACAGTGCACGCAGGGGCTGAGGCAGGATGAACCTTTTTTGCTGAGGAGTTTTGAGGGCTGCTGTCTCTAGATGATGAATTGTCAGTCATTTGCAAAGCTCATTTCTCTCACGGTCCTTTTTCTTGTGTGTATGTAAGCACTATTTTGCATGGTAGTGGTTTTCTAATTCACAAGTCCATACTTTGGATACAGGATGTAGAAGATAAACTTATATTAAAAATTGCATGTTTGCAATTGTCTACAGAGTGATTGAAGAGTATTTCTTGAGTAAGTTGAAATAAATATGCAGGTGGATTAATCTGTCAATTAAAAATCATCTGTAGATTTTTTAAAGTGTTCAGAACTTGAAGGGAAGAATTTTATATTAGTTTCAGCTTTTGTGCTTGTTTTCCTGTTTGTTGTTTATTTCTGTTTGTAAAAATTCGATGCTGAGTTTTGGGACATCTGCGAATCCTCTAGAGGGCAAAATAGATTTAACTTTAGCTCCCTGAGGAAGCTAAAGAATAACCCTGCAAATAAGCTTTTCTCCTTCCTCATCAGTGGATAATTTAAAACATCCTCTTTCTTTGTGACTCTTGAGCTTTGATTCTCAAGTGTACTTAAGTGCCTAATTAAATGGGAATTAGGTATTTGAATTCTTGTGTGGCCCTAAGCCTTAGGGTTTAACTGACTTTGTGACACTGTGCCTCTCGCCTTGCAGGTGTGGGTATGGCCATGAGAAAAATGGGAAGCATGGCCAAACCAGATGTGTACATTATTAAGGATGGGGACACAATCACCGTAAAAACAGAAAGCACCTTCAAAACTTCACAGTTCAGCTTCAAGCTTGGTGAGAAATTTGAGGAAAATACATTAGATGGCAGGAAAACTCAGGTCAGTATACCAGACTTTCTACTGAAAAAACACAATTCTTTGGGCGTTTTACAGATGGAGACACTATTTAAAAATCAATTTTGACATCCATACTAACAAAGCTTTATTTCACGAACAGTTGTCGCTGTAAGTCTCATTGAAATAAATTCTTTTTTTTTTTTTTCCCCCGGATTAAGCAACTTCCAAAGAGGGAAAATGCTGAAATCAATAATGTCTTGTGTATTTTGTTGTTTTCAATTTGTAGCAGAAGCATTGTGTTAGTAAAACTAACAGACCTCTAAATCCATGTTAAAGCCAAATGCCACTTCATTTGAAGCCTGTGGAAAAAATCCCATTGATGTTTAATCAGAGGCAATTCAGCCCTAGGGTTAACCTTTCTGCTCAGTCTCGTATTTGCATAACAAGAGAGCCTGGTTCAGTGTGCAGTGGGATGACAGATACACAAGGCATATATGTGAATCACAGCCGCTAATCTTCAGTTTTAGAAGGCAAAGACCTTCTCCCTGCGCCAAATAGGGAGAATATTCATCCAAATGGAGGTTAAGCACAAAGAAGCCCTCAAATATGTCTCTCTCATTTCCTTGTGTGAGTGCTTTCTGTGTACCACCCCACCCTCCATCCACACACGGCCAATTCATCCATTATTGCAAGATCAGATAAACGTTACACAAAGGCTCAAAGCCCATGTACAAAGAGATGGGCAGAGAACATCCTCTGCTCTTGTTAATTGAAATTGCGCATGCTGTCAAAGGTCTGCCTGATGCAGGAATGTGTCAGAGCAGTGAGTGAACAAGCAGTGAGCTACTGTAAGAAGAGGATCAATAAAGCATTTAAGACAATGTCCTGGCTTTGTAGACGTCAACGGCAAAATTACTACTGAGTGAGCTGGGGTGGGAATTTTTCCTTTGGAATAAGGTGTTGGAAAGCCTCAGTCTCCATCAAATGTCATGGGTAAAATATTGATGTTCGGGTTCTTCTTTCAGACCCTTGTCAGCTTAAAAGATGATGGGTCATTGATTCAGGAGCAGGAATGGGACGGCAAGAAGACCATAATAACACGGAAACTAGTGGATGGACAGTTGGTGGTGGTGAGTTCAGTCCCACTTTCTGATCCCTGAGTGCTGCTGGCTGGTAGCCTGAAAAGTAAACTCTAAAAGATCTTTTTCCTTATAGTCTGTACTGACGCAAATTAATAAATCCATCTCTTTGTCTTCTAGGAATGTGACATGAATGGTGTCAAGTGTATCAGAGTGTACCAGAAAGCATGAGGATATCATGTTCAGTAGGAACTTGCTACAAACAACTCAGTTCAGTGGGCAGAGCTCCTTTACACTCCATATTTTCCTTTTCCCTGTTTTCTAGTATTTCAATGGACTGAGTAGCTGAGTGCAATCCTTTTTAAAAGCCGTGATGTAACTATTATGTAACTATTCTGAACTTATGAGGCTATTAAATAAAATTGTCAAATATATGAAGTGGAAATGTTGTTACTATAGTGGAATTTTAAAGTGAGGTTTTATAAATACTCAGTTTGGTTTTAGGCTCTACTACAAACTGCCTTCAGTTCAAGATAATGCAATATATGGCAACGAACAGTTAATAGCAAGCTGATTTTTGACCAGCATCCTTAAATGCTAAGGTAGTAAAATCTGAAATAGAAAAAACAGAGTTCAGGTTCTAGAGTTGTTTCTAACTTGCATGTCACAAAGTAAACAGAATTGGGTGGGTATAAATAAGAGATAAGCTTTGCTGGTGTTTAAGTAGAGGAATGTATTTTCAGGGGTTAGTTTGTTTTTTCATGTTTCAAACCCACGGGTTCTTATCTGAAAAAACATATACTGGTGAGCCAATGGACATGACAAACTTAAGCAAACACATATATGCTTTACTGAAAGGAAGCCTTATTTTGAGAAAACTCTTTGTTTTTCTAGCAAAATTCTTATTTCCTGTCTAGTAACATTCTAAAAATTCTTAACCAAAATCTACTGAAATACTGCCTAAAACTTAAAGCCTCATTTTATTTTATTTTATTTTTAAACTGGCTTGAAACACCTAGCAATGGAGTTTATATGCTTTAAAGTGCCATAATAAATAATCAGAAATATCAGTGTCTTGAGTATTACTTTTACACTGGTTGGGAAACAGAGCCCATGATGCTACTATTCTTCCAAAGAGATGTCAGATCAGACACAATTAAAAATGTTTAGATGAATTTCTGTCACACCAGACAAACATGTCCTAAAAGTGAAACTGTTTGGTGGCAGGTGATGGGGAGATTTCTCTCAGGTTCAGAAGCCTGGGGGATCATGCAATCGCACACTTCCAGTTTGCAGCATCAGTCTTGCAGAATCCATTGCTACTTCAGCCCTACTGATACTTTAGCTGCTCAGTGCATGTATCTTATTACTGAGCGTACCCTAATAGCAGAAAGTCTGTTCTTTTCTATTCTGTTCTGTCTGTTCTACCAACCATGGAAAATTACTTTTCCCATAATTTTGGACCATTTATCCTTTTCATAATTTCCTGACTTTTTATGAGCCATCCCCTTTACCTAGGTCATCTGAAAGAATTAATAGCTGGACCATATTTCTTGCAAATTTTTCTTTCATGATCTGTATAAAAATATTTTTCCTGGTCCCCTAATGTCTCCTTTTTCAGTTGGCCAATCTTCATATCACCTTCATTTAGTATTTTTCCTGACTTTAATGTTGTCCTGGTTTCAGCTGGGATAGAGTTAATTTTCTTCCTAGTAGCTGGTATAGTGCTGTGTTTTGGATTTAGGATGAGAATAATGTTGATAACGCACTGATGTTTTAGTTGTTGCTAAGTAATGTTTACACTGGTCAAGGACTTTTCAGCTTCCCATGCTCTGCCAGGGGCACAAGAAGCTGGGAGGGGACACAGCCAGGACAGTTGATCCAGACTGGCCAAAGGGCTATTCCATACCATATGGCGTCATGCTCAGTATAGAAACTGGGGGCAGTTAGCCGGGGCAGTGATCGCAGCTCGGGGACTGGCTGGGCATCGGTCGGCGGGTGTTGAGCGGTTGTATCACTTGTTTTTTTTCCTGGGTTTTGTTCCTCTCTCGCTCTCTTGTTGCTTTCCTTTTCATTACATTATTATTATTATTATTATTATTATTATTATTATTATTATTATTATTATAATAATATTTCAGCTGTTAAACTGTTCTTATCTGAACTCATGAGTTTTCTTACTTTTGCTCTTCCGATTCTCTCCCCCATCCCACCGGGGGGGGAGGGTGAGTGAGCGGCTGGGTGGTGCTTGGTTGCCAACTGAAGCTAAACCACAACAAATGTGAACCCTGAAGATCTATGCCATATTTTTATACAGGACATTAGAAACAGGGTTTTTTTTGTTATTAAGGGAAGGAATCTCCCCACAGAAACAATAGAAACAGAAAAGAAACTGATGTGATGAGGAACCTGGTAAGTTTACCATCAGTAATACACTAAATGGTAGCAGGAGAATGGGTGCAGCAATCCATGGCATGATATCAAAATCCTGCCTCCCTTCCAAAAGAAACAACATTACTGCTTTCAGCAGGACATTATGCCTTCTTTGGGGTCACTGGTCTATCACTTACCGCTGCTTGTTTACTCTTCTGATACTGGGTAGTGTTAATTGTTTATCTTCATTTGAATGGAAAAAGCTTTGAATGTCTTTCATAGGACATCCATTTTTTATTACAATGAGATCACTTCTTGTAAAACAAAAGGCAGAAGAGTATCTTTTTAGAGTGATTTCCTTTGGAAACAAGGCTTATAAATTCTGTGTTTGTGTGTGTGTGCTCTCTGATTTCAGCCACATGTGAAGTAGAGGCTAGAGGTCCCAAAGATAATTATTCTTTCACACATGTCATGAAAATAGGCAGCCTGATGAAGGAGATAGACCATTAAAGTGATGGAAAGACTGCACATGGAAGTGACGCTTTGTTTGACATTAAATGGAAGAAAAACATTATAAGCCCTCTTGGCACACATAAGAAGTTTTTTTAAACACAAACGTTGACCAATGGTAAGACGCAGATCAACAGGAAACTGGCTTTCTTTAGAGCTAATTCTCCAGAACTACTTAGGCTCACATATTTATTTGCTTTATTTTGATGTTAGCTTCAGCCTATGTTGCTGGTAACATCAATGTAAGTGTACTGTGACTCAGAACTACCATATATACAACCTGTTTGTGTTAGATTAGACCGTATACTTAAAACAACAATTGTTTCATAGTACTGCAAGCCAAGATTTATAATGCTTAAGACTTGAAAATATAATTAATTTCCAAATTCCTTCTATTCATTATTATACAATTACCAAATATTATACAAAAGCCAAAAGTTTTACTCTTCATGAAGTGTGTATGCACAATGTTCTCACCAGCGTAAAATAACCAATTGTCCTGAGTTATTTGAATAACTCTCTGTAGTTCACTATATCACATAAGATGGCAGAAAATAAGACTTCCGAGAACAACTGAAAAAGAAGAAATCATGCATTAACCAGCCAGGACTGCTTTATAATGCTACAGAATTATGAAATAAGGAGACAAGTTTTGTTGTGACATTTTAGTGCATGTTTTTGAAAATATTTTGGAGGGATAAAAGAAACATGTTCAGCAAACTGGAGCTGCAAGTAAAACTTGCTCAAAGAGAAGCAGTTTCCATATCCATTCCAACACATTGTTCATTTAAAGTCATGAGCAGTGTCCAATTTATATCTTTATATCTCACTGTCTTATCAAACTGGTGTCATTCTGCTGTTTCCATAGAAGGGGGTTTTGGGGTTTTGTTTCTTTGTTTGTTTGTTTGGGTTTTTTGGGGGGTTTGCCTGGGGTTTTTTTGGTGGTGAACTGGGGTAAAGGAGTAGAAAATGAAGTTGTTTAGCAATTTAGATCTGATATTCTATCACATTAGGGAAATCTCTTGTCTGAGCTTTCCAGGAACACTAATGAAATGGCACTGTGCTTTGGGGAGAGTGTACTGGCTCTATACAATGTTTGGACTATCAAAGGTTTTCCTGTTATGGTGTGGTTATATGATTTATTTCAAAATTGTTATCCTACTCTGCCTGCAATCTCTGCAATTAATACTGGCCTTTCCTCTTCCTCTCCCCTCCCTACCTCACACATGCACTTCAGATCAAAGTTTTTTAAAAAGCAAAGTCAATGATGGGAAATCTCTCAGTTTCTGAGGTTATGATCCCACTGTTAGCTGTCAGCTGTCCTAAAAATAGGCAGTGATTATTTCTTCAAGCGTGGAGGTCAAATGTAGGAAGATAGTTTTGCTCTGCCAATGGCTACTTGGGCAATATTAACTGTGAGACTCAAACATCCAAAATGAAAATGAATCATTGAATAGGCACCCTATTTTTTTTTTTTCAGGTTAGAACCTAAAAATCTAGTATTGTTAATTCTAGTGAGTACAAACAATAAACAACCTTATCTACTTCTATATAATATTATGTCCAATATATTCCGTTGTTCATAAAGCAGTCCATTCAAAGTAACTTTTATTAAAATGAGATGCTGAAAATAAGTGCCCTGTAAGTATTTTTCAGGGCCTCAAGGGGCCTTGATCACAGGGCTTCCCCTGACCCCTGCCCATGAGCACAGGAGCCCCATTTCAGCTCAGCCTGGGGCAACAGTCCGTGCCTGAGCTAGCTGTCAGCGGGTCAGTCTCCAGCTCAGATACCTGCAGATTTTACACAAAAATTCATGCATTAAACTCATTTCTATGAAGGAACTGCCTTATGAAGGGCTTGTATTCTACTTAAATTGTTTTACAAAAATAAAAGCAGTCATGCAGGCCAGCTCCAATCAAACTTTTGTTGGTGACTCCTTCCCTGCCTGAGTATGTGCTAGCACAATGAATGGATTAGAAACCCTTTGCACTATGTTGATTATTTGTGCTTGTAGGGAAAAAAATCCCACGCAGTGTGATAGTGGGTGGGAGCACGTTAACATATATTAATTATTCTTTGATGCCTCATTTCAGACCCATTGTTCAGCCCTGGGAGGATTTAGCACTATTTTCATAGGGTTTGGAGACAATCCAGCATCTGTGTAAACACATTTTTGTCCCATGTTTCTTCTAGCTTTGGCTTTTCAGCCCTTGTACATCAAATTAAGACTTTGTTGACACTTCCCAGAATGGTTTTACTTCATACTATTATTTGAGAGGAAAAGGAAACACTATTAGAGACCCTGCTCCCCAGAGTGAATTTGGCTTCCTTTCCAGCAAAAATGTTTCAAAATCAATTCCCTCTACCAGATGGTCTTAATTATATTCTGGAGATATTTACAGGTGAAGTCCATTTCTTCTTTCAGAAGAAATGTAATGTTTCAGCAATAAGTGCAACCCAGAATCAGTTTCAGATAATGTCCTGCAAAAATCTACTGAATCCCAAATATTATAGTTGAGACTTTAAAATAAATAACACTTTTGTCATTAATCACAGATGTACACTCTGAAATTAAACACCAGAAGACAAATATCCCACTCTGATATCCAAATATCTAGGACTGGACATTTGCTCCCACAAGCATCGCATCTGGTTCCCTCAGAAATTCCTGCTTGAAGTCAATGAGTCTACCTTCAGAAAGGGCATTAGCTAAGGATGCAGCTCAGCTCATTGTGCAGTGCAAGCATCCAACAGAAAATCAAGGGACTGAGTGCAACTTTCAGGCTGGGCTGATGGTGCATTGATGCTGCACACCCCAGAAGCATTCTCGCTCTGTGGCTTGATGTCTTCTGGGGCCACGCAGCATAGTCCTGTATGGTGAACAGCAAATGTGAAATCATAAAGAATGGAGTAGCCTGTATCTCTTGACCTCAACAGCAACCTTGAACTGAGGCCAGAGAGTCCATGACAGGGTGTTTCTGGAAACTCCTTAAGTACAAGGGCTCTTTGGGTACATGGAAAGTTGAGCTGAAGGCAACTCAGATTGACTCCTTGCTCTAGAAATTATGGCCAGGCCTTGCTATGGCTTTGCAATTTAATTCTATAAGTAGTCCAGTGAAGTAGAGGCATAGGAATTATTCCTCTTCTATTGCGGAGTGCAATTAAGGCAAAATATCATTAGTACTTTCCCTTTCCAAAATGTGTAAAGCAGTAATTGATACTGGGATTTGCTCTCCGAGCTTTCTATTGTCTCATCTCCACTCATTCTCCTAAACCACCTTGCTTTGTACAAGTTTAATTGCACATAAATAAAGTTCAGAAAATGGGATGTTTCTATTCTTTTACATTTATTTTTTTCTCTTGGTGAGATGCAGAATAAAAATGAAAGCTGCATATCTTTACTGGGGACATTGTTTGAATAATCATATTCTTTTTGCACAATTCATGGAATATGGTTCCTCTGTTTAAGCAGCTTAACCGATAGCTGCTTTTCTGAAACTGCGACAGAAGAGAGGAAGCCAATTGATTAAAACAGAAATCACACATGCCTCAGTGCCTTATCATCCTCAGTCCCCTTTCCCTTTGTCATGTATTTGCCCAACACAATTCATGCTTATCTGAGCCTACACATTATCCCTCTAGATGTTCACTTTCTTCATGAAGATTTTTCTTTTTTCCTATTATGTTTAAGATTATCAGGTCTCTTGGATCCAGATTCTGAGTGTCCAGCTGGTGTGATTACTGGAATAGGGATTAAGAAAGATAAGAATAAATATAGCTGCATCTTGTCTCTCTCTCTCTCTCCTTTTTTTTTTTTGCTTTTTTTCACTCTTTGTTCAGCACCAAGAGACTGAAGAAAACTAAGTGTACAGCTTTTCCCTTAACGACATGCAGTGTTATCCATGGCAGCCATCTTGAAAATCTGATTTTAAAGTAGTATATGTCTAAGCAATATTAGCTCCAGATTTAACTGGTTCCACATGTACTTTGTTCTTATGCTTGTGCTGAAATGGTTTTAAGCAGAATTTTCTCCAGTATGTAGTCAGTATAGCCCTGACCTTGAAAGTAGATAGATATGTGCTTTCCCAAAAAGCAATTCTCTGCTGGATTGAGTTTTTTTAATAGCGACAGTGTTATTATTTTCTACATGTAATTTATGATACTTATATGAAGTAAACAACTTAATCTGAAAAGATCTGGTTCCTTTATTAATCTGTCAGCTAGAGCTCTACAGACCTGGAATAAGTTTGATCATATCTGGATGGAACTGGAACTCAAGTTTCAAGCTGGAACTTGAAAATCTGTAGCTCATTTTTCACTGGGTTCTGTCTTGTCGCTATCTTAATTTACAGGGTTCTGAGATTTACCCTCATAATTTAGATATTTTCCCAGTAAGTTACTCACATCTGTCATACATATATTGCTTTGGGAAGTTACTTAATGATATCCTTCCCTTCTGGTCAATATTTAAGAGACAGTCCGTAGAAGTTTCTCCACTTATTTTCCTCGTTGGGTCTGTAGAGGAGAGGGAAGGAACAATTCAGGTTAAATATCCTTTGATATAGTATGTCCAAAATAATAAGTCTGGGAAGAAGGGTCTCCCCAGAGATTTTTCTCTGTTAAAGAAAACACAAATGTGAAACATTACCTATCCTTGGAAAACAAAGTGTATCAAACCCTTTGGAATATTTAAAAAATCTTAGATAAAGCTCTGCAAACTCAGGTCATCAGCCATTCATGTAGATAGTGACTTGTCTGGGACTGGCTGGACATCCCTCCTTGCGAGTAAAAGCACGGTTTGTGTGAGAGGTTGTCCAGACCTCTACTGGAAGTTCCCTTTTTCCCAGTTGATCACTCTTTTTGTCAGGTGTGTCTTTGTTCCACTGTGATCAACTACTTTCTTAAAGATAAAATCCATATTTTTTCTCCCTTTAGTGAGATTTCTCCGGTCCTTTTGTACTCACGGCTTTAAATTTCAGGAGATGCTTGGCACTTTTCCATAATTTCTTCTACAGACTTTACTAGAGAGCTAACTGCTGCTTTAAGGCTGAAGCATACTGAGCTGGATTTCTGAGCTGGATTCCTGCTAAGATCAGGAGCTAAGTGCGTTTATTATGGAGGCACTGATGGTGTCTTATGAAGCGACAGCCTTCTATATCAATAGAAAGCCTTGCATTACTTCAGTAAGATTGGGTTAGGCTTTAGTAACTGAAAGCTAATATTAGAGATCAAGAATGAATGATTAATTTTAAGACACATTAACGACTCTTTAAAATTAATTATAAAATTTTCCTCCTTGATGTTTACAATACTTATGATGATAAGAGAGTTCACTGGGAACACAATTTGAGCAGCAAGTAAAGCCTGATAGATTTGTATTTTTACTTATTTATTCTGATAGGTTGATGAGGCTAAGACTTACAACAAAAAGGAGAGATCACTGTTGCAGGTATGGTTTTATTATGCTATCACTGTCTTATTCTGGGAACAAAACGCAAGAGTAATGTGTGGAATTGAGTGGAGAACAAAGTAATATTGCGTTCTCTTGTTGTTATTCTTATTTAATTATATTACCATAGAGAAAACATTTCCCTTACGTGGTTTATTGGCTTTGAATAGTATCAACAGATTTTTAGTAGGAATGATATTTAGTTGCATCTTACAATAACATCTCACTGTTAACTTCAATAATGTTATGATGACATATGAACAAGGAAAAAGCATTTAGGATCCAATGCCTTTTTTTTTTTTGGCTTAATGCTTATTGGGATATCTTTTTAAGAAAACACCAATAAAAGACGTTGTACAATATTAAAAATCATGCCTCTACAGTTATTTAATGTTGCTGAAAAGAAGGCTGTAATTAATTTTCAACTACACTATACAATGGGGTGTTGTCCTTGCAAGTCTTTAAATTAATTTCATGTAATAAAATGCCAGCTATTTACTAAGCAGAGCAACTTTCTTTGCATATTAAGTTGCATGTAGTTACATCAGGGAGAAAAAGGAAAATTTGATGCTATTTTATTACTGTGAGTTCAATGGATCCAACACAAATCTGGAAAAGCCAGATTAATTTTTTGTATCGCTCTCACATTACCAGTGAAATTATGAATTATTTTATATGAGATAACTCTCATGACTTCACCTGTTGCTTTTGAAAGATGTGCTTGGATGTAATTTGATGTAATTTCGGATATCATTTGATAATAATAGGTTACATGAATAAAAGCATGGTTTTATTAACACAATTGCTCTTAATGCCCAAGCCAAGAAAAACCAATGCAGGTTTTCTCATGTGATTTGCATTTAATAGGTGCATTTCACAGGCACACTTCTTGTAGGGCAGAGCAGCATAACCTCTATTTTTAGGACTTTGCCTTTCTACCAAATAAAACCATGCTCCTTCAGAGTTCTGATGGACCTTAGAAGTTATTGGCTCATCTAATGACCAGTGTCTGATTTGGCCAACTGAACAGTACTCCTTCAGACGCAGACCCAAAAATACTCAATGCCCCCTGGAAGTAAAAAACCATGTACTGGTCAAAGCTTTTATTTCTGCGAAAGAAAACAATTGTGAAGAACTGGTAAGCAACCATGGCATATTTTTCTGTCCCCTCTTTATCCTTTGGTGAGGCTAGGTCTAGCATTTCACATAGTGAAAGGCCTCTTCAAAAGGAAAGTTTGAACATTTTACTGATTTTGCTCATGTCATGTTTTTATTAGAAGGTTTAGAAGGCTTTTGCTTATTTCCTTTCTGTGACAAGATGAATTTAGTGGAATTCATTCAACTTTCCTTTTTCATGAGTCCTTTAGTAGTTAATAGTCCCACTTCAGTAAAAGAGGAATTTCTACAGGGTTCTTTATGGGTATTTACTGTCCTAGTTCTGTATACTAGATTTATTCTAGATATAGAAGCACAAGTTTAAAGCTGAATGGACTCAGATGCTGAGCTCAGGTATAATAGTGCAAATGAAGTTTGATTCTACTCAAGCCAAACATGTAATTTTACTCTTTTCTGGGATGATCCTGAACCAACCAGTTTCCTAGTTTCTTGTATGCTTTGCAATAGCTTGCTCTTTCTTACTTTATTTCTTTCTCTTTCTCCCCTCCCCCTTTCCCTTTCCCCTTCCCCTTCCCTTTCCCCTTCTCCTTCCCATTTTCCTTTCCTTTTCCTTTTCCTTTTTATTTTCCTTTTCCTTTTTTCTTTTTCCTTTTCTTTCTCCCTCTTTATCTTTTCCTTTATCTTTCTCATTCTTTGTTTCATTTTTACAATACATATTTGAGATTGCAAGGGAGAGATGATGGTGTTATTGTAAGCACTGTCCTTCATTACTATTCCACTTATATCTCAAAGAAGTGTATCACAGAAAAATAATACAAAGTAGAGCAGGAAGGATCTTTCACAGGTCGTCTAATTCCTTCTTCTATCCCAAAGCTGAATCAATGATGTCTGTGTTGTCCCTGAGAAATAACAGTCGAGCTATTTTTAAAACATTTCACTAATGGAGATTCTACATCCTTCCTTAGCAATATTTTTCAAATATTGAAGAAAAATGATAGATCCCTTCCTTTGTTGCAAAGTTTGTCCCTGCCCTCTATCTCATCCGTTGATGTGGGTGCCGACATCCTGATTAAGGTCTTCTTCTTCTTACCATGCTTCACATATGAACAATTGCTTTCTTGGCAACTCCATCTCTTAAGAGTTTTTCACTCCATGGCTTTGCTTCCACCTTTCCTACAGGCTCTGCCTATGCATGCAAGACAACTCCGTCTGGCGTTCTGCTATCTGCATTGTTCACAAGGAGCAGGGACTGATAAGGTCTTACTATCAAACTGATTGTTTCTCCAGGTTCTGTTTACTCTGGGTTTATATAAGGCAGAGTCTAGTCAGACTTGGGATATATCACAGCAGCATGCTGAGGCTGCCCTGGTCACTGGTGGTGCTGTGCCCTACGAAGTGACTCTGCTTCTCTGCTGACCCAACAGGTCACAGTTTCTTGGCTTCCCTGCAAGCCTGAGGGTTCACGTGGGAAAATGGGAGTATGATACTGAGTGGAATGAATCAATCCAGTTTCCATTTTTAACTGCAGTTATGCTGTTTAGGGTTGGGATGAAGAAACAAAGATTATTCTTTAGCAAATTCTGAATAGTTTCGCTCCCACCATCAGATGCATTACTTTTCCATGAGAAGTATTTGCTCCTCTGATGGCATGCAGTTTACACCTTGGTTACTAGGGGAGATCAGTTTTCTTCCTGTCATTGTAGTAGCAGCACTCTCACAAAATATATTTATTTCTCTTATAACCGTCTACAAAGGGACACCTAACAATGGTCCCTTAGACAAGCAACTACAACTAAGTAGTCCAAGCAAAATGACCAATTTCAAAGTTTGAGAACAGCTTTAGGAGTGACATAGGATCTGTTGTTCACATACTTCTAGACAAATAATGCAGTTACTGTGATTCGAGCTTTACCCCTTCATTGGACAAACCTAGCAATAGCATCTGACAGGAGTTAGAACAACTGTGGCACACTGTGGGGTAAGACCCATCTCACCTAACCCAACCTGAAGCACCCAGCTGAGGTGCTTTGCTCCTGCCAAGGCAGTGAAGGGCAGAGGTGACCTGGAAATGCCAGGTGGCAGAGTTTGAGGAGTAAACTGCCAAGTCCACTGCAAAATATACTTCATTTTCTTCCAGAGACATACAGTGGTGCACTATAACACTAGAAGCCATTATACAGTAGGAGGTACATAGCATACCCATCACCCAACAAATCTCACAGGAGTTGTGTGAATCACACCACGTACTCCAATTCATGAGTCACACCAAGTATATACAAGCCATGCATATGTATATGTCTGTAACTGCATGCTTACAAGCTGTGTTTTAACAGATCTATTACCTAGCTGTGCAAAATTGTCTAGCTATGAAGTAAATTATTTTTGTTTTATGTTACCCCTGTTAAAGATCTTCAGATGGGTATTTTGTGTTAAAGGACAACTGCATAGAAACAGGCACTACTATTAATTAATTGTGAATACCTGTCTCTGAGGGAGTTTTGCATTATGTTGCACTCCATTGTTTCGATTTCTTTTAGGGACTGCTGAAAGCCATTGGATGTTGTTATCTCTACCATCAAAAGCATTCTTCTCCCAAGAGCCTCCAACATAGGAGGTTCTCGAGATATTGCACACTTGGCTCACTAGCTTGGGTAGCTGATGATGTTGCCCTGCAACAGCAAGCAGGTTGTGCCTTTCCAGGTGCAGGCCCTCAGTCAGCTGGCACAGCTTATGCTGCCTGGTCACTGCATCTGACCATGACCCCCAGCTGGCTTGCTAGGCATCAGGCCCTCGATCTTGTCTTTTTACAAAGTTCATACAATTCAAAGGATCTTGTCAGGGTATTAAAACAGGCTGCTTCACAGAGCAGTTCAGTCCACCTAAGATCTGAGTCCATGGCTTGGGAAACATCCACATTTTTCTGATGAATATAAGGAAAGTCTTGGGTGATGGGACATTGCTGAAGTGTCACAATTAAAAGACGACTTTGTAAAGAGCCAGCAGTGAACTGGTTATAACATTTTCCTTTTTTTTCTTCATGCTGTGGAATTGCCTGAGTCTTGCTCCATCCCAGGTGTGCCTTTAAGTTGTTCTTTTGATGCTGGGTTGATGCCATCACCCACAGCTCCTGTGCTCACCTCCTGTTTCACAAAGAGGATTTGGGCAATTGCCTGACCACCTTACCCAAACACCTGTAATCACCTCGTCCCACCCCACCCCAGAAGTGTTTCATATAGTTGAACTTTTCCATTGCTTACGTGATGGGTTACAAAGGGTGGCTGCCTCAGACAGGTGTGCCACATCCCCAGGGAAAGAATTTGCTCAGCTGTGTGTTTTCTCAGGTTATTGTAGTAACTATCTTCCAGTAGGTGACAGTGAATCCCTCCTTCCTTTCCCCGACCCACCCCTACTTCCTCTTCCTCTAAAATACTTGCATTTTTCTGCCAGAACCACTAGGTGTCACAAGTACTCACATCTAAACTATAAATTATCCCGAAGAGCTTGATATTTTCTTTATTCTTGCCGAGGGGGCCAAGAATTGGGGCATAGACTTGCTGTAAATGTGGGAGCTGCTGGATGTAATAAAAAAAATCAGATGCATCAAGCTGGTGCTTACAGAGCAGGTCCATAGTGTTTCATGGCAAACAATTCAACATACAAGGGAGTTATGTCTGTCATCGAAGGCCTTAATTCAGCTAACCATAGAAAACTAATGAATTGGATGTGATCCGAAAGATCAACAGACTGTGTCTAACACAAGGAAATATGCTGGTGAGACAGGGTGTGTAGAAGTAGAAGGCAGAAAGAGCTCCACCATGAAAAAAGCTTATGGGTAAAAAACAGACCAATCCTCAGGTTAAATTTAGATGATTTTCAAACTAAATCTGAGTAATCCATGCCACTAATGAGACATATCTTCCTCTTCTTCCCACTCTTGTTCCCATCTGTCTGTTTATAAACTAATCAATCATTCTTGCCTAGCAGTATGAGTTTTACACTATCTGGGAGGATATATTCTCAGCTCCCCAGTGGGACCCATAGTACACCACTAGTTGACTCTGTGGGAGCCTGAGGCACCAACCTTTTCTGAAGATGATATTTCAGTTTTTCAAATGTTACAAAATGTATTTTTTAGATTTTTTTCCTTAACCCTGTAAAACCACATTTTATTTCATTTTATTTTTAAAATTGCAGGCAGGCATTTCCATTTCCAAGTGTACTTTTCTTCAGAAAAAAACCTCCAGCACGCTACCACCATGCAGTACATCCACCTACCTGTACGCTATCTGCCCTTTTGCTGCTGTCTGAGGCATGGCTCAGTGCACCATCATACTGTGTGCACTGAACAAACAGCACAAGAGAATATCTTCTATCTAAAAGGAAGGAAACCTGAATCTTCTCATTTGGGACCTCAGTTCACCTGAGTCCCATGGCAGCCACAGGCCTTTGCAACTTCTCACTGACACCTGCTTACATCAGCTAGGTCTGCAGCTGAAGCAAGGAACAAGAGTGGAAGGAGATTACCACAGGTGATGGGAAGTACATGGCAAAAGGGGTGTGTATGAATATAGTCTAGTGATAATCTTGCTGCTGGTATTATAAACTACAAGATCGCCCAATATCTTGCAGCAGGACTCTGAAGGCACTGCAGTAGGGCAGGAGGACCCACCTTCCCTATATTTCCCCCCTCCCCAATCCCTGTAAGCCCCTTCTCATCCATTTCAAAAAATTTCTGTGAACTGTGTGCAAATGGCTCTGTATCCCAGTGTCTGCCACATCACTGACTTCAACTCTTTTAGCATTTTAATTGGTTTGAGAGCATGAAGAGGGAGACAGGCTTGCTGAAAGGTTTTAATGCTTCCATGGGTCTGTTCTAAGCATACTCAGAAACATGGCTTCCCTCATTTTCCATCTTTTAAAAATGTTTTCCTCAAAATGAACACAGTTTTATACACAGAAATCTAAAATATTACATGCAGTTAGGGGCTTGATCAAAT
Source organism: Mycteria americana (assembly GCF_035582795.1). Classification (NCBI taxonomy): domain Eukaryota; kingdom Metazoa; phylum Chordata; class Aves; order Ciconiiformes; family Ciconiidae; genus Mycteria; species Mycteria americana. The sequence continues at coordinate 143,695,533 of NC_134366.1, forward strand.
ATGGTATTACTGCCTGGCATTCAAACAAACAGACAGTGTTATAAATCTGGAGTGGCCGATTATATTGTCATTTTAAGCTGGCAAGATGAGAGCATAATAGCTTTGGGCTATACCAGATGGCGAATTTAGGCACTGATGAGTATTGCACTGCTCCTGGAATAGAATACAACACTCTGAAAGAAGCAAAGACCATTCACTCCTTTTCTAAAATAGTATTTCAAAGATAAAGATTGACATCACCATGTAGTTGTGAGTTATTGCTTAATAAAGCTGCATAATGCTTATTAGTCATGCCGTACAGTGCACTATCAGTCAAATTAATCACTCATGCAAGACAGCTAATTTGGTCCTAGACGCACTCTTTAGAATGAATGCTGAATGTTACTAGCTGTTATTAAGCAGCCACCTGCTGCACATTTATGACATTATATTTGGTATATTGCTGCAATAATCTAAACTGTGCTTAAAGGTAGAGTTCAATTCCAGATAATGTTTTGTTAATAACCTACCATGTAAACAATACAATCAATTATGGCCAGAGGTAATTACAGTGTTGAATCATTTTCTTACAACACTTAAATAAAAAATCAGATTGATTCAGAAAGATTTTGAACTTTACTTGTATTTAAATGAAGGTGTGTCCTGAACCATAATAGGTGCAATTACAAAGATAAGATTAAGGAGGTGCCAGCTTTCTTCTGTTTTTATATGTTTTGAGAGTAACTTTGTAACAAGGAAAGATTTTTGTAGGCCAGCTCTCTGTGCAGAACAGGCATTTCCCAGGCAGAAATCTCTCTATCTCCCTTTACAGGGCCTGGCCTCTTTAGGGATGTTTCCTCTATTTACCAACCAGAAATAATAACTGAAAAAAAAAAAAAAGTTACATTTTGTTACCACTGGGGTGTGCCACTTAAAAGGAGTTTTCTGCCCAGTAATTCATCCTCCTATGGCTTCATGCTGGACTAGCGCCCTTTCCATTCATCTGGCACTTTTCATATGTGAAAATCAAGCTACTTGGCAAAACGCTCAGATCAGTCATCGCTGTCTTTTTCTAGGAGAGAGGAAACAAAGAATGAAGAGGGGCTGTTTCTTGGCCAGTGCCACACAAACATAGCAGTCAAAGACCAGAGAAAACAGTCCTCTACCAGCAAGATTCATTGCACCTGAAGTTTGCCATTTGGATAGTCCTCTGCTTTTAGCTAAGTAGTTAGGCAAATATCAGCAAGAAATCTCTGACATTTGCAGAGGTGAGTTCTTCCTGCCTCCCATGCACACCCATTTTGTAAGAGGATATTCCCCTAAGAACATGCCTCTCTCTTTCTCCATTGGTGAGGTTACTCTAGACAACAAGCCTGTCTGAGATACCCAGGTTTTAGAAGATGACATTAAAATGAGTTGAATCCCAAAGCTAGTGCACTTCCCAACCCACTGGAGCATGTTTATCCTGGAGAAGAAAAGGTTTAGGGAGCACCTAAGTGCAGCCTTACAATACTTATGATTACCTTACAATACTTATGAGATTACCAAGAAAAGGGAGCCAGGCTCAATACTAATTTGCATGGTGGGATAATGAGATGCCATGGTCATAAGCTGAAATAGAGGTGTTTGAATGGGTAGAAAGAAAAATGTTTTCCCCCTGAGGACAGCCATGCAGTGTAAGAGATTGCCCAGAGAACTGTGGGTTCTCTGAGCCTGGAGATTTTGACAGCAAGATGGGGCAAAGCTCTGAGCCGCCTGGCCTGAACACAGAGCTGCCTCTGCTTTGAGCAGGGGATTGGACGGTGACCTCCCAGAGTCTCGTCAGGCCTCAGCGACGGGTGATTCTGTGTTGTCTTTCATGCTGAAATATCACACGTGAGATATCGTACCCATACATCAGAGGCAGTCTGTGAAGGTAATGTTGAGATGGACATTAATGCAGGGTCTAGACAAGGTTTAACACAGGGGATTGTTTCAGATGTTAGTAAGGCATCAGGGTCAAATTTAGGTTCAGCTGGCACCTCCAGGAACTGAGTTTTCAGAAGCATGTCTGTTCTTATAAGAACTTGTCACAGCACAGTTGTGGTGGCTCTTCTTGCTTTGGTGTGTAGGGTAAATATAAGAAGTAAAATCTGTTTTGGAATATGAATGAAATAAAGAAAATGGCACAGAAAAAGGATAGTGTGCACAGGTATATGGAAACATAGATAAAGGAGGCTCAGAAAGAATGACTGATTGATGAATTGATAGATTAACTACACGGACTACACTTTATTAGCGTTAAAATGTAATATTTCCTCTGAAGACAGTTGTTAAATGAGATTTTTTTTTAAAGACTTGGTTTGAAAAAAGTAAATCAATATCTGAAATCAAGAATGACAATTAAATTACATTGTAGGTGGAAAACCAGAATATGCTTTAGTAACAGAGGCCAGTTAGGGAAATGTCAGACAGACAGATCCTTGAGCCTGCTGGAAATAGGTGATGAAAACTAGTATAAAGAGAATCTAAATGATGGGTCACTTAAATCCTGTGCAATTTGAGAAATATTTAGTCTGTGCCCTAAATTCTGCAGAGTTCCAATCTGGAGCACTCTTGGCTTTTGCCTTGGGGAATGATACAGTGTAAAGTTTGTGCACAGGTTTCCCATTGGCTTTTAGAGCAGAATCATGCACTGAAAAAGAGCCAAGTTAATGTTAGATATTGATTTCTCAATGCATTGCTAGCGTATTTCCTATTACAAGTAAATTGCACAAAAATGAAAAATGACTATAAATAGAACAACTCAGTACGCAAGAGCGATATTACATTCCATGCTCAGTGATGCTGATGTTTTCAACTGATTAAGCTGAAAAGTACAGAGGAAGTTATTTTCCTCATTAAGCCACACATTCCTGTCAACACATTTTCTCTATCTACTGGATAATAGAAAAAAGCATGATCATGCTAGATTTTTCAGCACAGGTTTATTCTTCTCCCTCTCTTATTTAGAAATCAGCCATATCTCAGCTAGCTTTGTATCTGGTTGAAAATTGAAATGATATTTTCATAAATCTTGATGTGAGGACGTTTTACCCCTTCTAGTCTACAAACATGGGAAATATCCATGACAAAAAGTATTGCTGGTATATTGTTATTTACTATAACATTAATCTCAGAATAAATCAGAGGACTATGGCACATGACTTTGACAGGACTAAATTATTCTAAATATCTTAACAGACAAATGAACAAGTGCTTTTAGCTATTGAGGGTCACCTAATTATGTCCATTTGTTGAGCAATAAATAACAGAGAAGAATGCTATTAGAGTGATTAGTGAGCAAGACTACAAGACACCGACCCTAATCTTCTCTATTGCTGTGAGCAAATACAATTACTTACACATAGATCTTCAAAGCCATGTGCTTATGTGTCTTTTAACATCTGACTGTAGCCTCTGTGCTTTTCTTTCTCATCTGAAAGATATCATGATAATACTTCTCTACCTCACAGGCATTTATTGGAATACTCAACACACTAAAATAATGGGGTCATAGAAGAAGTTGAGGGAAGAGGCTATGAGAAGGGGAGCAACTCACTAATGCATTTTAAAAACTATGCAAATCACTTCCACTAATTTGGATTAAAATTATGCAAAAAACCCCACACCTTTATCAGCCCCACCTTAAACAATATTCTTTGCCCCCACACTCACTAAAATATTAATGTGGCACATGCAGAAACAGATATGGTCTTCTTTTTTGTCCTCAGATTTAGATCCTGATAAAACAAGGGAATTGTTTTATCTTTACAGCTTTTCCCTTCAGCTTTCCTGGCAGTTTCCATCGCTCAGCACCACCTCGCAGGTACTGCTGACACAATATCCTCAGGGGACGAGGCCCTTTGAGCCCCAAAACTGCTCTGAAAGTGCCCAACATGAAAAGGATCTTGACTTAACAATTTTTCCTTTTCCGTCTTGATCAGGCTGTTGCCTTTGGTAATGCTTCAGAGGAAATGATCCCTCACCTGTGAAAATAATCAAAACATAATGGAGGTATTATAATTCTTACAGACTTTAAAACATTTTCATCCAATGGAATAAATGAGGCTACTTAAGCTGTATTTAGTAATTATTTTGCTCTATTTTGAAGGCTTTGTGCTGTTTGCAAGATATTGGAAGTTCCTCCTCCAGGCTTTAACCACTGTCAGCAGCTGCTGTTCTACCATGGCCCTCTGTTTTCAGGTCAGGCCAGTGACTGAAGCTAATTGCATCCCTCTTGCATGGGAGGGACCATATTGACTTGTTGATGTTCCATTTTCCTATTTTGAAATCAAAAGACCTCTGCAATCCATGGAATGGATAGGCAAGCTACAGAAGTATGATGTGCAACAATATGTGTCATCAGAAGTCCTGGGCACGCTGATAGAATAGCACCAACTTCATTAAATAAAGCATTCTTGGTTCAATTGCAAAACAATTGCAACTCAAATGCAAAACCAGCATGTTCTAAATGTCTAAGGGTTTTATACACACTTCATAGTTTTATACAAGCATTGGATGCACTTCTGGAGGTCATTTAGTCCAACCTCCTGCTTGAAGCAGGACTACCACTAGTACAGTGTCAGGTCAGCCATAGCTTTGTTTTAACTGGGTCTTGAAAAGTCCAGGTTGGTGACTCCGCTTGCATACATCCAGATTTGATTTGTTGTCATTCTGGGCAGCAGGTAGAATGATGTATAAGAAATGTCTTCATTTGCATTGGTTAGGCAAGGGCCAAACCCAGAAACAACAGCTTCTCACTCTTCCCTCCAGAGAACAGTTTACCCTGGGAGGGGTAGGGGGCTTTGTAGTTAGGAGTAAGTATGGTGGAAGTTGTATGTCACGAGAGCTTATCAAGTACAGTCTGCCCAGTGCTCCTCTAGGCATAATAAAACCTAATAGCATTTCATAATCAGGGTCTGTGCAAGAGGCGCAGCTGTCTCCAGGTAACCTGCATGTCCCAGCTATTGCTCTCCGGTAAATACTGGTAAAGGCTTCTTTTTACATTGGAGAACACTATAAATTTATGATTATCACCATCCCCGAAGCTGTATTAATTGCCATTAAGTGGGCTCAGCAGGAAACATCTCACTATTATCATCCAGGCAGCCCACTAGGAACTGCACAGTTCCCAGTTTCTGAGAATGTGCACTTTTGGATGAATGGACAAGCAGTGCTGGCTTCTAATGTGTATGGCGGAGGGGGCTGAATTACTGAATTGTGTGTTCCTCTGTGAAGGAAAAATGTCATTTACAATGTAGGTGTGTCACGTGTAAAACTTTCAGTAGCTTCCTTCAAAGTCCAATTTTTGCTTCGCTGAATGCTTCTCTTGTTCCTAATAACTTTCATCTTCCTTCACAAATTCCACAAAAGTTGGGCAGGAGAGATTTCTTCCAGTCTGAAAGCAGCATATTCCTTAACACATTGCCTTCCATATCAAAGAGAAATTTTATCTTAACGGTGCCATGGAAAAATGATACACTCGCAGCAGTGGATCCTCTGTGTATAGAGAGCAGATAAAACTGTCTGTATTGCCTTCCCAGCCACTGCCGTTTGACTATGAGCTGCAAAGGCAACTTCTCAGATTCACTCTCCATACCTGAAGCCTTCAGGTTATTGCTGATTTTCTGAATCAGTAACAAAAGTAGTAGTGATTTTTTTTCATCTCATTCCTGATACAAAATGGGAGCAGAACTAACAATGTCAGCTTAGGGATGAAAGAAGAGCTGCTATCATATATCAGTAACCTTTCCCTACAACTGCCCTGTGCTTGATTTGTACCACTAAACTGAGGCTGCAAGACTAGAAGCAATTTCTAGTCCTTTGGCTCAGATCATCTAGTAAGTGTTCTTTGTTACTTTTTTTGACTTTTCAAAAAGGCTACACCTGGGAACAGGTGTTTCTGGCCTCATTTCTTATGAGAAAAAATTGTAATACTCACTCTGTTTTCCCATGACATTCCTTCCTCTGTGTATTATTCATTTGATATCTTGAATTCAAGCAACTATTCATTTTTAGGTGGCCTGTGAAAGTCAGAAAATGAAGAATTTGATGGCATGGAAGTGAGGTTTACCTTCTTCACAAAAATAATTTTAAGCCTCAGAAATTTAATCCCTCAGATTTTTTCATTAATATTGCATTTTGCAGCATAGGCAGCTAAAACTTCAATGAGACTGCAATTTCAACCAGATCTCTGCCTCCAAGCAATATAAACAGCATTAAATTTCCACTTGCTTTCTACAAGCAAGTTTACAAAGTATTCCCTGTGATCGCAACCAAAGTAAAGCCACACAGGCTTATCCAGTCTTTTTTTTTTTTTTTTTTTAATGTCAGAATTATGGTAATACCAGAACCTCAGTCTTTATTTAAAAAAAATCAACTACTGTCTAGAAAGGAACATTTTGTCTCTCTGGAGATGCACTTTTGTTGAACTCATTCAAACTGAAAGTTGTCCTTGAAAAAGGCTGTTTGAGTTCAGCTTCTTTCTCTCCTGGCCATACAAGTGGCCAAACGCTTTTTACTTTTACTCAGATTTGTCAACCTTCTTTTCCTGCTGTTCAAATTAAATTCAATTTAAATATCAATAACTGAAGCGATCAGTGCCTAGTTATGTGTGTGTATCCATGGCATCCAAGGAAGCAAGAGGAGAGCAGGTTCGTTCTTGCCCATGTGCCACATTTAGGAGATGCTGTGGAGTCCCTTGCGTGGGCCAAGCTCTTGAGAGATTGCTGTGAAGCAGTTTGTCCTGTGGGACACATATTGGTGCTGAAGTCCATGCGTGACAGAAAACATGGTTTTCTGTGGAAACCTGCCATGGAAACCTGCTAAACAGGAGACATCGTTTCCACCACGTCCCTCCTTGCTGCAATGCCATGCAGGCATCGCTCGTCGGGGAAGGGAAAGGCACAAAGCCTACACGAATGCTGAATTGGGAACAGACTATTCCTGGTAGCAACCCAGCACTTGGGGACGTGGCTGTGCGTGGACACAGGAGGAATCGCCAGCCCCGCAGATGGAGATGGCTGCACCCAAAGCAGCGGTCGGCAGGGCTGAGTGCTGCTGCTGGACGCTGGACATAGCTGCTGGACCTTGGCCCTTGAGGAGCCCGTGGGAAAGCAGCTGGGCCTGGGCTGGTGCCAGCGCAGAGGGACTGCATGGAGACAGATCATCCAAAAATCCTGCTTAGGCATTTTCAGTCTCCTTGTTTTCTCTTGTGGGTGGGTGGGCCGGGAAACACGCAGCAGCAGGACGGCCCAGAGCCCCCGGCCCGCTGCTGGGTGGCCTCCAGGACCTGGAGCAAGAGCTGCTATTGCACAAGTTCAAGTGATAGCAACCAGGGCATTAGAAACCTCCCTCTTGCTCCAGCAGCCCCAGCAAATACACTTTTTATTTTAGCTATTTTCCAAAAAAGATTACGGCCCTCAGTGCCTGTCCTTGAAGGAGCTCACACCGTGTCTGGGCCTGGCTTTGCTGGCAGCGGGGCTGAGTTGTGCCAGTGAGTGCCCGGGGCGTCCCCGGGCTGCGGCTGACAGGCGGTGCCCAGCTGGAGCGGGGTGCAGGGCCGGCACTGCCCGAGTGCCCTGGCTCCCCGCAGACGTTGCCATGGGCTGGTGGACACGAGGTGGGAGGTGGAGAAGCCCTGGGGCCTGCTGGAGGTGGCTGGAGGCCTGGTGGCACCCACGGGGCTGGCTCCAGGCAGCTACGCTGGGTCAGGGCCTGTGTGCTCACTCCTTTCCCCGAAGACATGAGCCCCGTGGCTCCAGGGCTCTGAGATATCCAGCTTGTCTCGTGTTCTGAGCACTGGGGAGGCCGACATTGCCCTCTCCCTCCAGCGAGGCAATGCTTTTTCCTTGGAGCCGTGTTCTGAATTGACTATATTTTCATTTGACAAAACTATTTTTTCCTAAAGAAACCGAACCAAAACAAAAAGAAAAACCACTTGCAATTACACAACTAATTATCAAAAGTCTTTTATTATTATTATTATTATTATTATTTGTTCTCCAGCCAAAAAAATAGGAATATCTTTCCAAGTCTCTGCTGCCTTCCAGTTTAGCACCTGGATTGTTCAGTCATATCTTTCAATTTAATCTCTTGGTTAACTCATATGTAAGAAGAAACGCTACCTCGATAAGGAGCGGGTTTCTGTGTAGTTAGCCATCTGCAACCGCACGTTAACTCTCATCGTGAAAGTGAGGACAACTGATCAGACACGTCTCAGGACTCCTAAACAGGCTGAAAGCTCTCTGATGCCTATTAAAATCAATTAGAGTTTTAAATGGATTTCATTGTAAACTGAGCTGTGTGCTTTTTTGGGGTGTTTTAAATGCACCTCTTGTTATAATACTGTATATCAAGCTAGAAAACAAAAACAGTGTCCTACTATGGCAGGGGTATGGATGATAGCACAGGCAGTAGCTTAAAAAGTTAAATATTTACTTTGTGGTAGTTTTGAGGAAAGGCTCAGGAATTTGTAGCAAGCAACTATGGATCGTTCAAATGCATTTCAAATGCATTCAAAATTTATGGCAAATTTTAAGAAGACTGCTGGATTGGGACTTTATACTGCTTGGTACTGTTGGAGCATTTAGATACTCTTGAAGGAAATTTTGGCTGGGACATTGATTAGATTATTTTGCTTTTTGCTAACTTAATTTTCACAAGGCTGAATAAAAAATATCGGGAAATCTCACAGACAAGCAAATGCTTTTGCTCTTTGTCATACACAAAAGCATCAGTTGAGGTCCTTTAAAAATACTCTACTAATGAAAAATAGGACGTTTGAAGTATGGAACGAGTAAGTGTCCCACGTGTAGATTGTGCCTGGCTCCTGCAAGGTGGACTCTTCTAACATAGTAAGCAGAGACTTTCTAGGCCTTTTTTCTTCAATTTCTCTAGGGAAACTGATGGTAAATATGATATTCAGGGACAAGTACCTTGTGCTCTTCAACAGGTTATCATTGTATGAAGTATGTTACAGAGAAAAGCATACAAATAAACGTATGAGTTTCACCAACAGGCAGGTCCTTTGTTAAAAAAGGGAGTACTAAGAGTGAGGAAGCAGTAAGGATGGAATAAAAACTGCTGCACGCTGGAAGCAAAGGCAAAGGACATGAATGGGGAAAGATTAACTGTTGTAAAAATAGATCATTTAACAGAAACAAGTTCACATGAGTTAGAAATGCCATGGATTAGCTCTATGGCAAAAAAACATTCATGATCCTATGTGTACTTTTAACTTTAGCAAAAGACTGTTGCTTTTAGCTTCCCTGGCAGGATCTGGCTAAATGGGATATAGTGATAAAGATGGAAGGGAAGAACTGGTTTCCTTTCCCTTTTTGGCCAAACTAAAAGACTGAAAAATTGTTTTGAGGAAAAGAATTTTTTTCATTTAATCCATTAGGGGTTTGGATGCCGGTTTTAATCTTCTGAACAAGAAGAAACAAAAGGCAGGATTCAGCTCCCACCTGGGACTCGCAATTTGGGTGTCTCCTTTAGGTGTCCACATGTGCTTTAGGGGCCTCCCTCAATCCAATGCCCCTACACAAGTGCCTGGCACCATTTGGGAGGCACTGGCTCATCTCCACATGCCTGGTGGTTACCATGTGGGACATACTGAAGCCCTGAAGCCTGCTGGAGGCAGCTGGAGGCCAGGTGGACATCCAAGGCACCTATGGTGGCACTGGATGCCTATGTTTAGGCAGCTGAATTGAACCTCAGGTCAACCCAGTCAGTGGAGCCTGGTGGTCTAGCTCACCCTAAAGCAGACATTTACTCACTGGTCAGCTGAGCAGCAGCAGCAGTTAGATATCTGCTGAACATGAAGGGATTTAGACACCTAGAGCACAGATAGACATCCATTACACATTTAGGTGTCTCAATCTTATGCCAAAATGTCATTTCCAAATGAAAAATTGCAATGATGCAACTAAACGAAATTAAGGTTAAATATTTTTTAATTGTAAAAAATCTTGATTTTTTTTTCTGAATCAAATTGGATACATTTCATTTTAACGTAAGTAAACGAATTCCCGATGGCAACTCAGATGTTAATTTTAGGTGACAAAATGGTAGATTTTTACCTCCACTAACAGAAATGCTTTCTTTTCTTAATCCTTTATTTCAGTAGTTTAATTTTAAATCAAACTTTTTGTTTCTCAGCCCTTTTCTTCATATCCAAATGAGCTGGAGACATAGCTCTGAGGCATTGGCATGCTATCTGAGATAGCTTACTTCCAAAACAGCCTTGTTGATGAGTAGCTTGCACATGTATAGAAAAATTATACATGTACTTGGAAAGAATGGCAGAATGACGTACAAACTGACAGCTTGGAGAACTGGGTATCTTTCAGTAGGAAGGTTGATAAACGTCTCATGCATGTAGCATGCATGTTCTTGTGGATAAAGTAACATTAATTTTTTCTCAAGAAAGATGAATTTTTTGAAAGGAAACCAGGATGTGCTACTTTGTGCATGTGTATGGAGTGTGCTTGCTGTGGATGAGAAAGAAAACTACCAGCAAAGTATATTTATTTCTTCTGTAATCACTTCTTTGGTAATAATACATGTTACTGAGGTAGCCGACAAATTTATCTAAAAGAAGAATGCATACTCACTTGCAGTTTCCTTTTACGTGCATGCACACAAGCAAATCTGTCTAGATTTATTGTAACATAACTGGAGCACCAGTAACTCCTGTGGTTTCCATTCCAGGATCCTGTTTTCATGAGGGGAACAATTCATACTTTTCAAAAACATTCATCTTGCTATTTGCAAGTGCCTTGAATTTAACTTCCAAAAAAAAAGAAAAAGAAAAAGAAAAAGAAAAAGAAAAAGAAAAAGAAAAAGAAAAAGAAAAAGAAAAAGAAAAAGAAAAAGAAAAAGAAAAAGAAAAAGAAAAAGAAAAAGAAAAAGAAAAGGAAAAAGAAAAGGAAAAAGAAAAAGAAAAAGAAAAAGAAAAAGAAAAAGAAAAAGAAAAAGAAAAAGAAAAAGAAAAAGAAAAAGAAAAAGAAAAAGAAAAAGAAAAAGAAAAAGAAAAAGAAAAAGAAAAAGAAAGACTACTGGAAGTATTTCTTGTTTGTTGGCTGAGTTTTACGGGAAGAATGAGAAAATAACTTCCCCGTGGTAAGTTCACTCACCGTTTTTTGAGCAAATCTGGCACCAAAAAAACCAAAAAGCATGGAGTGAGCCAGACATAAGCCCCACTGAAGGGGAACATCTTATACTGCGCCAGTGAAAACTGGGCTCAATTTCATTAGTTATAAGCCTCTGAAAACCTGCCACTTGGCAGGCCCACAGCATTGCCGGACAGAGAGGTGTCCAGCCCAAATGCATAGTGAGCTGGCAAGGTGGCAGAAGAGGTGGCTGTGCCTCAGCACATGGGTCACCAGGTCATTGGTGATGCTGTCTCTGATGCAGGGGCATTTAGTATCAGAACGTGATGCCAAAAATTTCCATTTTAAAAAGGTATTTTTAGACCAACTGACTGAAGTCTGGCACTTACAAAGGCCCCGTTAATATGGGCCAAACGCCAAATCCCTCACTAGAATACGGAACTGATGCCTGCCGGTGCCAGGCAAGCGCTTTCAGTCTGACTGAGGTTTCCTCTCTCCTTTTTTTCCTGTCATCAGTAAGCTTCCTCCTATCTTCCTGTGCAGGCAGATCCTTTGTCCCACCTTCTCCCCCTTTTTGGGGTGGAGGGGGTTCAACTTAACAGCTTTAGGATCTGCTCAAAGTATGGCATCTGAAAAACTAGCCTACTTGCAGATCTAGAGAATATCCTTTACAGGCATTGTAGCTACTGTAATTGTGCAATTAAAGCTATGTGCCACTGGAACAGTAATAAGTTTACAACAATGATATGGTTTTCTGTAGTCTGTTCTGGACTGACTCTACACAATACGTGTTTGCTTAGTACCCTGTACTGTGACACTTTAGTGACTATAATTTTGGCATCCTCCTTCATAAAGTTGTCTTATTCATTTCAATGATCTCTGTGGAGAAGAACTGAGATTGCAATCTCTATCTTGGATTAAATTGTCCATTTGGTTAAGGAGTGGCCTATGTTTCTTCAGACCCAGTCTATGTCGTCTGTCTTTGTGTCCTCAAAATGAACATCTATGGCAAATCCCACCACTTACACCTAGTGCTACTTTGGTGAAGCTGAAAGGAAGACATTTTGAACTGTGCATAATCCATAATTTAAAGGAGAATGTAAATGACACACTGAAAGGACACCTAGAAGAAGGTGGATAGGAAGAAGGATATTGTCAGAGGACTGATATTAGAGCAGGTCATCTGGAGTCAAGCACAGACTGAAGCACTCAGAAGAAAAGGACTCAAAGGGGCTGTCCCACAAAATTGTTGGGTACAGCTACCAGGAGTCCAGTGGGTACCATGAGTAGAGAATATCTGACAGTGGAAGAGAACAGCATATGGACCTTGAAGTAAAAAGCAGTGTGATGCTTCACTTTGCACTACAACTGGCACTTCAGCTCTTTGCCAGGAAGGTGTTACGTTAAATTTGCTTTCTCCTTCCTACTGAAACATTGTAGTTTTCCATGCTTTGAAGTGTTCTTTAAAAAATCCTGAAGGCCTGTGGGTGTTCTCTGACTCATCTTCTGCATAAGCAGAAAAAACAAGCAGGGAGAGATAGAAGAGGTAAAGAGAAGAGATCAGGGGGCCTAAAAGGAAGAGGGATTGTCAATTCTCAAGACATTTTGTTCACACTGATGTGTCTGTATGCCACTTTTCTTTCTGCTGGGTCTGTTGTTTTCTCTGGAAGGAACAAATGATCTTTTGAGAACATGGTAACTAAAGACTTCAGTCTTGCATTGTGGTCATATTTATGATGACAATATTATGATAAAGGAACTGTTTTCAAAGACTCTTTAAAATTTGTTTGGCATAAATGTAGATTGCTAGGCTTGTGAGATGGGACTATAACCACAATTAAAAACATGTCAGCAGAGAAGAAGGTACTTGGGGAGGTGATTTTCCATGGATATAAGTTAGTCCTGTTCAAAACAGGCTGTGGAAAAGCCTCATTTTGGAAGTGTGATTCAGATATGCTTGCAGACATGCTTTCACTTCTTAAAGCAGTGAGATAACGAGGCTTAAAGCGGATTTATCATTGCCCAATATCCAGCATTTCCCAATCTGAAATAAAATTACTCAAGGTTCCCGTAGCGCACACTCTATGTTGCATGCACCTCCAAGGTGAAAGGCAAGTGGTTGAAATGATTTGAAAATACAGCGTGATTGCATCAGCCAGGTGAGAGGCTGCTGGAGATGAGCCTCAGCCCTGAGTCAGCAGAGCATGGCGTGGTACCGGCTGTGCTGGAAGTAGTGCAGAGCCTCCCTGCTCGGCAGGAGCCTTGGGAAGCATTTTGGCTGAGAAAGCTCTCCTGACACCTACGCCCTCTGCAGTGGTTTCCACATTTCCACAAAAGACACAGCTGTCTCCCTTTGGGGGAACCTTCCCTAGGATGCCCTGAATGATAGGCATGTGGTTTTGTCCAGCATTTGCAGGGATCATGCAAAATGGATATGGGAAGACAGGGGAAAAATGGATGTGTGTATATCCTTGTTCCAAACGTGCATTAAGGCACCTAATGTGACAAATTAATGTTCTGGAAAGACTAAAGATCTTAGAAATTAAAGTGTTGGAGACTGTACAAATGCTACATTCATCAATGTGAACTGGTGCATGACCCAAATTTTGTATTTTGCAAAGCAGTTTTTTCTGAGTTGCTTAGCACATCTGCTTGGTGGATTATAGGATAAGTAGGCAAGGGAGAAGCAGACATAATTTTTACTCATGAGACCACAAGGGATCAAAACCAACTACTCTTACAGTAGTGTGAACAAAGCTTTAATCCTCAGCTCCTTGCCCTTTACTGCCCTGAATGGGAGTATCCAGGTCGGCATGGTTTATCCTTTCACAGCACTGCGTCAGAGAACAAAAGTCTCCATCCAGCAAGTCTGGTACAGTATTTGCTGATGGAAAGAAGACAGCTGCTGTATGCTCATTGCTCCAAGGGGAATGTAATCTCTGAAGGAAGAATGTGCATCTGGGGATCTCAGCATTTCAAAAGGCAGCCAAGTCAAGAATTCTGAATGCTGCCCTCTTAGAAAAGACATAATACCTCCTCAGAGCACTTATTTTTCATTCTCTCCTTTTACCCCACAGGACAGGGACAAGCCCTTTTGGTATGACTTACGTAAATGAATGTGTGAAAATTCAGCCCTTTTAGAAATTTCATTTCTTCAGAAACCCGAACAGCTGTTCAGACTAGTACTGAGTTATTGAACACTTCTTTCTTTTGTTCAGCCTTTTACAGATTTTGCTGGATGTGCTGCAATAGCCCAGGCCTCTGACCATGTGAGATAGCAAAATGGGGTGATGACAGTGCTGGATTGTGAATGGAGGAGTCCAGCCACAATGTCACCAACCTACAGAATGCAGTCTTCAATAGTGGCATGAAAGATGCTTTGTGAACCAATAGAAAAGCTGAGAAGGGACTGGATGGGTACAAAAGCTGACTATAGCTATATATCCCGTGCTGCCTACATGGGGAGATGTCATCACACTGAGCATTAGGGCCTCAAATGATTCCTTAAAACCACAAAGCCTGCAACTGTTCATTTTCTGCATATTTCTCCCACATCAGTGGAAAATATATATTGAGATGAACAAATACCATTTAAACTAGAAACGTTAATACACATATCTTTTTTTTTTAAACTGCTTGAATGGTTAGGACATGCTTTAAGTGGTTACGTCCACCCTATTTTTATGTGCTTAGACTCCTTTGTCTCCTCTCCGCATTCAGAAGCCTGCAAATTTTCTGGTATTGGTTTGCATACATTAGTGGTATAATTTGTACCATTTCTGGACTAAGTGCTGAAATTGTGTCTTTTAACTTCTAATGGATGTGCTGGATTTTCATTAAAGACAAATGCAATGCAAACCACAATAATAAAATAGGTGATAGACTAAGTCCTTAGCACCTAATCTTCATACAGCATGCTGCACAAGCACATGGTCATTCACATCTCCTCCTCGCATTGCAAAGTCCTGAAGACTTGAATTTATGCAAATATGACTCTTAAAACACGTGAATATTTCTTGTTTCTGCTGGCTTTTTGACCACCTCTGAGAAGCCCCTAGGAAAAGAGCCAGGAGAAGGCTGCCATTTTCTCAGCAATTCATTCAGCCCAGATGTCACCCTATGAGGGGAGGGACCGTGGGTCCTGCTGGTGAAAGGCTGGTGGTCAAGGCTGGCTGGTTCTGCTAGACCAGTTTGTTTAGCACTACGGAGCAGTCCTCTCCTATCACTGTGGGAGCTTTGGGAAAGAGAGCAGGAAGAGCTGGTCCAGATTAACCAGTTTGTCAAGCTGGATCTAGTTGATGGGTTTGAGGTTTGACACCTCTGTACTAAGTAAATTAGTATTATAAACATTTTAGGCCATATTTAGGAGCTAAATGATCTTAGGAACACTATAGATGGGGATATTTCATGATACACTGGTGCTTAATTGATGCATATTTTTGAGTTTATGGTAAATTATCAGTATCAAAAAATTTAGCCCAATCCTTATCCTGCCTTTGTGAGCTTTATCACAATCAATCCTACTAAAATTGTCCCTTTTTTTACAACTCTCTGGCTGAAAGAAAAAATTCAAGCCACACTACATAGCTGGAGGTCTGGATATCTTTCTTCATGTTATCTGTATCACTTTGTAATAATACCTTGCTGGTTTGTGTAGTTCTTTTGTGCTGTATTATTTTTTCATCACTGTCACTCTTTTATAGGTAGGGAAATGGTATAGGGAATGTTAGTTGAAGTGACATTCCCAGAAAGTTGTTTGCAGTGCTATGAATAGAAGGTAGGTTTTTATAGTTCTTTGTTCACTAGTACCACCACTTCAATTACAGCAGAACTTACGGGCTTGATGTTCAAGTTACAGGAGGAGTGGTACATAATATGTGTTGTGCAAGTTAGATCAGAGATTAGCAGCTTTTTGGCTTGAGAACTTTAGGAATTTAAGAAAACTGCTATTGCAAGCCCTGGGAAAAAGCACTGTTTGGGCAGAACTTGAGTAAGGTGCTTATTGCCTTTGTGACAAAACTGATGGCACTTAAGAAGGTGTGACTGTGTGTCTAAGTCCTTTTATTTAGACACAATTTGCAGCTGTAGGCTTGCAAGGTGGAGAACCCTGATGCAAAAATATACACCGTCATCCCAGGCCGCAGCGTATAAAGACAAAGAAGAAAGTCTTGTCTTGGTAACGTTTGGTGAACCATTTTGTTTTGCAGCTGGTTGATTGACAGGGCTTTTGAGATTACTTAGGATTTTGAAACCTTAACAGTAGCTCCCCAGAGATGGTTTAATGGACAGAACTGGAACATGGCATCATACAGCTGCCACCTTCTTCTATTTGGGATATTTTGAGAGAGGAATAAGTTTCTTCTCTTCTCTACAATATGGTCTGAAGAGTGTCACTTGAATGTGGCTTTTCCTGCAGGTTATCTAACAGGACTTGACCTGTGAATAGAAAGGGAAAACACTATGAATGTTCTGTGCAAAAGCTGCATTGAAAAACAATGAAGGCAGCTAGTTTCTCCAGAACTGAACTGTTATCTTAGTTCTGCACCCTACAGGGGTGTCAAATCCACTAGTACGCTTGGTTGTCTGGAGTATAGTGGATCTTCAGTAAAAAATTCAAAATGTATCATGCAAGTGCATACCTACTTAGAGAAGAATGCACATAAAGAATGTGAAATGGTTCTTCAAGTGTTTTTTTAAGAACAGGTCAGCATAATATGAAGATGTAATTCTAGTAAATTATTATTTTGACCACATTACAGGGTTGTGTTAGTCAAACTATGCATTCCTGTGCTGATCCTGTTAACAAGCGTGAAGAGAGAAAAAGCACTTTGTCATTTCCAGTGAGGCAGCTGATGCAAAGCAGCAGCTCTTGAGTTTTACTGGTCTGTGAAGGATAGAGGCTAACAGTTGTCCCTGCTGGGTTGCCTGATACCTAAAGTCTCTCCCAAAGTCAGTTCAGTTTGTGGATCAAGTGGAAGTAAGACATAAACAAAGCAAAATTTAAAAAATGGAAGATAATACTGGTGAGTTAGAGGGGAGAGAGTAAGAGGCAGCAGGTGAACTTGGGAGTGATTTCTCCCTAAATGTTTATAAAATCCCAGTCTAATCCTGAAAGTTTAGGCTAAGAAATACTGAGAACAGAATTTTGTTTGTGTGAACTGATATTTCCAGAGGTTTTGGTAATGGGTTTTACAGGTTTCATTTAATTGCCCTCTGTCTGGGAAAACAGCCATGAATTTGTGACTGATTGGAAATCCAGATGTAAAGTTGAGCCATTTTTTGCAGCCGGGCTCCAGTGAACATATCGAACAGTTAAGAGAAAGTACAAAGCGTTCCTGAGGGAATATTTGGGGAGGGAGGAGTGTAGACTGTCTCCATTTTGGCAAGGAAGAATGTCACTAGGAATAAAAAAATCTTACTTACAGTGAAATGTAGAATTGTTTCTGAAGGAGATTTGCCATGTTCTTTTTTACAAAGAAAGACAAAAAGTTGTCTTCATCTCAGGAAAGGAAATGACTGTGGGAACATTTACTATAATGTTATTAGTTGCCTTTCTTGTTTTCAAAGTGCTATAGCACATCCAGATGGAGATGTCCTTTTGGACATCCTGCAGAAAGGACTACTCTTACAACCTGGTCTGGTGAACAGAGCAGCATGGCACCAAAGAAAAGAAAGAGGAAAGGGTGGCAGCCTGCTTCCTCTGCCTGTTAACAACTCAGGCCTGCCTCCTCAATCCTCTTCTACAGTGATGTACGCTTTTAATATATATGAACAAAGGACTCTCAAGTAACAGAATAGAGCCCAGAAAAGGAAGATATGAAAATCTTTATGGCAGAAAGAACAATGCCTCGATGTACGATCCAACTCTGTGCTAAAGAACATAGTGGTTTTTTTAAATGTAAAAAACATTTTACTGTGTATATAGGTTAAAATAAACTACATCAATAGATTGATACAGTTTTTGCTTGCCGCTTTGCATCTTTTGTTTCTAGAGGTTCTTCTTCAGTGACCAATTTCTTTGACCTTCATAGCAAACTATGCCACACCACGTGCTGAGCCTTTACATGAATTGGCAGAGACACACCCTAGGAGCTTCAGGTCTGTTCAAATGGATTAGTTTAAAGATTATGGGCTGCTGTAATCTTGTACGAGAAACAGAAATGTGTCTTTGAAATGTGAGAGCCTTTGCTAACATCTGGAGTCCAACAAACTATGTAACTTTGCAAGTCCTTCAGTGTTTTGCAATGTTTTCTAGTATTCCCATTTTGTATCTGTTGTGCTGAAATATTTCAAATGCCCCTTGTGCTTCTGCTGCAAAGGGATACCCTATGCAGGGTGGGTAAGGGATGATTGCTCCTGGAGGGGCAAGCAAAAACCTAGTCCTCAGTTGCAACAGGAGCAGAAGAAGAAATCCCTGCTCACCATTCCTCTGCACTCTCTGCCCTTTCTGCTCCTTCAACTTTCTTCTCTTCACCTTGCAATGAGGTGCACCCTGGGTCGTGGTCCGGCCTTTTTCCTCTCTATTGTCATTCCTCTGGTGGTGCCAACAGGAGGGTGCATTGGGGTAATTGGAGGAGCAGAGGTTCACTGCTGTAGGGAGAAGGCAGGTGTGATGGCTAATGGATGGGGACGTTGCATGCAGTGATGGAAGGATGCATAACTGTCCATGGAAGAGGGATGGAGGAGGTGACTGTAGAGCTTGGGAAAGCCTGGGAAAGCAGGAGAGAATCTTCTTCTTGCCCCAAATTCTATTCTTCTAGAAACTTCTAAAATAGTGCTACCCCTTCCCATTTACCCATGTCTTTCTGCAGCTTCCCCCTTATTGACCCCTCCCCATGCTCACCTTGTCTAAAACCTTCTCTGCTATGACCACAAAACCTAATTTGGCACTCCAGGTGTGCTGAGAGCAATGCTGAGACTTGACTCTGCCTGTGTGACTGAGGAGCCTCAAGCAGGCTGGGGCAGTGTCCCATCAGTCCTGATGGGACAGCAGAAGGTAACCTTCTCTCTGAGCACTTCTGTTGCCTCATGGAGTATGTGGAGCTGCTACAGGTATGTACTGTCTGTGGTGGCACCTGGGTGTGATAATTTGGAGCCATTGCGCCGTCAGTTGTAAAGCAAAAAATTAAGTTCTGTGGAGATACAGTTATGAACCTTATGATCTCCTTATCAAGCTATCATGCAAGTAAATAGCCTCAGTTTGTGGTAGAAACATTAAAGAAGTTCTTTTGCCTACATTTTGCCTGTCATAGGAAGCACGTAATCAGAGCAGCTACAGCCTCCCTTGGGGTCCCTTAGGATTACAAGAGATTGATGTCCAAATAATGACCAGGCAAAACTTTCTCTCCTATAAGGCAATAAACAAGATACAACTTGGAAGCTAATGGTGCTTCTGTAAAATAGTTTCAGCTATGTTAAGTTCCTCCTGCTCTTGCCTTGCCCCATTATCTAACAAATCCTCAGAGAATTGCACCAAAGACAAATTTCTTCACTAGCTACCTCAGCATGAGTCAAAGGGTAGACGAATGCATCTCTGAAAGGCTGACACCAAGGAAGAGGTCCCTGCTAAAACACAATAATAATTACGACAACTATATGTCAGGGCTACTTTGCAAAATGATGATAAAATATGGCAAGGTTTTATTGCAGGAAAAGGGACGAAGAGTCAGAAATAGTTGCTGTATTTTGTTAATGAAAAAGAGTCTTCATTCCCAAGTCGAGCATTGTTACAGTTGGTAAGAAAACTAACAATAATAGATTCCCATAGTAATAGGGTTTACTTTACAATAAAGTTTTGTTACTGCAACAGCAGAGAAAATACTCTATGAATTGAGACCCACTACTAATAAGAGCTGTCATAGGCATTAACCTTTGTAACTGATTTTAGTCATCTGTGACCTGATTATGAAAATGCTAGACTTTTGCAATGCACTTGGAGGTAGTAGGCTGGGCATGAGAATGCTGCTATAAGTTGATGATTATATTTTATCCTATCTCTTGTGACCCTTGGCCTATTTAAAGCAAGTATCAGATGACCTTTTCTGTTTTGTTTCATCAGCAAAGATGACTGGATAGTTTAATGAGCCTTCATGCTCCAGCTGAGATTCAGGAGGGTGAATCAAAATGATATTCAAGGTGGAAATGTATGTCATCCAACTGCAGGCACAGAAATTGCCTCAGTGTGAGTTCAGCACAGTCACCAAGGCTCCCTCTATGGGCAATGGACAAGGATCCCACCGACCTAAGCAGCTGTTTGCAAATAAGATCAGTTGTCCCCTAGTGATTTCTGGTTTTCTCTGTTTATTATAGAGAGAGCACAAATGACTAGATTATACCTAAACAACTTCCACCAAGACTGACAAGGTCAGGGCAAATTAATTCCACTAGGTAAAGAATAAAGGTAAACTGAGATCTAACTATGCTATCTCTGTATGGAGTACTGAGCAAATGGCCTGTCAAAATGCCTCACTGATGAAAAGTAGTCTAAAACTGAGCCAAATCAAATAAAAGTGGAACCGAGGAGAAGCCAAGAACTTGAAGCAGATATAGATCAGTCTTGAACAACCCTTTGACAGGAGACACATACCCCAAAGGAAGGTAACTAAATCATGCTGCTCTTTAGTAACCAGGTTTTGATGACACTTGAATGAAGTTGGTAAATGGGTATGAGGCCTAGTATTTTTTCCATGTACATTTTTTGGTACATTTTTTTTTTAAATGTACAGCACTCTTAACCTCTCTGATAAAGGGATGGCCTGGCTTTCATTTTTGTTGTTCTTGAAAAACATAACATGCTTCATGTATTCACAGTGGTCTTCAGGAACTAAGAGGTGATCGATTCCTGGTGCATTTCCCTGGCAGGCCCATGCAGTCCTTGTTCCCTGTGCCAGGACACCTGCCAAGATTCTTACTGCTCTCTTGCTGCAAGTCAGGAGCATTTCATCCTTGGTGATGTCCTCATGCTGAGGAGCATTGCATCTCTCCACATTTCATACCACCACACCCACTGGGCTTTCACTGAAGGCTTCTCAAGGGGGTTATCAATATGGCACAGTACTCCTACAGCACTGGAATGGCCTAATGGAGAATAGGGGGAAATCGTTAAGATTACATCATGGCTCCAAGCTATCTGAATCTTACAAATCTGGAAAGCAAATGTTGAACTCAGGAAAACCTTCATGTCGCCCATTGTTAAGTGAAAGCCTGGAGAAAAATGGACAAATACAATGCTGTTTTTCTAAATATTGTTGATCTGCTCAGAATAAATGTTCTAAAAATGCTCTCATGGAAGAATAGTGAATATAATAGATGCATTTCTGTTGGGACACATTCATTAGCATGAGGAACTAACCGTTTCCTGATGATTTCCTCTCTTACCAGTACATATTAAATCTTTCCAAGCATGTTTACCTTGTTGCCACCTGATCTGTTCATTGAGGAGAAAACGATTTAAATTTCATGTTTGCAGGGCATGTGAGAAGGCTTACATCAATGAATCACTGAGAAGGAAATATCCCAGATTGCTTGCAGAAGCATCAGCTGAATGGAATATTTTTGAGGCTTTTGGCAACACCTTGCTGAAGGCATTACTAGTTTTGGACACAAACAAAGGAGATGAAACTTTGTCCAGAGGGGAATGATATAATATACCACGGTGGCCAGAATGTATCATTCTTTGTCTTCATAATAAATTAAAATATGGAACTATTAATTTCCCAGGTAATGACAGACATGTTGATTTTTAAGTTCGCTCTTGATCTTGCACAATACATCAAAACAGATCATTTGTCTTCTATATTTAACAACCAGATTTTCTTTTTCTTGCACAGAAGAAGTTCATAGAAGATTTTAATAGGAATTGAGGACCCTGACATTTTCCTCAGCTAGGGATTTTTTCAGATGCTTTTGCAAGTGCTCTCAGCTAGACAAATCTGGCCGCATACTTCCTGATGGGCATGGCATATCAGGCTGTATCTTCTGCAACTTTCCTGCTCACCATTGCTTTTACTTTTCATTGGTGATGCCTGTGAATCAGTGCTTCAGGCATGTCACACTCAGCTCTCCCATCATTACCAAGATAAAGAAGTCCCACGGAGAACTGTCCATTGAGCTCACCTCAGCTATTCACTGGTTCTTCCGCTCCCTGCCTCATGTCCTGGTTTGCTCCTTACCCTCCATCTAGGAGTTTTCTCCTTCTTTCATGCCCTTTTGGAGAATGTGACCATTGGTTCTACTGTGGGCCTGGAGGATCTGAAATAAGCAGTTAAAATGAGCTCCACCAGGCTCCTCTCTGTCCCTCTACTATTTTCTACATTGTCCCATCTCTGGGACATTTTTACCTGGTCTGAAATTTTCTTCCTTGCTCTTGTGGTTCGTAGCATCTCACAGAGGAAATGTGCTCTGCCTGGGCCCCATGACTAGTCTTTGTCAAGGCTCATTGTAGGACTTTTCTGTATCTCTGTTCCTTGCCTGTGTCTTTTTGGGTTTTCCTTAGTTTCCTTCTTGAAAGAGGATCCTAAAGTGTACTCTCCATACCTTCGGCCTGCTCCTGGTCTCTTCTCTTTTTTTCTATCCAGGCTGTTCTCTTAAAACCCAAATATATGTTTCCCACCCTGGCCAATCATTTTCTCTAGTGAAAAGGAATCAATATAGTCCAACATCCAATCTGCAGAAATTCTCTTACAATAATGTTTTACCTCCCTCCAGGAATCACTCAGTGTCCATGAAATGCGACTGTCTTGTATTGCACTGATGAATTGCTAATCTGTTGATAGGGTGAGCTGTTTCCAATGAATAGCTCAAAAAATTTTATTAAAAAAGAGTTTGAAAGACAGTATTGTGACAAGAAAATTTTCTCTTTAAGAACTGCATCCACTTTCAGGTAAAACTGCTTCATCATCTTTCTTTTTCATGAGGCCTATCATCCATCAAGTGTAACTGTTGTCTCCAACAATGAATTTTTCTTGTTCCACATTTCAGGATGAGGTTATAGCTCTGACATGTTTCTGCCAAATCATTTCTCATGATAAATATTTTCTCTTCCAGCTATAAAATTGCATGATCCTGATTATTCTCACTGAGATAGGTAGGAATTTAGAGGTGTGGACCCCTTCTCCTTAGAGATTTTTAAGAACAGATCATGGAAGGTCTCACAGGAAGGGATGGACTAAGTGCTCATTGCAATTCCTACTTGTCTACAGTATCACTGTGTAGGCTGAGAGAGAAAGTAGTTTCCGTGAGTCTCGAACTCAGAGTAGGCCGTTACCAGAATAACTGGTGATATCACTGTCACTCTGAGTCGAGATTACCTGGTGCATAAAATGTGCATCATCAGGCGTTTGCTCTATTCTTTCCTTTAGACTGGTGAGTGCTACGAAGCCACTCCAAAAAACTCCAGGGGATGTAAGTATCTGTGATGGAAGTCCTTGTGCGTAAATGGAACCTTATCCGCATTCCAGCGTTCCTGCTTTGATACGCTTTTCTCCTTACCTGCAGGTGTACTGTGCCATTGCTGTTAAATTCAAATACACTAACCTCACTGAGCATCGGTGTTACTCAGAACTTCCTCCTGCCTGAGAAACCTTCAGAGTGCTTGCTGTAACTTTGAAGTTATAGTAAGTCAGAGGAACCTGCTGGTAGGGAAATCTCAGTCTTTGTTCCCTTTCCCTTTACATCAGGTGTTGGTTTTGCACCTTGTGCAAATCAGCACAAGGCTGCTGAGGCCAGAGAAATGGTCTGTTCAAATCCAGGTGAGTTCTTGTTCCTGAGGGCAACTGGTCATAGAGAAAGACATCTGAGCAACTCTCAGAGCCTGTGCTTTCTTTATCTTCTTGTATATTTCCCCAGTCCCACCTTCCTATAAATATGGGAAAATAGCTTATTAAAATTTAAAAGAATACTTGATCATCTTCTCTTTCCCAGCTTCCTGCCTTTCCAGACAGCTTGTAATTTGTCTAAAATTTACAATCCGAAGAGGCAGCTTTAGCTACCATAATAAATAGGAAAGGTTTCCTGTCCCTACTGGTCCCTGTCCAAAACTTTCTGTTACTTCACAAGAACGGGTCCACTGAACAGTGAGAGTGTTTCCATAGTTATTGTGCTGTATGGATATAAGGAAGTAGGGTTTGCAGGGAAAGCTTTATTAAGTCTTTATTAAACTAGCTGGTATAGGTGGAAAAATCGGGTAACATTTCAGAATCCCTTCTTCAGTTCAGCCAAAATCACTGTGTTCCACCTATACAGATATATATGAGTTTTGGTTGTTTGTTTCAGCCCTCTTACGGATGGACAAGGCTGTATGAGCCTGAAATCTAGGAGGAAACAAAAAAAAAATCACTGCTGTTGATGATTCAAGCTGGCAGCTTTGATCACTCACCTTCTGGGAAGGACTGTGAGTTTGTCTGCATAAAAAAGCCTCTACCTTTCAGATTGCTCTTCATTCAGGGATCTCGGGTTCACCCAGAAAAGTTGTTTGAGACAAACGCGTTTCCAAAGCTGAGCACTGGGATGTATGTGACACAGTCAAGTCTCTTAAGACTGTTTTTTGAAGGAATCCATATGCCTGTCACTGACAGCCCTTTGCTTATTAACTGACACTATTTGCTGTAAAGTTGATTTTCTCAGTACTGTAATGTCCTAGTGACATTAGACAAGAATAGCCTGTACAAGTCTATTACCACATACTCAGCAAGTATTACCAGAAAAGAAAAAAGAACAACCCTTCAAGTACTGGGAGAAAGGTTGTCCTTGTTCTTTGGAAATCTTTTTCGTTTCTTCTTTGACCTAGCAGAGACCTAAAACTGCCCAGTGGTTTCTTCAAGGTTTTGCAACTGTGAGGCAGAGTCTGGCAGAATCTCAAGTGCGGAATGAGTAAGGGCAGCTTTCTGGATTCACATGATAAAAGTGTCTGGAAACAAGATAACAAAAGAAATGAGCCAGCACTAGCTATATTCACTCCTGGTAAATAAAGGGTCAGAGCTGTGGCCCTCAGTGGGAAGGTGAGCTTGGAGCACTGCTCTGTGAGACACAGGCGAGGTTACGATGGGGCAGACGGAGGCACATCTGGAGTTTCAAGCAGAGAAGAAAAAGAACAACAAAGGGCAGAGCACTATTGTGATGTTGCTGGCTCCTCCTGTTCGCAGCACGTGATGAAGAATGGCACGAGGAAAGTGCTGCAGCTCTGATGTCAAATGTCTTCTTCCGCGTGTGGAGCTGGCAAGCGATCTTTCTGTTGTCCTTGCAGAAAATTGTGGCTCTCCTTTACTTTTGCCATATAAAGGCATCCCTGTCATCAATCTGCAGTGTGCCCAGTCCTGTCAAGTTAACAGACCATCTGGTACTGACACACAGAAATCTCTTAAACTGAGGGATTTTTTTAAAAGGGTTGGGAGGGGGATATCCTGTACTCCATTCTTTTTCTCTACAACACCTCTGGCCCCCTCCTTCCACTTCCACACCCTGAGCTCAAGTTTGTAAACCTTTTGAACTATTTTAAAAAATGTACAGCTTGTCCTCTAAGACATAGGAAATTACATTTGATGGTCTATTGTATAAGAATTTCCATATTTAGAGAAAAATCAACAGATACAATCTCTGATTTCCTTTTCCCTATACTCCTCATATTTGCCTCTTCTTGCATTGCTTGGTTTGGCTGCTGCCATGTTGTAGCAGAAACAGATGTCATCAATTAGAAGATGGATTTAAAACTGATGAGAGCTATGTTCCAAGAGCCTGCCTGCTCATCCAGCTACTGCGTACTCACCCTGGGCTGGGTTCTCCGCCCCGGCTCACATCTGGTGTTTTTGATGCTTTGTAGTGCTTTTAAAGGTACTCCAGAGATAAGCTTCTACTCAGCCTGTGCAAAATATGTCACATATAAGGAAATTTTGGCTTCCTGGTCTACAAATTCTGAAGCAGTCTTTCCAGGACTCAGAAAAACAGAGGTCAGTGATATTAGACTGGATCAATTATGCAGCTAGACTCTAAAAAGGATTTCTAAACCTACAATTTGGGTTTCTTGTGGTTAACTATTCGGTATAATCATAGTATAAGTTTTCTCAGTGAAAGTAAACTCAGCAACAATACTGATTAAGGAAGGAACTCACTAGCAGGCGCTCAATAACTTTGTAGCAGCCAGATCCATTTGTAGAAGGGCAGGAGAGGAACACTACCAAGCAGAACAAACCCAGAAAGATATGTTTAAAAATTAATGCAGTAAAAATTAAGTTTTCTGGTTTAAAAAGAAATCCCTCAAGATCTTTAAAAGTATGATTCTGGTTAATTTGAAAACCAAGAAAATAACTAGTAAATTCAATAAATAAGTAAAAAAAAAAAGCTCTCAAATGAAATGAAGACAACAGCTACAATTTATCATTTGCCCTTGAGACAAGACTTTAGCCTTTTGTCAATTTAGACAAGAAGAGTCATTCTTATATTCAGTTTCCAAACTGTGAAATGGACTCCCTTTGAAACAAAAGACACGTGCAAAGATCCAGCTTCTACTCTGACGACAGCACAGACTTTGACCTTGCTTTTCCCAAAACAAACACACATTTCTGTATCTATTACACACATAAATTTATTCCTTGGGTGGCATTTGTGAGGAAATACATCTCACATGGCAGATGCTGGTCACCTCTTAAGGCACAAATTGAAGGCGCCTGCACTTTAGTACCCAAAGTGATCCAGGTGCCCAGCTCTGACTGGCAGGAATTCCACTGTGATTAAAACCAGTCTTTCATGAAATGTTGTTTAAGAAATTTGAGGGTTTGAGTCCGCAGGAAACAAATTAAGTCATTCTCAAGGGGAATGACTTAATTTTTTCTTGTGAGTTTTGTTTTGTTGCACTGGGCTTTTTATTGCAAAATGAGGCAGATCATTATAAATTAAAAAGTTAATGCTTTTTGCTTTTCACCTTCCCACCAGTTTAAATATTTATGTCAGTCTTCACTGTTTAGAAAGTACAAGTAAAGCTTGCAAACTGGCCAACCTTTTATGTAGTATATCAATTTATAATATGTAGGTTCAGCTAACAACCATATTTTCCATTGTCAGCCTTCTGGCTCCTTTTCACCGGTCTACAAAGAATACTTTGCACTGTGAAATACCCATGTAACTACAATGTTTGTATTCACATGGGGAAAATTATAAGCACATGAAAGTAAAGCACATTCCTCATGATCTTTACGCTGCCTGAAGATTAAGAATACAATAGATTAAAACAATCCAGGAATAAATTGGTCTCTGTGGAGCATTCACAATATTTGTGTAAGTCTATGCTGCTTTAATATATGAATCACAAATAAAGCCCTAATAGAAATGTTTGAAATATTTTCCAAACACTCTCATTATACGGCCTCATCCCCCTTTAGCTTTTGTATTTCAGCAGTGGAGCTGATGAGAAGAGTTTGTGCCATGCATTTTTTTAAAAAATTAAAAACTAAAAAAAAATCAGAGTCCTTTCTGTGCACAGTAAGGCAGTTCAAGCTATGTAGTTGTACAAAAACTAGGAAATCATTCCCAGAAAGCCACCTTTTCCAAATAACTGGATTCCCAAAACAAATATGTAGTCCTTTCTTGCAGTATTTATGCAGCCTGACTTCTTGTAGATGATCTCAAAGCTCTGGTAAATACTTGGGGCTAGATTAAATAAATTCAGTGTGATTAAGTGTGATGGATGCACTCGACCTCTTAGCCAAACTAGTGGTAGTTTGGTACAGGCTCCAAAGCAGGTAAAGGCCTGAGCCATGGCCGGGCCAAGAACTCCTGGTTCCAATCTGTTCTCTGAGAACCCACGAAGAAGCCAAGTGGCACAGAGAACATTGATGCGTATGAGCTTGGAACACCTATCATGCATGAATAGCGGGTGGCTTTTCCAAGACTCATTTATCAAGGAACAAAGAAAGTTGTGGGTACAAGGAGTCTCATGCATACCTTTTGCATCGCATGTAATTTGACTATGAGCCAACCACTTTATCCCATAAATATGACAGCCTAAGTGAGCCTTTTTTGAGCTCTCCCTGCTAGGCAGCATGGCTGCATGGAGGTGATCTCCCCTTGAGCTGGGACACCTCTCAAAGTTGCTCCTCGAGGCAGAGAGACCTTTTACCAACGGCAGGTCTTTGGTAAGCGACCGATATCGTGCATAACCTTGTAGTATGGTAACTTTGATTTTGTCTTGGTAGCTTTGATTGCATGCTGAATTGATAAATTTTGCATATATAATCCCTTAGACATAAACCGTTGTCCAAGTCTGAGACTAAGATTGGACCTAGCTGCACCTAAGCTCCTTCAGGAGTTTAGAAAGCAAGGGGGTCTATTCTGAACCTCGTGACTCAACGGGAGGGTCTTCCTTACTCTTTATATTCCTTCCATTAGATATAAACCGTTGTCCAAGTCTGAGACTAAGATTGGACCTAGCCGCACCTAAGCTCCTTCAGGAGTTTAGAAAGCAAGGGGGTCTACTCTGAACCTCATGACTCAACAGGAGGGTCCTCTGTACCTTTTTGTGTCCCTGGTCTCTAATCTTTCTAACTCCAGCGTAACCCAATTTTCCTTAGTATGTTTCTTCCATGTAGTAATTAATAGAGTGAACCTTGCCACTCTCTTGTACTTCTACATCATATTAAAACCACTTTTGCTAATACCTTTGACGGTGATTTTTTAAGCGATCTAAATCACTCATTTGCAGCATTAAGTTGATTGGCACCATCTGAAAAGCTTGACCATCAACTGCTTCCATCAAGAAATCACAACCACTTTGTTACATGAAGCAAAAGCTGTTATCAAAAGGTGAATAATTTTGAAATAAAAGATTAAATTAAATTTTTAGATCTTGTTAAAATACAGTGGCCAAATGGTAGATATTAAAAACTCATCTAGCAGGTACCAGCTGAAAAGCAATAAAAGCAGCACTAACACAAAATCACAGGTGATGCATTTCAGAAAGAGTTCATAATTTATAATCCTTTTGCTACAATACCAGCTTGAAAACAGTCTTTATTCTTTTGGCATTCAATATTATTTCAGAAATAAATAAGTGAAAATAGGTGTCTGCTTCTTTTGTATGGATCACAAAACTTTATCTTGCTCTGACTATATAGCTCTATTCTTACTCAGTTTCAACAGCAACCTAAGTTCAAGGTGTGTTTGGCAAACACTACCAGTCTTCCAGTTATCAGTAAGAAGCCAAAAGCCCAGGGCTGAATGCAGATCTGTGCCCAGCAGAATTTGATTGTCAAGCGTGCACTGCCATATCTGCTGCTTTCTGGAAAGTTAGATTATTTGGAATGACACAAGTAAACCTTTTCAAGAATATTTTGTTATGAGTGACTGAAACCTGTAAATTAATTTCCATGATACGGGAAAAATTAAATTTATCTGAGGTGACTGAGTGTGCAGAAAATACTTGCCTTGAAAGAAAATCCCCAATTTATTCATGCCTACCTGGCCCTGTGCGAGTATTGTGACTGTATGCATTCTCCTGCCTTACTTCTAAAACATTTTAAATTATTTTAAGTCATCCTCACCCAGAACCCAGACAACGCCAGGTGTCCTACGGTCCAAATGTCGTTATTCCCTGTGAAAGTTCAGAAGTCAATTAGTTCATCTGACCTCAAGACAGGGCACAGTACTCTCCTTGGACACAGTATCGGTGCCTTCAACCTGACCCAAAGGCTTCTTTGATTTTAGACTTCACAGCCTGTTAACATCAGTGGACATAAGTGAATCACAGCTCTCTGTGCTATCGGTGTCCTTTGAATCAGAATCGGCCTTTTGAACGCCTGTGCATAAATTCAGTTTTTGGTCAGCACTGCTTTGATGATTTCTGCATCAAACTCCATTTTGTGGTGTAGACATCGCTGTGTTAGCTAATACAAAGAAAGCTTGCGAAACAGCCTTCGTGAAATGAGACAGTGTTATAATCAGATGTTGTTAGCAATAAAGACCTAATTAGACTCTAGTCCCATGCATGGTGCCAAACCCAAATAACCTCTTATGCATGCATTTTTATTGTGCGGCATATTTAATTGAATCCTTTGAAGCAATCTAGGATTCACAACCAGATGATTATAACCCCAATCTCCTTAAGAGTTAAATCCTCAAATGCTGTGGCCAGGAGGAAACTTCAAAGTAGAACTGCTGGTAGCTTTACCTCCTGTGCACACTCAAGGAGAGGCAGATCCGCAGCGCCCTGGTGGGACGTGCTTGGGGAGCAACATCAGCATGTCAGGGAGCACGGTGCATGCACCTTGGCAAACGCTTCGCTCCGTCCAGCCATAGACGCTGCCGCAGGATCCTCACGCTCCTGGCAAATATTATCCTTGGGAGTGCAGTAACGCTGCTGCGGCTGTGAGCAAGCAGAAGAGAGGTGCACAGCAGTGCTGCACTTCTTGCAATATTCAGTGTACACATATTTTTTCTCTTCTTGCTGACAAGGAAAAAAGAGGAAAAAAAGTGTATTTTTTTTTACATAAGTGATGTGTAAAATCCCATCTTCTTGACAATCTCTGTCTGTGCAACAGGTAACATCCATCCTAGTAAATGAAAAAGGGCAAGAGCACAGGCCCAAGCCCTCATATAGGATTGTCCATCCTGTCAAACAGTCACAGTGTGGTCCTAGGCTAGCTGGCACTTTTCACATCATGGTTCGTGGGGCTAGCATGGGCCAGGAGCAATCCCCACTTGGCAGATTGGATGTGGTCTCCTAGTTTGGGGGAACAGGAGGGCTGAAGTCTGTGCACACTAGCCCATGGCAGTTGCCTCGCTGCCAGAGAGCAGTCACTGTCCCCTTTTATCTATGAGTACAGATGCAACCCTTGAGACCTATTAAAACAGTGCTACAGTGCTCCTGTTCACAGATATCATGCCCATGATTACACGTAATTGAGTTTTGGCTTGGCTTCATTCATCAGCAGAAGGAACCAACAGGTAAGAAAAAAACAGAAAAAAATCTCCAATAGTTTTCAGGGTGCAAGGAATACATGTCTCGAAAAACTATTGTTCATACTTAAGTGAGTAATTAGCGGACTGATACCTAGAGCAGTTTTTATTGCGAAAAATTGTGTCCAAACCACTAACAGTCATGACTGCTTAAAAAGCCAACTAAGCAATTAAACATTTGACTGATAAGATGGGTAAATACAACAAAGATTGCTTTAAATGACTGTAACGTGTATTGGACCGGTTTGATTCATGTGTTAGGCATAAAGACATTGCCATGTTTTGTTAGACCTTTTTTCATATATGATGCCAGAGGAGTAGGGAGGGTCTAAATGCTCTCAAAGGATGCTTCTGGTTTGTGAGGCTATTGGGCCCAGGTCTATGAACAATACTCTACCGGTGCTTTTCTTCCAGTATTCTTTAGGAAATGCTAAAGGCAGAGCAATATGTCTGATGGGAAATGAAGCTTCTGCAAAACAATCCTTTTCTTGCTCTCAAGCAATTTTTCAGAAAGCAAGAGCATAGGGACCCGTATTTAATGCTTAAACAAAGAATTTCGAGTGATATGCCAAAATATCAAGCAAATACGTTAGGTAGAATTAGTCACAGATTTTACAAGGGAAATTGAAATGAGGCAGAGGTGCTGAAACAGCTGGTTTCAGATTCGAGCGTGCCCACCGTTGTCGTGACCTGAATGGTCTCTCGGGCTGCCTGACCTCAGCAGTGGGAAACTGATGGCCCTGTCTTCTGGCAGAAGTCAAGTACCTCCCTAATGCTTTGGGCAGGGCTTTCCTTTGTTGCTGGATATGCTTCAGCCCTGAATAGGTAATCATGTCATTTTCTAATAATTACAGCCAGCCAGTGAAGTTAAGGGGAAGGGCTGTTCAGTGCATTTTTATGAGTTTAAAGAAACATAACAAACAAGTCGTATTCGATAGAAGTTCATTGAAAGATGACAGCAAGATACCTTTCAAAATTGTTTTCTAAGATACTTGTGCCCTTTTCATTAAAAAGCAAATGCAAATTTTCCTGACTTTATTTCACATCTCCTTGTTCTGAAGAGGGAGGGGCAGAAGCTTCTTGTAGCCAGCCTGGCTGGGCAATCTCGTAGCATATTAGAGAAGGTGTTTGTGTGGAAGTGCAATTTCAGAAATTAAAATAATTTTGCTAAAGTCCACAGGGAATTTGAAATGTGACGTTCAAAAAGCTGCCCCCACCCCCATTTTTTAAAGATGGTTTTCCTGTTAAGGTTCATATACTATCCTGGGAATTTAACTAGGAATTTTGTCTCTGATTCAAGAAGACAGGACCACATTCCTGGTAATTAGCTCACTAAGCTCAGCACAGGCTATTCTCATTCCTTCGTTGCACATGGCCGGTATGTTTATATCTGCCATGGGCATTTCTGGCCTATTGTGATTTCTGCTTTGCAGATATACAAGTTGAAAAATGTAAAAGAGTGATCTATGTGCTGTTCTCCTCACCACTTTAGTGAACAGCAAAAGGTGAGCTCTTTCTTCAGTACAGTTTTTTATTTCTCCTTAACTGTATTTATCAAGCTTGTTGCATGAAAACTGAGTTAGCAGTAGCATTTGCCATACAACACTGCTGTGTTCAGTGCAGTTGAGAATCCTGTGGTCTCCATTAACTTTGCAATGTCAGGAAGTTTACTACAACGTCAGGAAGAGCTGAAACAGTTCTGTTAGGGGAGGTTTCCTGGACATTAGGGTAGAGGGGAGGACAAAATGTTAAAAATGAGCCTAATATGAGAACCCCCATTTTACAAATTGGTAAAATAAGGCATAGGAAGATTGACTAATCATTTGATCTTTCAAGCTACTGTCCAACTTTAGCTTGTAAAAAAATAACCAGGCTCAGATGTGATACAAAGTCTACAAGACTTACAAAGTCATCTGTTGTCTGCGGAACATGAAGCGAGAATGGTTGTTTTCCACCCTTCACCTTTTGCAGAATTCAAGAACTTCAGGAAGCTAACAGACAAGCACTGAAAAAGAGGCAAATGGCCATGATTTTCATGCGGTCACTAAAATTTGCTATATGGTGGAAACTGAGATCCCAGAACGGCGAGAAGACCAGCTGTATAAAATTATTCAAAAAGCAGCTAGATTAATCTGGGGAGGGAAGCATCCAGACTCTTCAATTTAAGAATGAGAGTTCCAGCTCCAGCAGTGCCTCATCCGTGGATATCTGGGGGCTGGGAGGATGGATGAGGGAAAGGACCACTTGGTACACGCCCTGCTTACTCTTGTGTGCTTTCCTCTGCATCCATAAATGGCCACTGCTGGAGATCGGGTCCTAAATACACTTTCAGTCTGATCCAGTACAGCAGTGCTCATGTTCTTATCTCTAGGTAATCAATGCTTAGGCACAAATTTATTTTAATGCAGCTTTATCTCAAAAGCCCTGTCAAGCAATTTCTAAATGATTTGAATAATTTCTTTTCACATCCCTAGTAAGTGATGCCAGGGAGCATTTGCTGTTCAGCATTTGTGAAAGTGCTGATCTATAATCAGATAGTAATCTGTTCCTTGCTGCCTGAGAAAAAAAAAGTTGCAATAAATTCAAAGCTGTCTCATGAGGGCTACGAAGATCAAATGCTTTTTGTTTCCCCTTTTCGCCCACAATAGCCTGCTTCACAAACTCGCTGCAGTAGGCAGTGGCAGAGCAAGTGAATTCCAAATCACTCTGGGCTTTGTTTGACCTAGCAGTCAATATAAGACAGAGACACAACTGCATTATAACTTCCTTCCCACAACACAGCATTGTTTGGAAGCTGCCCAAAGAATATTACACCACCAACTACATTCTTAGCCCAGTGGGTATCGGTAGCCCAGAAAATTGGTTCCCTCCTTTGTTAGTTAGAGAACTTCCCATTTTGTACCCAGTCCCTTAAGCTCTGTTCTCTTTCTAGTATCATCAGAGTCAGTAAAAACAGAGATATCCTTATGAACACAACAAACTTGATGTCAGAGAATAAAAATGTTCTCAATAGGAACTTTATAACATTTTTACTGACTGTTAATGAAACGGCAGCCTCTGCTTTAAATGTGATGTTTGCTTATTTAATATTTTCTTCCTCCTTCCTTCCCCTGTGCCCATTTTTGTCCTCAAAACCAATATATTTATTAACATTATCTTTCAAGTAGTAGGACCAATATGAGTAGACGGTCACTGAAAATATGGCATCTACTGTGAGTTTATATGACAGTAACAGGTTATATGTTTTAATTAACATCATATCAGTGAAAACCATTGTTCACAGAGGCAAGAGCATTATAAACCCTTCTTGTATTCTTAAAAAAGGCAACAAGGGCACAAAGTCCAGGACATTAATTACGTATTGAAGATTAGGCACGAGCTGAAATGCTTCACTGTTTCAGAGCTTAAGACAGCAAGATATGATATTGAATAAGGAAGATAATTTGGGATAATTAATGAAAAATTAATTGTGTAATTAATCTTGGCTACCACACAGGTTAGCTATTATAGTCCTGACACAAACCTCTCCTTATCTAAGTCCAAACAGTCTTTGGGTCTGATCCAATGCCCACTGAGGACAGCAGGAGTCTTCCCATTGACTTCAATGGGCTTCCAACCAGGCTGTTTGCTGTTCTCTATTTATAGGTAATTTTTGTTGTATTTTATTGTATTTTTACAATATCTGAACAGCTGCTAATTAACCACGTAGGGGTATAATGGGGAGCATTTACCAAGAGAGCGAAATGCCGCAGGCGCAGCTTGGGGCAGGAAGCCCATGCTAGGTGCTGACAGCAGCTTCCCTGGAGCAAGGTGCCAGGATTGCTCTGGCAGGTCCACATCCCTGCAAAAGGAGGCAGGAGCAGGGTCCTGCCTTGCTAGGACAAGCCATCACACTGCTCAGGAAATGGCTCTCGGTCCTGGCCCCACTTACCAAGGGTTTCTATCAGGATGTCCAGCTTTCACGTCCAGCCCAGAGAGCAGTCCTGAGAGAGCAGGCGGCGGGCTCGCTGGCTTCCTTCACTTTCCAAAGCTGTCACTTGCACCCCACCCTGTGCAAAATATAGCCCGGAAAAGGAAAGTGAGTTCATTAATATCCCAGCACCCTTGCTTCAGGCTTCCTTGCCTTTCCCTGGCCGGGATGCCGTAGCAATTGGTGGTGCTCTGGGTTTGCACTGGACACGTGGGCTAGCAATATCCTGTGAAATAGGTCTGGGCTGGCTGCAGTCTCTGGGACCCCGTGGCCACCGGGCTGGGCACAGGGAGCACAGGATGGTGCTGGTCCCAGAGGTGGTCCAGCAGACAGGCCCCAGTGGCAGGACTGGGTAGCGGTGCAAGGTGAGGTACCTCTGTGTGAAGTGCTCCCAGGCAGCTCGCAGAGAGGTGCAGAGACTTAGAGGGGAGCCCTGTGCGCTGAAATGTGAAGTTGTTCCATAACGCTCCAGGCGAGATTAGGATGGGAGATGACAAGTACCTTTTTCAAAATGAAACATCACTTGAGCTTAAGTAAAAACTGTAATTATCTGAGTTTCTTAACAAAGACATGGCATCTTTGGTGATCGCAGTAGTTCTGTACGAGTACAGTGCCATCAGTATCAGATCTGGAGTAATTTTTACTTATTCTGACTAGTCATCATGGAAGACCATAAATGTGTATCACTATAGAGATGAATTTATGTCCATGAATA
Source organism: Mycteria americana (assembly GCF_035582795.1). NCBI lineage: Eukaryota > Metazoa > Chordata > Aves > Ciconiiformes > Ciconiidae > Mycteria > Mycteria americana. Next base: position 143,731,273 of record NC_134366.1, read on the forward strand.
TTTATTAACCCAGGTTTAAACAGAATGGGGATTTAATAGCCAAGACCACAGATGTGAAATATTACTGTGTATCTCCTACCTGCATGCACAGCAGTTTTGCCACCTCACTTTAGGAAGGAGGAGCAGATTTACGGGTCTTTTTGGGAAGATGATTTGGATGTTGGCATTTACCCAATGAAGCCAGTGCCACTGTCTGCTAACTCTAGCAACACTGCATTGCCCCTGCGAAGGCATAGATTCCTTAGCTGGCATTTTTGGGATCATTTGAGCACACAGGAGCACAGAGCTTCCTAGGGACTAGAGAAAAGGGGAGACTGTGACCTTCTGGATGTTTGAATGAGCACAAAGTGATGATTCAGGGCTCTCTAATTTTAAAAGGAGGTGTCCTGCCTGCCAGTCACTTGGCAGCCCTGACAATACAAAATGGTTGTTTCACTTTTCCCATGTTGCCACTGGTTTATTAGCTGGAGACTTCAACTCTGAAGAGGAAATGTACTGAAAGGATGCATGTGTGCACAAATTTCAGACCTCTTAGTACCGCATATCTCAGATATGTTACAGGATATCTACTAACACATTTTGGAAGAGGCGATGTCTGAGAGAAAGAGTGAAAAAGATCCTCTTTTGCAAAGTACTGTTTGGCCTAGGGAAAGTCTCTCCATCAGGAAAGCAGGCACTCTAACCACCTTTCTCCCATTGCCAGGTTGGTGTCACTGTTTTGGGGAAGTTCACTACAGTTTTCTCTGACCATGGTCTCATGCCCTGACACAGGCAGACCACAAAAATGGCTTTTCAAGGTCAGTCTGGTGAGACGTGGCTTAGGGCATCCATCCCAACTTCAGCCACCGGAGTGTTCAGAGAAGCTGTGCTGAGCCTGTGCATGTAGCTCTCTACCTGTGATTGTAGTTTTAATCAGCAGATCACAGCGCGTTCTTACAGCTTGAAGATCTCACTGCCCCGGATCACTTTCTTCTTCTTACAATTTGTGCAAAGTGATGTTTGTGTTGTGCCCTCCCTTTAGATTCACAGAAAAGAGAACAACTTATCTGCTGCCAGGTGCACACTGAGCACAGTTGGAAGATGTCTGTGCCATTGCTCTTGTAGATATTGATTATAGACTGTGCCGGGAACCCAGCCAGAAAAAACCCCAATATGGTCACTGAAAACTCTATGTACTAAGCAGAGGAACTATTTCTACAAGGACATTTCTTAACTTCTGAGGGCTCGACTTGGCAGCTAGTAACATTCTTTTTAACATTTTAAAACACTGTATGGATAACCTATACATTCCTCTCTTAATAAAGCCTAGATGACTCAAGGCACAGAATGTAAGCTGTACACTTGGCACTTCTAGCTTGCCAGCTGGAATCCAACCCAGATGACTTGTTCTCATCAGCAGCTCTCGGGAGGTCTGTGCAGAAGCAGAGTGAGCTGAGGGCCATTTTCTAGTTCCCATATCACTTACTCCAGTGCCAGGCTTTGCATTATCTGCTATGTCTTTCCAGGGGTGGCCATAAGGATTAGATGTCTCATTAGGCATAGGCATCCTAATAATATGCCAGGGATGACACATGCTTGGAGAAAAAAATATATGGGGAAATTTGTCCTACTTTGCACTTTATCCACCCTGAGTAAGTCAGGCTGTCGCACAGATGAGTAAGAATAGCAGTGGCACACAGTCAGTGTGAGTGATGACTCAGAAAGTGTTTTTTAAGCTGAAAAAAACATCAGAGTTGTCACTGAGGATTATAGATGCATGAAGAAGGTAGCATTAACATTTGGCCTTTCATTTTTTGTTCTTTTAATTATTTGTCAACCCACACATTTCTTCATGCTCATCTACCACGCATTTCTTTTTAGAAGCAAGTTCATTGCCCTCCTGCCCTTGACAAATTCAATGACAAAAGACGTGGAAGAAGAAAATAAAGCCATGTATTAGGATTGGTTTTTAGGCCACTCATGTAGTTTCAAACACTTAAGAAAAGAGAAACAAAACACTACTCCCTCTTCCCCCATCAAACTATGTTTCACATTACAAGTTTTCTGTATGCCCACATTGCAACTGGCAGGGTACAAAATGGACAGTACATCACAAGACAGCAAAAAATTGTTACAAGTTCCTCATACCTTCTGAGCAGAGGCTGAAGAGCGAATGTTTTAGTTAGATGCCATTTGATTCTCAGGGTCTTGGAGTGTCCGCTTGTCTGATTACAGGCAGTAACTGTGGGATGTTGAGCTATAAACTTTCTCAGAATACTAAAAATTCTCCCATTCCTCAGCACCATGCTGGGATTTCTGTATGGTAATGAGTCTTGTCATTAGTGTAGGAAAGCACTAATTCTTAATGAATATAAGTTTCGCTAATCAGCTCCCCCCAAAAAAATTCAACAGAAGTCTGCTGTAATACAGTTTATTGACTTCAAAGGCTTTGTAAGTCATGTTCAGTTAACTGCATCTTCCCCAAAACAGCTTTAAAATAAAATAATAAATATGATCAACAGAGGTCCCTGGCTTAGGATGCATGTGACTTTTTAACATAAACCGTAATCCTGGGCACCAAAGCATTCACATGATTATTTAATACATATTTAAAATACCAAGAAAAGTACATGACTTGGTAAGATCACTGATTTACTATTTTGCCCTCTCATGTGCAAATGAAAAAACAGCATTTTATACATGCAGCTGCTTTGCCTATTCTTCTGGGGCACCGTTCTCTGTTGGATAGTAAATGAATTGTATAATCTATGATTTATTTTCTGCCAAAATTTTTTTTTTCTGATTTCGCCCTATCCTTCAAGCACATGTTAACCTGGGAGTGCAAACTAGCTCAGTGCTTTCCTAGAGAACCAGCTATAAAATAATGGGTATATGAAGACAGAATATTTAATAAGATGGTTTGCATTAGCACATGAATCACGTTGAGGTTTTTTTACATGCCTTGTGACCTTCTGTTCACAGACCCAATTACTTGAAAGGGTAGCAGTGAAGATGAAGGGAGGTGCCAATGTGCCAGGTGCCACCCATGAGGTCCTGTTGGGTGGCACCTGGCCACCGTCCATGGGGCATCCAGCCTTGCTATCTGCAGGCACCATCCCCCTGGGCACAAGATGGCAAAAGAGAATTTCACAACAAACAAAAAATCTGTAATTGCAGGAGTCGTCTTGCAATACAGACCAAATTCCTATGCTGACAGAGAAGGTTAATGTGGCCAAAAAGCCTGTTCTTAGGATCAGGGTGTCGGTACCACTTCTCACCAGGGGCTGACCTGAGGAGATTTTTATCCCAGCCAGGTATTATGAGGAACAGTGATATAGCCAAGTCTATGGGACACCCAATTTTGCAAAATCTTGTCTTTCTGTGGCAAGCTACCTCAGCAGTGTTCAGTCCCAGTACCCCAGGAGAGTTTGGGAACAAGCGCTATGTATGCAATCTGTTCAAAAACATGTGGGCTGACCTCATTCATGGCTTTTTTAACGTGCTGCTTCTACAGCCAAAACCTATTATTGATTTCTATGATTTAATCTAATTCTTTCCCTTCCTTTCCCAAACTGTTGAGTTTCAATGAGAGTTTGTAAATCCAAATCACGTATTGCTGGACCTTTCAGATGTGCTCTCAATGGATACAGTTTCCAAATGCACAAACAGTAAAGAGAGAAAAGACAATTCCCCTAGATTTGTTGTATTTGGTTGGCATATTTGATCTTTAAATACACACTGGGGATTTAGGAGCCTGCTGAAGACTTGGCTAGAAATAATACACAAAACATTAACTTTAAAGGTAGATACTATGTTCTTCATTTTCATAGAGCTTCCAGTTCAGTAAGACTCATGTGTACCTTCAATGCTGTCACATGATTCTCCAGTTAAACATATAGAAAAGTATTTTTAGTCTTGCTTTTGTGTTTGTGAAGTCAGTCAGTTCTCTGCACATATTTTTTGAATTTCATTTAACCATGTTTATTACTTTGCTCCTTTGTTCTTAAAACTGCCTTTCCTGGGGTAGTGTTAACATACAAAAGCCTCAGCCTCATTAAAAAAACCCAACCAACAACAAAACAACCAGTAAACTATTATCAGAGGAAGCTTGAAAATGTGATCACTGGCAATGTGAGGATCAGAAGACAAAATGAGGCGTCTGAAGTACTGCGTTTTTGGACAATATCAGGCTGATGACAATATGAAGCTGATGACAATAAAAGCACACACATCTTTAGAAAACACTGAAATGGCAAGGCCTAGTTAAGCATTTCCGAGAGACGGGATTCCTGTGCAATGGCATGCAACACGTGCTAGATCTGCACTTTAGGAAATCTCCCTTCCTCTGTGGTGGCACCATGTCTGTAGTTAACCTCTTCGGTCTCTGTATTACATAAAAAGCAGCTAGCTGTGTTAAAACATCCGGGTGGAGAACAATATTCCAGTTTCCTCTAACAACATGTTGTCTCAGAAGTCTTTTAAAATAGTTTATAAAAATTCCCGTAGACACAGCAAAACACTAAGGTGATAACTTAAGAAAATCATCAAAAGCAAACTAGGAAATGAAGCTTTTAGAAAAAAGCTAGGTATGAATGAAGACTGTCTATGCACTTTTTTTTCATGTAAAGAGGAGGAAAATATTCTGTAGTTGGATAAGGTGGAGCTGTGCAGAGACTTCGTGAAGTTACCACTAGTGTTGCCTGCTATTAGTAACAGCAAATGGCAGCTCCATGTCCACCAACTGATGTGCCATGCGCCTTGTCTTCATTTCTTCTACAAGTGATAGCAAATGTTTGTCAGAAACTTCATGGACAACTAACTTCTGTTACAACAGATTAAGTTTAGCCTCACAACCTCCAAAATAGATTTTGATGGCCTCTGTCTATTGCTGATTTTGTATAAAGTACTCCTGTTTCTCCTGTGCTGAGGTTGCAGCTTTCAGAGATATTTCAAAGGCAGATCATCACAGTCAAGAGACTAGTAAATAACACAGTTGGGAGATCTTTCCTGAGACTCATTGCAACAAAGCCTGGATTTTATACTACATATGCTAGAGGAAAGGGGTGCCATACAGAGGGACCTTGACAGGCTTGAGGGGTGGGCCCATGCAAACCTCATGAGGTTCAACAAGGCCAACTGCAAGGTCCTGCACATGGGTCGGGGCAATCCCCAATATCAATACAGACTGAGGAATTAATTAATCAGCAGCCCTGCAGAGAAGGACTTGGGGATACTGGTGGATGAAATATTGGACATGAGCGGGCAATGTGCGCTTGCAGCCCAGAAAGCCAACTGTATCGTGGTCTGCATGAAAGGAAGTGTGGCCAGTAGGTCAAGGGAGGTGATTCTGCCCCTCTACTCTGCTCTCGTGAGACCCCACTTGGAGTAGTGCATCCAGCTCTGGAGCCCTCAGCACAAGAAAGACATGAACATGTCAGAGTGGGTCCAGAGGAGGTCCAAAAAAATGATCAGTGGGATGGAACACCTCTCCTATGAAGAAAAGCTGAGAGAGGTGGGGTTGTTTAGCTTGGAGACGAGAGGGCTCTGGGGAAACCTTAATGCGGCCTTTCAATTCTTAAAGGGGGCTTATAAGAAAGATGGAGAGAAACATTTTACCAGGGCCTGTAGTGACAGGACAAGGGGCAATAGTATTAAACTGAAAGAGGGTAGATTTAGATTGTACATAAGGAAGAAATTCTTTACGATGAGGGTGGTGAGACACAGAAACAGGCTGCCCAGAGAAGTTGTGGATGCCCCATCCCTGGAAGCGTTCAAGGATGGGGCTTGAGCAACTTGATCTAGTGAAAGATGTCCCTGCCCATGGCGGGGTGGTTGGACTAGATGATCTTTGAAGGTCCCTTCTAACCCAGACCTTTCTATGACTATGACTCTATGATTCTATGATTCTAAATATCACCAGAATCTTTGCAAGGACAAATCAATTTTTAAGAAAAACTTTAAAGTCCCTGGTTGTCCTTCATAACACAGAAATCTAATATGGCTTATATGCTCTGTTATTAGCTGTTCAGCCTCACATAAGTGTCCCTACATATTAAAATATGTATTTCTGCAGTGATCTTTGCTGTCAGTAGACTTAGGTGATAGTGTCTTGGAACAGAAAACGGACTTTTTACAAGTGTCATTTTTATTTTCATTAAAGCATTTTGACCTTTTTAGTAGTATAGAGTTTCTTTTATCCTCCTGCTGAACTGTATCTTCAAGCCTGCCATAGTCTGGAGTTTGTGGCCTCTCCAATTTAATTCAAAGCTGCTTTCTTCCAGGAAAATCTGGTAATACAGAATCACCTTCTTTGCTCTATTCCCTCCCAAGTTCACAGGGCATTATTATATATCCACGTGTATAAGCTAACCCATTAGAAAACTGACACAAAAAGCCCTGCACAAAAACAAAGGCAAATCTATATACACAGAAAGGCCATCACAGCTCTTGGATCCTATTTTTAACAGCTACCTGAGAGTAATGTTGGAAAATTCACAAAATGTTAGAATATGAAACACTGAGTCCTATCCAGGTGAAATCTTTGAAATCCTTAGCCCAAGGATTTCCTTAGCACGAGATGCCCAAACTTGTCACCTGCAGAGCCTGTGAGAGGGAAACCTGAGACAAGGAATGACCTACAGCCAGTAATGCAGTGCACAGGTAAGTAAAAGGGCTTAGTTACCTTACCTGGACAGAGAAGAGACTCTGGCATGAAACTCCAAAGTGAAGTATATTGGAAACTGTAATACCAGTGCTGAACATAAGTGGGATTTTTGTAAGGATTCTTTGTCTTTTCTTGTTCATTGAGAACATTTTAAAATGATTTTTTTCTTCTGAGTGTTTTCAGTTTAAACAGTACTACTTTCTAACAAATGGGGCAATACTATTCATCATTATTTTGCTTTTTTCTGATTGGAGAACATACAGGACAATAAGAGTATGATGTATTTCACAATTTTTTATACAGAAACTTTTAATGTTGGAGAAAACCAAGTGTTTTTATTTAGCTTTTATAAATAGCTTGTATTTCCTGGCTATAAACATTACATAGAGTTACTGTTCCAGCATTCATCCATCTTGACTATCACGCTTAATATGGAAATAAATAATACATGTGTTGGATTTCATATGTTTGAACTTTCCGTTCCCTGAGGGCTGGATTTCCTGTGATTGTTTGTTACAGGTGACTATGTACACTCACTGACCATGCTGAAGACCAATGTTGTCCAAGGTGTTTTTTGGCCCAGTACCTACAGAGCCAGACTTCAGAGAACATCCTTCTGTTTGGGTTAATAGGGGAAAAACAGAAAATACTCTTTTCTTTACATGGGAAGACTTTTCTTCCTTCACTTTGAAATCAATGTCAACTTTTTTATGTGATTAAGAGCTAATTCCTTAACTAAGTGTCTTGGGAGACAGATTGTCACGCTGAGGTGAAAAAGAAAAGCAATGAGCTTTTTGCATGTTCAAGCTGCAGACAAGTCAGTGCAAGATACTCTGACCATGGGTTCTTTACAAAATGACAGATACAAAATTATTTTCCTCTCTGCACCTTGACACATGGCTGCTTTCACCTGTCTGCCACAGCTACCATTCACTTGGGGTGACCACATCATTGTGTTCTAGTTTCCACCTGTATGAATGTAACTAGACTGTGCTTGGTGAGGTTTTGGTTATGAAAAATGGCACAGTAAAAAGCAGTTTGCCTTGCTGTGGATGCACAAACTCAGATCAGATCTGCTGAAGAAGACAGAACAGCAAATGCTGCGCTGATGGTGGGGAGAGGACGTGTTGTCTTTCAAATCTACAGTCTGCTTCTTTCAAAATGAGCATCACTTCCTAAGTGCTGTGATTAGCACCTACCACTAATTGCTTGTTAGATTTTTGGATATTCACCAACTTAGATATTGTAGCTTGGTTATGCTGGCTGGGGAGTGGACACAAACCTCAATGGAAATACAATTCTGATAACATGCATGGAATCCATTTCGCAAAGAGGCGTGTGCAACCTGACCTCTGTGCAAGCATGACATTTCTCCAGCCTGTGGAAATCGTTTGTATTTACTTCAGAATCTCTCTCAGCTAAAACCAGTGAATCCAAAAGGAGCAACTCAGTTTTACTTTTTTTTCTCCATTACTATTTAGCTTCCATGCAGCAGTAAATCTGAGTTATTGGAGACGTGTGATACTCCAGGTCCTTGTACCATAAGCTCCTTGGAGCAGAAACTGTTCTCTGTGTTAGCAGGGGCTAACACAAATGGTGCTAGTCCTGGCTTCATTGTATTGTTGCCGTCAGATTACAAATATCCAGAAGATTTGATAACAAATGCTTCTGCTTTCCTATTCCTAGCAAACAAGATAACCCTGTCAGATAAAGCATCCTTTTCAGGAATGTTCTTGTAAATTATCTTCCTGTATTTATTTCTTATTAGTGGAGGTGCTAGTCACATCCAGGAGAGCAAATATGAATGTATTTAGAGAAAAAAAATCCCACTTTAATAGAGAAGAGCATCTTTCCTATAGAAGTTGTAGACAAAGTTCTGGAAGGGATGAACAACTGTCTTACAGTCTATGGACTAATATCAAATAAATAAGAAAAAAAAGGCAGGTTTGTTTCAATTAACATTGTAGGTTATAACAATTAACATTAAATCCTGTTGAGTCTTTTTACTTTTCCACAGACTCTTACTGACCTCACTTTTATGAGACCCTACAGGCTTTTTGTAAGACCACAGACTAGGCAGATGTCATACAGAAGCATCAGAAGGAAAGGCTAAAGATGTGTAGTGACGTACTCTTGCTATACCTTCAGATTCACCTCTTCCCTGTAAATCACTGCAGAGGAGTAAATCACAGTAATTATTGCATTTTAAGTTAATGGATTGCTTGGGTTAACTAAGGAAAGCAAACTTATCCTCTCTTCCTACTTCACATTTAGATGCTAAAGGGGATACCTCAGTTTTTCTGTCTTTTGGCCATGTTCTCTCTTCCTCACAGTTTGAGAGACTTCTCATAAATTTACAAGATTAAAAAAACGTTATCGTCTATGAATGGGTTTGTTAGCAGTAGGAGTACATCAGTCAGCTCTGTGTGCGTGTGTGTGTGTGTGTGTGTGATGAAAAGGATGTGTGTGGAAAGGCATGTAAATTACAAAGGATAGTGTCATCGTTTATAAGTTATTTCCTTTAACGAGTACTTCTATTCAAATCCAGATGGTGCTTGCAGAATTTTCTGCTACCGAAAAAAAGAGTTCCTTTCCTCTTGGCTGTGGTACATCCTTGCACCACACCTGGGAGTGACGCTGGTCACATTCCCGTGGCCTGGCTTTGGATCTGAATGTTCCACCGTGTTATCATAATGTGGATGCTCAGCTCAAGTCCCTGAGGTGATGTCCCCTTTCTCTCTGGGACATAAGCAGCATGCTGTTGTTGAACTCTAACATCCTTTCTGTTTCACCCTTTCCCTATCTGCTGAAAGTACTCTCTGCAGACTTACCAAGAGAAGGGGAAGAAAAAGCAAAGACTGCTCGGGAGAGTACTGAGTAATTTCCTGACTTAATAAAAAAAACTTGAGAATCTTGTTGCTATTTTGTGTTACTATTTTGTGAGTAGAAAAACTGCAGTATTTTTAGAAACAAATGAGGAACAAGGATTCAAAGTTAGTTTTGCTTCCAGCATTTTGAGTGTTTGTCAGATTCATGAGAGTCTCCTGGGAGTCCAAACTAGGTTATGAATACAACAGCATATTGTTTCATTTAGTCAAGGAGGACCTTTTAGCCACCCAGATTCCCACATGTTTTCCTAACACTACAATTGCAAACAAGTTGAAGCTACACTTGAGTTAGGATAGGAAACCAACTGGAAAGCAGCCATCAGTACTGCCCAACTGCTTAGTCCAAGGAGCGGGGCAGGCTGTCAAATCCATAGAAAGAGCAGGAAGCAAGGCAGCAGCGTGCATGCAGGGGCAAATGAACCCACACCACCACACTTTACAACGTACGCCTGTATGTGATCAAGACCACGCTTTCACATCCGAGTGGGAGGAAGCAGGTCACCTTCTCTGCTCATCTCGATAGATGATCTTCAGTCATGTTGACAGAGTTGGTCCTGTTTAGAGAAGGTGGATCGAATTTTCCAGGTGGAAAATTTTCCATGGTGCGTCACTGGCGCACAGTCAGAAATGTAGGAGGGTTTTCATTGCGTCACCAGCACACCACCGCTTTCCAGCTGGGTGCTCCTTGGAAGTCTGACACCAAAGAAAGTTTAGCCACAGACCTGTTAGCCAAAATAGTGGTGAGAGCTACTAAACCTTCAGCTCAGTGAGCTGTTACATCAAGTATCGGACAATAACATATATCCCTTAACAGACAGTGAAGAAAAGCAGGTACTTCTAAGCTGTTATTCATCTCCTAAAGACATTTGAAATAGGTCAGTTAAACTGTTTCCTAAAGGTACTTGTCATTCTCCACGGATTATACAGGAAGGTATTTCAGATGGAGATCTCTATGATGGGTGAGGTGGAGATATCTACACTGCATTGAGAAGAAGATCAGAGGTGAGGATTCAAAAGGAGAGTAAACCTTAATTCAGCAATTCACTTACATGGAGTCAGATCAAGTAATATACGTATTAAAACTCATTGTGAAACCATGGCCTGACTGAGGAATGGAAATGGAGGGAAAGACATGGCTGAGTTACAGAAGGCAGAGCAAGGACGTCTGTTTGGGGTTGCTGAATTGAGTAGCCCCACAGAGGTGAGGCTGCCTCAGCTCCATGGCCCAGGTACAGTCGGCAGCAAGGCTGAGTTTGTCTTCCCAAAAGGCGCACGTGCCCGCGCACACGCACACACACGCTATGCATACTCCTACATGCATGGCCAGCCACACAGACCAGCACAGACTGAAACACTCAGCATTCACACAAGCGCGGACAGGTCCTGTTCTGTTTCCCTCCCTGCTGATTGGGATGAAGGTGCATTAGTGGGAAATTAAGTTAAACCAGTCATTTAAATAGCTATGGAAAATGAGGAGTTAGGAGAAGAGGCAGAGAACAGATAGTGTAGACTGTCTGCCTGGTAAAACCAGATGGGGGGACAGCGTGTTGCGAGCAGTGTGGGTTGCCAGGAGGAACAAACTTGAGCTATAGGCAGAAAGGAGAAAGATGTGCTTTAATCCCCTTGTGTTTTGAGACCACCCATCTAAATGTTGTGTAGAGTTTTTTTGTTTGGTGGTTTTGGTTTTTTGGATGGTTTTTTTTGGCAAAATCGATTGCTTTGATTCAAAGCCATTGTTTCTGCCAGAGCAGGATGCCGCAGGCTGCTGGGGGAACCCCTGCCAAATCCCACCCTCCCTGGCCCTCCTGGATGAGGCATCCCAGTGGGGGCACATCCCAGACCTCTGCCCATAAGAGGTGAAGTGCCGTGGGTGCACTGGGTAAGATCTTGCACAGACGAAGCAATGTGTCTGGAGCCACCACCTGTAGTGATGCACAGCATGGACAGCGTGTATTGAGCCACTCATATTTATATATATATAAATATATATACTTTATAAATTTATATATATAAAATGCCTATCAACATATTGATAAACATTCTTTGAAACCACTCTGATAGTCAGCCCATTTTTGAATGGGCTAATTGCCATCTTCCAGGTTAAGTGGGAGTTAAATAAAAATACCCATGCTGGGTATTTTTCAGGAATGGTTTATTCCCCCAGTGCCTGGGGATAGTCCCCCATCAGTCCATCTAGTCGCCAGCAGGCACCCAGTAGATACCCAGCAGTTTTTGACAATAGCATAGGTGACTATGAATTTGAGCAGCAAGAAATAATCTTGGCCATTTTTCTTATCACCTTAACTATTTTTTAAGATATTCATTCTGATAGCACAGCCTTAAACAAAAACATAAATCATATTGACACCCCTATGCTGACCAACAAGAGCTGTCAAGGGGGGTTTCCAAGCTGGTTTCAGATGGAAAAGCTGTTGTGGATGCAGAGTTTGAGAATATCTTTAGTCCAACATGTGTCTTCAACCTATGACCGCCAATCCTCAAAGGCCTCACCGATATCACATAGGCACTCCCTACCTTGGCAATCCAGAGCTGGTGCTATTGTATGGATTTCAGGGAAGAACTATGGCTTGCGTACAGTCAAAATTAAGTCAAAAAGCACATTCTTCAACTGTTTTCATAGGCCCCTGTGAATAATCTGAAACTTGTATCAAAGAACAATACAGCAATTCTTCGCTGATCCTAGAAAAGCTTTGGGAAGATGACACTTAATTACCATCTGGTCATTCCCTCCATAACAGTGGCAGGGTGACAAGCATAGCTTTCTCAGGAGATACAGTGTCTTCTACTTTAGAAGCACTTCAGCATTTCTGAAATGACGACAGATTTAAGATGGTTTTAGTTATTTCAGATTTTTTCTCTTTCTTTCTTCTTTTTTTTCTTCTCTCAAACTGTTTAGCATCCAGCTGCTTATATACCTTGAGCAAAGGAGTATCTTGTGCCAATATATTTCACAGAATCACAGAATAGTTTGGGTTGGAAGGGACCTTTAAAAGTCATCTAGTCCAACACCCCTTGAGTGAGAAGGCACATCTTCAACTAGACCAGGTTGTTGAGAGCCCCATCCAACCTGACCTTGAATGTTTCCAGGGATGGGGCATCTACCACCTCTCTGAGCAACCTGTTCCAGTGTTCACCACCCTCATTGTAAAAAATTTCTTCCTTCTATCTAGTCTAAATCTACCCTCTTTTAGTTTTGCATTTCAGGTGTAAGCAACTTCAATCTCCTATTTCATATAACAGATCAGTTAGAGAATATGAGTAGTAGAAGGAAATCAGGAGTGTTGTTCATGCTCTGAGTAATATACTCTTTTGCTATAGTTCTTGTTCAAATTGCCTCTTTTTCTTTACGTGTTGGGCTTTTGACCTATTAGCACACGTACTTGACTAGCTGAGGAGAGATCCACTGCATGGTGGCTCTGACAGCAGGTACTGCAGAGGTGAGCTCAGTCTCAGCTGCCTCGACTCCTGGACAGTTTCAGTGGTGGAGAACAGTAGTCACAGGAGCTTGGTCCTGTGTCACTGTTTCTGACTAAAACCATGTTTATTAACAGATAATTCTGTGTGTGTGCATGTGTGTGTGTGTAGATCTACATATATTGCACATCTCACTTATCCAAGGAATTTGGCGTGTCACCGCAGTCTTCTGTGTCCTTGGCCAGCCTCCCTTCCCTGAATCCCTTCTCCCTAGTAATTTCACACTGCCACTTAGAGCATGTTTTTTAGGCCTCATTGCTTTTCTCTGAACTCTCTCCATTGTTCTATTCATTTTGCACTGCATTACTCACAACTAGGTTTGAGAGCGTGCGTCCTGGAGGCTTTACTGGTGACAAGGAGGGCATGCGGATGACCCCAGCTCGCTGGCTCTCCTCCTGACTGCGCATCCCAGTATGAGGTATGCCTTTTTTTGGTAATGCCACATTTGTCACTCATATTCAGTCTGTGATCCACTATGAACTCCCAGTATTTGCACTAGTTCTTGCTTGTTCCCCATCTGGTATTTGTGCTGCTGCCGATATTGTCTAGTGCATTTTTCCCTCTTAAATGTCCCCCTGGCTGTTTCAAACTATTTCCTGAGTTTGTTGAGATCATTTGAATTTGAACCCTGCCCTCCGGTATGCTTGCATTTCCTCTCATCTCTGTACAGTCTATAAATAAAATCCCGGTTATAGTGAGGAGATTGAATAGGACTGGACCAGCACAAGCCCACTTGATACATCCTTCCACTTTGACAGTGAACCATTGGCAGTCCAAGCACATTTTTTGCATCAGTTTGTACTCCTTGTCTGTAGCAGCAGCTTAATCTAGCCTAAATTTATAACACATCTGTGAACGTGCCTTATGGATTACTGTCAAAGCCTTACTGAAGACAACAGAGGTGACTACTACTGCTCTTCTTCCATTCACAAGACTTGTCACTCTGTGTAGAAGAAAATGAAGTTGGTTTGAAATTATTTATCCAGATAGGCCTCCATCTTAAAAAAAAAGGGAGGGAATACAATCTTAAAATGATTGCTCTTCCTTGATCCAAGTTTTCCAAAGTCATTAGCTTAGACTATAATGATTGTCTTTTTATTTCACAACACGCTCTCTGCCCAGCTGGAGACAGAGCCAGTATAAACTGTGATGATGCTTCTTGATTACACCAAATTCCCCAGAAAAAGGAAGCACCAGGGAGAGCCTTAATGTTGTTTCCTGTGCTCCTGGCTGGAGGGCTCAGATCCTATCTGGAAAATGGAGACATTTATGCACCTAACCTTTCATAATCTGGCTGCTCTATCTCTTGTTAACTTAAATGAAAACATCTGTGTTAACTGGGTAATTAGGGGCCTTGAATGTTATGTCTTAGAGTGTCAAATTGCTTTGTAGTCTTGTTTTTCCACTGTTCATAAAGAGAGGAGGTTTGTGAAGGAATTAATATTCCTTTTAAAGGAATTTGCCTATACAAATTTATAAGAGTCAGTAGGCTGTAAAACTTTGAACACTGTATGGGACAAAATACAAGAAGATGGCACAACGCTGTACAAAGCTGTAGGAGATTTCCTATACAAGGTGACTGAGGGCTCAACCTTCACTCTCTCACAGATTTTAATATCAAATGTGCAGAGCTTTCAAGTGAAACATACATAGGTATTTTAGATTTCAGCTCTGGAAATTTGCGCTCGGATCTGAGAGATAAATGAGATTATCGTTGGCATGTATAAGTATTGTACAGTAGCTAGATACATTGAATATCTCTTCCTTCTGGTAATTATGTCTACAAATTTCCCAAAGAAACCCTAAAACTCTGTCAAACTTGATACAGGCTATGCTTTAGCTGCCATGTCCCACAGCCCCACCACAGATGTCTCCTCCTGTAGCTATAACTGACAGTGAGAGTGTTTATAAGCTTGAAGCACAAGCTCAATTCTCACAGTGTTTTTGACCCCATTGCTGGCAGAGGTGCCTCTGAGGAAGTCTTATCCACCAGGGATTGTGCCAGGAAGTAGACACGTTCACTTGGAAGTAAATACAAAACCTTTTTGCCCTCTCTTACACGTCTCAATAATAATATGATCAATATTGGTGATCACATTATAGCAAAGAATATGAAAAATATTTTAAATACTTTCAATTAATACTCCACTGAGGGCCTGAAAATAGATCTAGCTGTAATCCAGTTACCCCGCCCTTTCCTAATCCCTGAATCACCGCTTTCCTCCTGACTTTAGTTTTTAAAATTTTCATAACATTTGAGGAAAGTATATTTAAATACTGATTTGCTACTCAAAAGGTAAAAAAAGCACAGTGTATGAAAATACTGTACGAACGGTGTCTAACACAGCTTTCTCTCTCTGCAGTGTCTCATGGACTGCATTATTCCCCATGCCGTCGTGCCCTTTAGTACGAATAACATCATTTTCTAGTGTTTCCCATCTGCAGCAGGATGGCCAATAGCCAATCACAACGTTTTGCATTGAAATGGCAAGGATATGCTCTAATTGCCTCCCTAACAAAGACCTTGATTACATCTAAATTCCAGGATTTCTGAAGGTGATTTTTTCATGGCATCAGCCTATTTGTTTCTGGCTGATTACCCCTTCAGCGCTGCTAACCTTTCACTCCTTTGTATCCCAGACATCAGCAGAACATCTTTAATCCAAAATGAAAATGAGGGAAGGTAACAAAGTCTTACATGACACAGTTAGGTAATTTCTACACAGCACAGTGTTTATCAGCATAACAAGTTGTTTCTTTACAAAAAAAATGTGGTAAATTGTGAGGACTTCTGAAGCACAATTGAGCTTCATAAGACAGCCTAATCCTCCTCCCCAAATCTTTGCCATTTCTAGAACTGCTCAGCCATATGTTTGCTGTCTAGTGAAGCTGTCCCTATAGGTGACAAGGTTTCTGTGCGACTGAAATAGCAGCAAAGGCCGTGTGCTGAGCCCCTGCATGGGTATGAATTCGCTTTGCAAGAATACAGTTGCCCTCAAAATGAAGTTACCTGAAACAGCCAAGAAAAGTTTAAAGTTAGTACCTAAGATATCAGCAGGGACAAAGATTCCCTTGCAGGAGAGTCAGTGGCTTTGCCTCTTCTCTCTGCTCCACGCCACATGGAAAAGACCAGGGTGTGGGATATGGTATCCCAGGTTTGGCTATACATCACCAAGAGATGCTTTCTGTCACAAATTGCCAAATTCTGCCCAGTCCAAGGCAACAGCTACGGTACCCAGAGTCCAGATGCAGCTTTTATTTGATACCAGTGCTCTCCGTGCGAGCATGGGGGCTGAGGCGGGCTCTTGTCATGCCAGCTTGCTTTTCCCGCCCCGGGAGACGTCAGGCAGGGCAGAAGCAGGCAATGCTGGCAGGTCTGTAGCAACCGGAGGAGGAATACCCCATGCAGGTGGTTCCCACCGCCTCGGGAGATGCGGGCAAAATGAGGTGTGACAGAGCCTTACAGCACTGGCAGAAAGAGTGACCAACGGGAGAAGAGTGTGACCGTGGCCCTCTAAAATCAGCCAGGTTTTCATTACCTGGGGTGGGCACTAGGTCAGGCTGATTGTTCTAAATAATGCTGTTTGTATGCCAGCATCAGGCTACCCATATTTCTAGATTAAGTGCATACACAAGCCAGGGAAATGGAAATGCACTTGTTTGTCAATGTGAAAGCACAGGTCAAGACGCAAGCATTATACCTCAGTCTAGATGTTTGTTCCGTAAGTACCTGGCCCATGTACAATGTTTAGAAAAGAAGAAAAACTAGTTTACGGTAAGACATAGAAAAGACCCTGAGATTTCACAATTCATATTCCCCCTAAATTCTCCTGGAGACCCCAAGGTTTGCTTTATGGAGACCAGTATCCCAAAGCACTCCATTGCTGTGCTGATTTGTACCACCTGCCTTATTGTTTTTGCCTTCAACACTATCAGTTCTGTTGCACTTTTCCTGTTTTGGAAAGGCTCCAGGTCTCATGACATTTTTAAGTGAGCTTTGTATAGACTGAAAGTGCCAAATACTAGGCTCCTAATAGCATATCTGCATTTAGTTAGGAATTTAAAAACCCAAAGCTACCATTATTTTAACCTCAAATCTCTGGAAAAATCAATGCAATTAGAAGTTCCATATGCATAAGAGGAGAGAGATGGGTTATGTCACAGAAGAGGGGAAGATAGTAAATAAATAAATGAGGACTAGGTGAGCAGTCCTTTGTTATTTCTTTTGTTACTGTTTCCAGACCTGGAAAAACCACAGTTTGTACCAAAGTGAATGTTTATTTCCTTTTCTCAGGGAAACCAAAAGCTGAAAACTGATTTTTTCTTTTTGAGATTAAAATTTTCCATTTAACTTCCTCAGAGAAGCATTTACAGGTTGCAGCAGGAAAAGCAAAGGAAATACAGAGCTTGTTTGCAGCAGCAACTACTCCCTTGCCTGTGGCTCAGGGGCAGGAGACGAGCTCAGCTTGAAAGGCTGCGGATGGCTTCCACCCTCCGAGAGCCGGGCTGGGGCGGGCAGCTCCAGCAGCCTCTCTGGGACTGTGTTGCACTGCAAGGGGAGGGAATGAAGCAGCTACAGTGAAAAAATCCAGATTCATAAGTCGGTTTCAGGCCGTTGCAGCTTCTGAGCTGTAAGAAATGTGTTTTCAGTTCTTTGTTAAGAGTCTAGGAGAATAAACCGGAAGCTCACGTACAACAGTTCACACTGTATGACTGTTCTTATGGAAGCCTGGTGGATGGTCTTCACTTAAAATATGGGATTACAATCTGCTTGCAAAAGATGATACAAGGCGTATCATGCTGCCTCCATTCCTTGTTACAGTCACTGAGGACCTGGAGTCACAGAAACTCTGACACTCACAGAGGTGAGTTTTAATGGTAAGGCTAAAGATGGGGAATTTGTGCCTCCATCTAGGTTAGAGACCAGGATAAACTCTTCCTTAAAACTGCTGTTCATAAATTTCACAGCCTTCTCTCACAGCTCATATTTTCTAGGATTCATCCTGTTTGCCTTCTGGCAGCTGCCTCCAGTTAGTCTGCGTCTACATAAAAGAGTGTCCAAGGCTGGACCCCGTCTCTAGCTTTTCCAGTGATGGGTAGAGAAGAAAGGTGACCTTTATGTTTCGCTTTTACATACGATATCCATCTCTTAACTATCTGCTTGGCCACACCAGTTGAGATTCTGACGTTCAGGATCTTTTCTAGGCTTGAGAATTTATGTCCTTGACTGTAAAAGCAGTAGGTAAAGGTTCACACCAGCACTGCAGCTCCTAACAAGCCAAAATAAACACACGCGCCTCTCACAGTTGTTTTAACCCCACAGAGAAGGCAGAGAGAGCCCTGCGTGATGGCATGGAGGCAATGACAAGGGAAGAAATACTCCACTTCATGCGGTTAGCACGAATGCTGTGGTGTTACCCAAAACCAGCTAATGGGGGAAAAAATTAATAAGCTGCTCCAGTGCTTTTTGATTAAATAGGCAAACACTCAATTTTATGGGTTGAGAAGCTTTTATTGGATCATCACAATACTTTGGATTAGTTACAGTATGGCTCTGAAATATCAAATTATAGTGTAGTCATTTTCCCAATAAAAGGAAATAAGAAAATAAAGAAGCACAGTGCATGAGGCTTTGGTCATTGAACTAAGCCAAGTTTTAAGAGCCAGTCCCAGTCCGGTACAGAGAGGAAATTTCTTCACACTCTTTCATAGACTCTAGTGCAGACAACTCCTTTCATGGCACATTCCTAAGGCACAAAGGGAAAGATTAATACAAACCTTTTGCTGACAGCAGGTGTGTCTGCTGCAGTAACCGCTCAAGTCAGTGAAAATCCAGACGTCATATTTTACATCTTTACATATTTACATAATTTTACAGCAAACAGCAAAGCTATTTTGGCTTTGCTGGGAGTGGCTTCTATTTTAACATCTTCGGACTTAATTAAGTGGCATATAATGACAAACAGATTGCAAAACTAGGCTCAGCTTCCAGAAGCAAATTTACCTTCCTTGGTATTATTGCTGGCTTGAAAGCAATAATAAAACCATTCTATGATTCTATGATTCAAATATCAGCACTACCCAGTTTATTATACCATGGCCCACAAACGCTTTCAATTTTACAAAGGTTTTTTTTTTGTGGAAGCAGAAGTAGCCTGAGTAGCTCAGAGGTCAGGCTTCTGGCCTAAAAAACGTTGCACTTGTGAGTCACAAAATATTTCTCCTGACTCTCTCGCCCCGGCTGCCTTCAGTGGCTCCTGGTGACTCACAGCCATGAGGTGCGTGCGACAGAGGTGATAGGACATTAAAAAAGACCTCATCGGTCTGCAGAAGATGAGACCTGCTCCCCAGATTTGTTTTAGGCAAGGGGCAGACGGCAGGATGCCAATGGAAGAGGGACCCTACCTTTCTGTGTTTTGAAGATGGTTTAATAATTAGAACAAATTTACACAGAAATACAGCCATGTTGAGATGCGAAAGCAAATCACCCTTCCAAATGTACGAGAGCTTAAAACAAAATGCAGTCAGAACAAGCCAGCACATAAAGGAGTAATGCTGCTGATTCAAACAGGTCGCCCAAATTAGTTTGGCTACACTCTTTAAAAACTTTAATGAACAAAGTACTTTCCTTCATCCAAAAGTGAAATCTTCATTTTAGTAGTGGCCCTTACAACTAGGATCCCTAAAATGTGTTATCACCCTGGCTTGGCCAGCCCATGGCTTTCACATGGCTGCTAGAGAAAGGCAGGTTGAAGCGAGGGTGAGGGAAAGCCAGCGTTCCCCCACCCCCGGGAAGGATGTGGTTCCCACACCACGGCGGGTGTTTCGGAGGAGCCACCAGGACCTGCAGTCCCTGCCGCAGGTCACCACGCAGGCAGGCGCGGGCACAGAGGTGCTGGCTTTCACGCAATAAACCTCAAGCACCTGCTTAGTGCGATCAGCATGCTTGCGTGGAAAAAGCAAACAGAAGTGTGTGAATTGGTGGGCTTTAGTGGAAATAGATGTGTGAAAAAGTGTAAAATCAGTTTTCTAAGGTGGACAGGCTTTATTCCAAAGATAGGAAAAAGGAAAGAACGAATCCAGGGAGAGCAGTACCCAATTTGCAAACTTTTATTTGCATTTCACAGGTTTCTGCTATTTGAAAACCTCATTTATTTTAAGAATAATAATCTTGAGAGCCGTAAGTATGCTGTAAATTTATGGCAGCTCTGCCAATACAGTCACTTTAAAGACAATTTGCTGTATGGAACAATATTTATTTCCTTCCAGGTTGTTTCCTAAGCTTGGTTCCCTTCTTCTCCCTCTTAATTTATCTCATAAGCCAGAGAGAAAGCCAAAATCGACAGTCTATTTAGACAGAAGCAAACTGAAGGCTGCATCCTTCTGACCTTTATCAGCGCACAAGGAGCGTGAACTTACCACCACCATTTTCCCATCGACCAGTCTTCTCTTTATTGTGGTCTCCTTGCCATTCCACTTCTGCACTTGCACCAAGGCTCCTTTCTCCAAGGTTATGATGCTCTGCAAAGGCCAAGAGAAGACTTTCAAACTGCAGTCTGAGCTTTGCAGATTATAGTAGCAGTTCACTTCACGCTCAGCAAGATCCGCATTCTTGGCCAATGACATGCTCAGTAACATTAGTTTCAGCACCATACTATTTCTTCTTTCAGTGCTTTCTTTGAATGGTTTGGAAAACTCATAGTGCACTAAGGGGGCAGGGAGAAACTTCTCCTGGTGCTCTTCTAGGACATCAAGATGACTCAGAGATCATCAACCCCCTTACCTTGACTTTCCGGTCATCTGCTGTTGTTTCATCAAACTGCTGGCCCAGTTTGAAAGAGATAGTTGTATTTTTGAAGGTGCTTTCAGTTCTGATCGTTACTATGTCCCCCTTCATACTGATGATCACATCAGGCTTTGCCAGGCCACCTAGTTTCCGGGTAGCTAAGCCCACACCTAGAGATCAGAAACAAAACTATCATTACATTCTAGCAAGCAAGAAACTCAGTATCCTTTCACAAATCTTCAGTGCAAGAATAAGGAACGGTTTCTTCTTGAATACACAAATGCCTGATTCAGATGAGACGCTAATTCTTCGAATGTGGAAGTACTGATCAGAGTGCACCAGCTGATAGAGTGCACCTTCAGCAAGAAATAAAGATATACATGAGTATACACTTGTGTACTTTTAGCTAAGAAGAAACATAGATGGTTACAAATCTACATGAATTTGTGTAGAGATAGAATGGGTAAAAAAATTCAGAGGAAAGGTCTATTTCTCATAAAAGCTTGCAAAAATTATTTTTTAAAAAAATTCTCAACAAATCTGAGAATCTGCACTTTTGTTAACCAGCTGCATGGAAGAAACTGGATACGGAACTGCCGATGTGCTGGTGCTTGTTCATTAAAACATACTGGAGATCGGGCAATTCCTAGGTTGCTACTAACATCCCTTAAGGATCCTTACATGTAAACCTCAGTGAAAAGCACAAGTATGAAATATAAAAAATGTTGAAGTTTAAGAGCAAAGAGCTGCAGAGAGCTTCAGGGAAAATCCCATGTCAAAAGCCTTTTATATTGCCTAGTGCTTTTCAGTCCAGTTCATTGTCTAGAAGTTGTGAGGTCTGGGGCAAGTTAGAATGAAGGCCACTGACAATGTACCACTGTTTTATAAAAGCAGAAAGGGGATAGCTGTAGTTACTGCCTTTGTTAACGCTATGCTATGCTCAGATGAAAAGATCTGTATAAAAGGGTATAAAGTTATCTATAAAGTATAACACTATTTGCAGTAATTATTCTGTACTAAACAATTCTGTTCACAACTTTAGAAAAATATCTGTAGCTGTACTTTCATCCCACATTTACTCTGGTTAATTAATTAACTGCAATTCTTTTGTATTCAGTTTAACATTTCAAATAAAGAGAATCAGTGTCGCAGTGAATCATTTATACAGCAAAAGCAACGCTGTAGCTGACTGCCTGTGCACTTGCTATATAGGAATGAAGCCAGCATTAAAATGAAAAACAATGCCCAATTTATTACATTCCTGGCATTCTTCAGTAACAGATAGATTCATTCATAGGATTTAGACCTCTGAAACCAGAGTGTCATGAGACATCAGCTCCATTATATATTGTAAATTATCACCAGTCACGAGTTTAATGGTACAATCAAGAGAAACATAAAAAAATGCTGCATCTCCACAGATTCTTCTCACTACAGAAAAACAAATTAGATTAGGTCAGTTCAGTTAGACAGAAGTAAATTTATTATAGTAATTCAGCACTTACCTTTCTGTTTTTCCATTTTAGATGCTAAAGGAAAGAAATTAAATTATGCTAGAAAAGTAGTTAAAGTGCTTTTGTGGCCAGGAAGAAGACACTATCCATGAGCAAAGCATAAGATGAAGAAGAGACATTCCCAAAGAAAACTTATTGAAAAAAAAAAAGAACATTTCTCACCCAATTCTTTCATATAGTCATCAAAATTTTCACTGGAGACGAGTTTCCAGGTTCCCACAAATCGGTTACACATCGTATAGGCTTTGCAAGGCAGTGGTTCTGCAGAGAGAGGCAGCGGCCACAGCAGCTCTTGGTGGGAGTCAGAGAGATTGTGTGCCCAACTCAGACCTCACTGGCCTCCTTTTAAAGATGCCCAGTCCCTGTAGCGGCCAGGACGGGCCAATAGGAGAGGCAGTGCCAGGGCAAGACAATGTGCACCTTGTCCAAGGCAGCCGAGTCAGTACCAAGGCTCCGGGTGATGCCTGCCCCGGCTTCCTCCACTGAATAGATCAGGACACCGAGAGGTGCGTGGGGATGCGGACGTGAGGTTACCACCGCGTCCACAGAGCAGTCAGGGGACACTGCGGTGGGGTCTCAGCAACACAGAGCCACCGAGCACAAGAGCACTGCATCCGTGTGAAACCCAGCTCTGACTGTGCTCCCAATGCCATTCTCCTGCTACACCATATAGAATAGAATAGAATAGAATAGAATAGAATAGAATAGAATAGAATAGAACAGAATAGAATAAAATTTCAGTTGGAAGGGTCCTACAATGATCATCTAGTCCAACTGCCTGAGCGCTTCAGGGCTGACCAAAAGTTAAAGCATGCTATTAAGGGCATTGTCCAAATGCCTCTTAAACACTGACAGGCTTGGGGCATCGACCATCTCTCTAGGAAGCCTGTTCCAGGGTTTGACCACCCTCTTGGTAAACAAATGCTTCCTAATGCCCAGTCTAAACCTCCCCTGGTGCAGCTTTGAACCATTCCCACGTGTCCTATCACTGGATCCCAGGGAGAAGAGATCAGCACCTCCCTCTCCACTTCCCCTCCGCAGGAAGCTGTAGCCAGCATTACCACTATTGTCACCTGTGTGCTAGTCAGGTAAATCAAAGCCATGTGGATTTTGGGGAGGAGCTGTCAAGAAGCTGCTGTACCTAGTGGGCTGGGTTTTTTTTACTTTCATGATCCATCCTAGAAAGGGTCTGTGTGTTTTATCATTTAAAGGAAGAACTGTTATACTGTTCTGTTTTCTCCCTTTGCATCAGAGCAATGTTCCCAAGCTGTGGGTTCATCCCTGCACATACCCCAGGCAGCACCACAAAGAGAAGAAGCAGCCAAACTTTGCTGCCTCCCTTCTTCCACAACAGGGCATGTTCAGAAGATCAGTGTATCAGTGGAGATGAACTCTTGTGCTTGGCAGGTGGATGACCTGAACAGAGGCTGAGTCATTAAAGGGCTTATTCTCAGTTCAAAGTCACTTGGTGAGAGGTGAGCAGTTTTACTGGGTTGGGAGGAGGGCATATACTGCTCTCTTTTTGCCTTTCTGCACCTGGATAGTTGGTCTGCCACAGAGTTAAGAGCAGATTTAAGGCAGTGCAGCCATATAAGGCGTTGCATTCAAATGTGTCCTACTATTATCAGATTTCTTCAAGTTTCCCTGCCCCCACAAGGAGACTCCACAGTCTCCCTGGGTCCACGTCTCCCCTGTACTGGGGAGCCCAGAACTGGACCCGGCATTCCAGGTGTGGCCTCATCAGTGCTGAGTAGAGGGGAAGGATTACCTCCCTCAACCTGCAACACTCCTCCTAATACAGCCCAGGACATCACTTGCCTTCTTTGCCACAAGGGCACATTGCTGACTCATATTCAGCTTGGTGTCCTCCAGGACCCCCAGGGCCTCTTCTGCAAAGATGAGTTTGAAAGTTTGAAAAGTTTGAGTTTGAACATTCAAAATCTTTTTTTAAAATGTACATTTAGAACTATTGTCTTGTGGTTAGTAAAAACCAGACACAAAGAACAAATCCATAAACCATACGTATATTTGACAGGCAGGAATCTGAAGCATTGTAATTCAAGACACCTCAAACTATCTGAAACTATTTAGTGTAAGACCACATCAACTGTAATTCTGTCCTTCCCCTTCCTAAACCATCTTCCAGGAGAAAACTGTTACTTGCTACATGAAAGGATTAGATGGCTTCTTTCTTATTTATGTGAACGATAGTTGCCTGTTTGTCTTTTTCACATGATTACACTTTCTGGGTTATGACCACTTACAGGGACTTTTCAGATCTACGTTGTAAGGATGGAGGGACACAGGGATTACAGGTTGTGGGACCAAATTTCTTGTGTTTAGGGTAGAAAGAGTGAGACGGAGCTGACGCTGGGCCAAGGAGGATGAGGTTTGGGTCTTGTCTTGAAAGCTGTCATATGCAAGAGGGGGAACACGCTTAAACAGGAAAACAATACAGCCTGAGCAGTGAAAATATTGTAGTCTTTGGGTTATACTGTGGTTGTGGGGAAATAACAAGATCTTAAATCACAAATTTTGGTTGTATATGAAAAATGTTTTTATCCCATCAGTCATAACATCAACAAGGGTAAGTTGAGCAGAACTTCCCAGTACTGCCCAGGTCTAATTACAGTGCAGGGTAGGGAGGGAAAGTCTAGAGTGATTTAAATGAAAACAAAGTAAAGAAGTCTTTCTCCCCCACAGTAGGAAGCAGATGCTGTATCTGTAATATATAAATAAAAGTCAGTCTTTGAAGGTGTTGTCCACACAAAGCTCTTCTAAAGCAGAGATGCATTATATCACATTTTGTGTAAAGAATAGCTAGCTCTTTTATCTAATCTCTGGTTATGAGAAAGCTCCTCCTAAATGAGACTATCCATTATTTCTCAAGGAATAATACGAAAATATTCTACCGTTGCTCCTCAGGCATTCTTTGTTCTTTCATTTAATTGTCTTATCCACATAAAGGCACTTTAACAAGACAAGGCTGGTGCCTTTGGGAAATAAAAGATGATTGGGACGTTGTAAAATCAGGCCCAAAGAAATTCAAGAAGAGCAAATTAGTCAGAATAGAACAGCTATACTGCAGTACCAGTAACCTTAAGAACAAAAGTGACAGAGAATTATTTATACAGACAAAACCCCAGTCTTAAGCAGTCTCAAACAATGTTGACATTGCTACCATCTATCTCTGTCACTAAGAGAAATCAGCACTTTCATTTAAAGGACTTACAGTCTAGAAAGAAGAAGAGCAGGGGATTATATCTCAGTAGAAATAATATCTGTGGAAACCAATCTTTTCTTCAAGTTTAAAGGAAAAAAAGTGTCAAGGATTGTGAGTACATGTGATAAGAGAGAGCTTTGATTCCCTTTTTTTGCTTATGGTTGGAGTAAAACAGGATTTGAAATCAATACACTTGGAGATTGTGAAGCAGCACTAGAGATACAGGTAAAAATTGATAAAAATAGTGAGCTAAAAATGCAAAGAGACTATTTAAAGAAATATGGAAAGTAAATTTATGTCAATTTCTTTAAAGGAAATATGATCTGGGCAAATTCAGTGCCAAAAAAAGTCTAAATTAAATTCCTAGGAGAGTAATAAAGAAAACAGAAATAAAAGTGGAGAACAGAGGCCAAATGCCTGCCTCGCTGTGAGGACACCAAGGACATTTTAACACTGGCTCTGCGGAGCTGAGGGACTGACGCCGAACACGAGGCCAGCGGTCTGCCTCTTCCCAGTAGCTACACTGGAGGGTGCAAATAGCCTTTTGTGTCCTTCGCTGGGGCATCCCACGAGACCAGACCCAGGCTGCTGGGGCCGAGGGAACGGGTGGCAGCTCGGGGCAGACTGCAGAGCTGGGTGCACACCGGGCTTGCCTGGCCAGGACGCAGAAGTACTCCGAGTTCCTTCCAGTGGAAACAAAGAGTTAAAAGAAAAAACGGAAAACTAACAGAAAGGTCAAAGCTCAGACTAAGCCTTGCTTCATCTTTCTCCTGAGTTGCTAAAAATCTGAGGGTGTGGGTCCCCTTTCCCTCTTGTCATCCAAGGAACCTGTAAAGGAGTAGTGAGCAAACATGCTAACAGGCAAAGATTCCTCTCAGCATTCAAGGGTGCCTGCTGCGATAAGTGTGTTTGTAGGGGTTTGTAGGGGTCTGGTGAGATCCTCCTTTTTCAGAGAGGGATGCTATGGGATTGTTTCTGATTTTGCAGAGTAGCACTACAGAAAAGAGAGGGGGACCTGTGCAGCTCTGCAGGCAAGGACAAGACACTGATCTGCCTTTACCCCTTAGAAGTGTGTGCTGTCACCTCCATCCAGGTCTGAGAGCACACACCTTTGTTTGCCAGAGAGGAATTATCTTCATTTATTCAAGAAGTTACTGGTCTGCTGCCTTTTTTAGAGAATAAATTTTGGCCTTCTTCAGAGAATAAATTTCAGATATGTTCATATTCTAAGAAAAGCATCACTAATACTTAATTATGGTGCTGGCCCTGTTAAAGTTTACAGACAGAATGTCACTTTATTGAAATTTCCAAAAGTTGAAGTTTTAAGGGGCTTGATTCATTCACAAAGTCTGAATTCATTCACCAGATACTAAAATAAATGGTGATGTTTTCAGAAGAGACTGACTGCCTCTGAAAAATCAGGCTGTAAATGTTACAATTGTAACTGCAGGCTTTATTAAGAACGTAAGATTTCTGGAAAATAAAGGCTGCTATATGAATATTGGAATACTGTAAATTTGACCTCTGAAATATAGTATTTCCATGTCTGTGGACAATGGGATATATTTAACTATGGGCTGATCTTTAATGTTTATATATAGCTTATTTAAGTCAATGTTGTTGCTTCTTACGGTCATCTCTCCCATGTAGGTTTTCTGCCACTAAACTTTAGTTTTTTCCTGGTTTTTGTAAATAATTTTGGTTCTTGTTAAGTGCTAAGTATATTTAGTATTGTATATATGGGGTACTCTGAAGCATACTTCCTTCCCCTATGCAACTGCTGTTCTTTAAGCTGATTGGTTTCACAACCAATGAAACCAAGGTAAAAACAGGGGAGCTGTTTGTTCATGTCTTTTTTTAACATTTTCTGCAGAATTTACTGGTAGTCTTTTGGAACTGCTCTTAAATGACTCCTTAGCTCATCGAGAGTGTAGAAGTCCTTCTTTTTCTTTTCCCCTCTCCAGTTGTATTAATAGTGCAGAAACTTGGGAACAGTCTGAGTCATGCAGAGGAAAGTTCAAGTTTATGAGGTCTCTGCTGCTGGCAGTAGGGACTCAGCACTGTTGCCTCTGACAGCTGACCTCAGGAATGTCAGGAATATGTGGAATTTGGTTCACAGATCTTAATCGCAAAGCTTGAGATATGCTCATTTCCCCATTTTGTGGTTACTGCACACATTTTCAAACTCTTGTTGTCTAGG
Source organism: Mycteria americana (assembly GCF_035582795.1). NCBI lineage: Eukaryota > Metazoa > Chordata > Aves > Ciconiiformes > Ciconiidae > Mycteria > Mycteria americana. The sequence goes on from NC_134366.1 coordinate 143,759,022, forward strand.
TTTTCCCTAGACTTCTTATTTTTTTTGTCCTCAGTTTGAGTCCTCCGAGGTGTAGAAATCAGGGCTTCTGTGGATGCGAATTTTTGAAATAGAAGGCCAGGCCTACGGGCAGTAGAAGAAGGTAGTTGGAGAATAAGAAGAGTTGAAAAACATGGTGTCCAAAGGGCTTTGCACCTAGAGAGGCTTGTGTTCCCAAGACTGATCTAACCTAACGAGCTAGTAGAGAATGCATATAAGAAATAAAGGAGGTTGCACCACTAGCAAACTTTTACAGGCTTTTACTAAGCCTGAGAGTACTTTTTAAGCTATGATTCTTAATTCAATGCTTTTTGTCTAATCTAGGACAAAAAGAGATGTTAAGGAAAGGGATGTTAACAAAATAATCACAGCTGAGAGCTACGGCAGCTATAATTTCACTCTTCAGGTGGAAGAGGACAAGATCAAGCCACTTCAGATGATCCCTGGGTTTAAAATTGTTGGCATTTGTGTGAGAAGGAGGTGCCTGGTTCCCTGCTCACGTTGGAAGCCAACGCTGGGCATCCACAGTAGTCGCCCTCCTCCCTGCCTCAGGAGCAACGCCCTTCACCTGGAGCCGAGAAAAGCAGCCCCATTATTCCCCTTGCTGTGCACAGACTCCTTGCAGTGGGTAGCCCACAAGCAGCCCTCACAGGAGGATGTTTTTGTGTCCAGGTCCACATCTATCACGGTCACACAACAAGTGCCACCCACTGGATCGTCTCCGATCCTCTTTCCGCGGTGAGATGGGTCACAGTTACCAAATGTGGTACTAGCTCTCACGCGATGCTTTCCCACACAGCACCCCTTGCCATGTTGCATCCCCCCCAAAACCCCTTTCTGACAAACTCCAGCACAAGCACGGGTTGTAGAAAGCTGAACATTTTATTGAATAGCCACAACAAATTAGACTAGCCGTGTGTAACTGTTTGGGAATATATCTGTAAAAAGTACAGTTCTCTTTAAAACAGATTTGTGGAGTTTTTCTCCTTTGGTTAAGTTGTTTTTTTCTCCAGCTTTAAGCATTAGTCCTGTGTGATGATGGCTTCTTCATGCTTTTTCATAAACTCTTTTGCAGATAACATTATTCATGGTGCATTCCTGGAAAGAAAGGCAAATTTAATCAGCTTTTCAGTCTCACTAAATGTTTGTTAGTCAGAAGGTAGAGAATTACTTATCCATTGGGAGCCAGGGTAAGAAAATATTGCATTTCTCCTCCTCTAAAACCAATTGCCAAAACAGTGAAACTCAAGTTTGAAAGCTTCAGAAACAGAAGTCTGAAATACAAGCACAGGACTGAAAGAACATCAAAGGACTGCTCCAGTGACCTCCAGCAGATTTCAAATCTCCTCTTAAAAACCTCTAAAGAAGGCTCCGAGGACTTCTGTGGAGGGTGATTGGACTCTGGAGCTGGGCATTAGTCTTTTTTCCTTTCACCTTTTGCAGCTGTAGCTTGTCTTCTTCACACATGTGCACAACACATACCCACACATAGAGAGTCCTACACAGCTTTCAGACTTGCAGCTGCTGGTGTCAGCCTCTGCATGTTAGGCTCTGTCCTCATCTATTTTTCTGTTAGATCAAACTCTGTTTTGTTCAATCTTTCTTAATGAAGTTGTTATTAAAAACTATTTCTATTTGTTCTCCTCTGGTCTCTATCCAAAGAAATTTAAATATTAAATTTATGGACATATTATTTTTCTCTAGGGGAGGGCAGAACTCTTCAGGAATTTCATGTATGTGTGTCGTTTCGTAGCATATAGGAATCTCAGCTGCCTTTCATGAACACACTTTTAGTCCCCTCCCAGATTCTTCAAAGTGTCTTTCCTAAAACTGGAGAGCAGTGCTGGGAAGCCCCAAACTGCAGGTGGGCCTCACTGGCACCAAGTCAAACACAATACTCTCTGACCAGATAACACCAACCAACAGAGCTCGGATACAGCTGCTTTTTTGTTGCTATAACATCATATTATTGGCACAGTTGTTGGTGATCCATAGTATGGTTCCCACAGATGGCTGTTAAGTCTCTACTGGAGCTGAACAGGAGTATTTTGCATCAGCACAGAGTGGATGCGCTTAACATGGACTTTGTTAACGCTTCCTCTATACTGTCTAGCACTTAAAGATTCTGATATATAAAAATTTCCCTCATGGGGATGTTGGTTTTTTCTCCCTACTCTTTCCTAACCATGTCTTGCTATGAATGGAGAACAGGTACCTCCCTACCATTCCATAAGTTTAACAGCATTTCAGTTTTAATATATACTCCAGACTCATTCAGAGAGTCTTCTCACCAAGTCCTCAGAGCCCTTTCAAATGCTTTCACTCCCTGTGTTTGAATCCAGTGTGATACATCTGCCAAACATGAATTCTGCACAATTAATTCAGTGATTAAGTAACAAAAATTAACTTACCACCACGAGGTTCCCATCCACCACTTTTCTCTTTATGATAGTCTCTTTTCCATCCCACTTCTGCACCTGGTTCAGTATGCCGTTGTCTAGGGTTATGACGTTCTGCCAAAGAAAAAAAAGCAAAGTGTGGCTGTTTCATCAGGGTGCTCTGGGCTGAAGAGAAGACTCTCTCCATGTCCAAACAGCACTGAAACGCAAAGCATCCACAGCACTCTTACCTTTGAAGGCAGCATTTCTACACCGGATGTCAAAATCACAACTCCGTCCTCCTGCTCCCACATCCCTTTTACAAGATGTATTTGGAAAGTGCCGTTTTTGGACTCACCTTTGTTTTTCTGTCATCTGCTGTGGTCTCGTCAAACTCTTCACCCAGCTTGAAAGACACCTCTGTATTTTTGAAAGTACTTTCTGTTTTGATGGTTATCACATCACCATTGATGCTGATAGTTACATTGGGCTTGGCCACACCAGCCATTTTCCTGGTAGCAAACCCCACACCTGTAAATAAGACAGGGTACTATGAAATGTTTATCTTTACTCAATGTTTTTCTCTTATTTGTTGGGGAAAAAAAATACTTCAGTGCTGATTTCCCTATTATTTTCTCAATTTTTTATTAATTCTGTGTTGCAGAAGTTCCTTTGTAACATCTCACTAGCTTGGTATGGTTATAGACCAAGCTGGGTGGGATGACGTAAGGAAATTCTCTGTTCTGTCATTGTCAGAATAATACAAGCGATATTTTGAAGACTGAGACAAGATTTTAATGCCAGATATTTGCACATACACTTGTTTGAAATAACTGCGGTGGTTTGTACACTAACTTGTATGTTAACTGTATCTAAAAGTAAATAAGCAGAAATATATGACAGTTTCTAAGCCACAAAAACAAACAAACAAACAAGAAAAAAAAAAGAAAGCACTTTTTATATTTATCAGTGGCTAAGCTGAATAAAAGGAAATGATTAAGAAATAGTTGGCAATGGTTATGTCCTGACTAAATGTGGGGTAAAGATTAAGAGTGCAAGAGTCTCACCGCAAGCTCTCTGAATGCTGCGCAAGTCTCAGTGAGTATTTTACCCCTAATCTCCAAATAAACCCCCAGCTTTTTAGCATGTCCTGATCCAATCAGTGCAAGTTACCCCATACTTCCCCCACACTAAAGAATGTGGAAACCTTTTAAAGCCCAATTTTAATTCTAAGCAAGAAGTCTACACCTTTAGAGAAGAGTGTTATCCCTCAAATCTTTTGCAAGTATCTGCATGAATGCATGCAATTTTCTTTGTTAATATTCACTGGAGGCAGCTACAGAGTTTCATGCACTATAATATCCAAGACAATTAATTGGTCTCCTAGTCCAATAGCAATATAAAGAAGTTCAGGTGTGTTGCTTTTAGACATAGAGAAGCTTGCTGCATTCTAGCACCACACTGCTTTGTAAGTCCAAGAATAAAAGCTAATCCACACAAACTATTGCAGTGATGTGTTTTACTTCCATTTATAACACTCCTAAGCAGGCATGCATAGACTCGGCTTACCTGAAACTATTCCTCCCAATCAAGGTTTTTCTAAGTTATAGCAATTTGACACCATTAATTCAAACAGCCAAGTTCTCCAGTTTAAGACCATCCCATCAAAATAGTTGGACTAAAACCCCCTTGGTAAACAGCACAGCCAGAAAAAGAAAGTAAGGAATAAAATTCAAAAACAGCGTTCCTTCCCTGTCCCAATACAACAACTCCAAATAACAATTCTCACCCAGTTCTTTCATATAGTCCTCAAAGTTTTCACTAGAAAGGAGCTTCCAGGTGCCCACAAACTGGTCACACATTTTGTCGGGCTAGAGAGAAGTCTTCCACAGGATCAAGCAGAAATGCAGGACAGGAGGATAGTATGAGCTCCAGGAGATCAGGAGTTATCTTTAAAAAGGAGCCTTGGCCACATGATGCTCTAGGATGACCAATGAAGAAGGAGTCCCAGTGCCCAGTGTTTTCCTTCCTTCCCTACCCCTCCTCTGCCAGTAGGTCATAGTGTTATTATTCATATGCCCTTACTAGCACAAAGATCACTGTCTTGTTTTTATTTAATTATTTTTGTCATTCAAGAACACTCTACCTTAAAGGCAAATAATTGAGTCATATTGTCTTTCAGAAGAAAAAGGTAGGTTCAACCCCCAGAGGGTTATTTCTCTCCCATACTCTTTTCTTTCATTTCAGTCCACCATATCAAATGGACACAGCTAAATTCCTAGACTGTAAGATCTAAGGCTCATTGGGATAATTTAATTTGTTTTCTGCACCCCTGCAGTCAGAGATTTTCTCCAGAGAGGCACAGAATTACAGGAAGAAGTGAACTTAGGTCAGAAAGAGAGAATGCTCGTGGCTGTAGAAGAGTAAGACAATAAAATCGCTTCCTTGATTGGGATCTTTTTGTCATTGCACCATGTGAATCAATTGACCAAACAGGTCTGTATTCTGCTTTTATGTGATGGAGAGGGGATATAGGGCTCTGTGAAAAGCAAAGTAACAAAACAGATGATTTATCTCCCTTTTGCTCCTGTGCTTTCTGAAGACCTATGTCCCAACAACTAGCATTATGACTAGTTATGGCATAAAGCTGAGCTCTGGTATCGACCCACCAAAGGTCCCTGGACACTTCATTTGTTTTCTGTTCGCGCTGTTCGGGTAGTAATCTGTTTGAGGCCAGGTGTGTACAGGCCTGACATAATGAGGTCCACCTTGACTGATCCCCTAAGCCCTGTCATAGCTCAGATCACAAAAAACTGTCAAGCAATTTCTTAGACTTTCCTTTTGGCTGTAACATGCCATTCCAATGGCAAAAAGCAGCTAATAAGTGCAGACTCCAGACTCTGCAATTCTCTTTAGGTGGATTTCTGGAAATACTCTGCTGGTTGTTAGGTATCAAATATGTTGGTCCACATATTTTCGTACTTGTTGACTTTGTAAGTAACAATGTTGTAGAAAAAATATTTATATAGGATTGTAAGATCATAGGGAAATTCAGAAGGGAAGGGAGGTCAGGAAGTCTCCAGCACAGCCTCCCACTCAGGCAGGGCCACCTCTGAGCTCAGACCGGGCTGCTGAGGATGGTGCCCTGTTGGGGCTCGGAAGCCTCCAAAGGATGGAGCCAGCACAGCCTCCCTGGGCAACCCGCACCCCTGCCCAGCTGTCCCCCCGGGGGAAAAGCTCTCCTTATCTCCTGACTGAACCTCTCTTCTTTCAGCTTTTACCCATAGTGTCTCGTCCTCTCACCGTTCACTGCTGTTAAAAGCCTGGCTCCAACTCCCCCGTCGCTTCCCCATAGGTATTGGGGGCTGCTGTAAGCACTCCCAAAGCCATCTCTTAACCATTGCTGTGAGGGCTGTGAGGACTGCATATGTTTGTACCTGTATAATGAGTTACCCTCTTGTGCCTTTAAGACTGCAGACTGTGGTAAAAATTATTCTTTTTTACCCTTTTTTTCCCTAGAAGAGATAATCTTAGGTTTGGTCTATTCTTTTTTGAGGTTTTGCATATTTACTGACTTTGGGCTAATCCCCCCCAAAATAATATTCTAATTATTGCAGTCACTGATGCCTTTCCTCATTGGTTTTCTCAGAGTATCACATGCTCAGGTCCTCTTTTAAAGGAAACTCTGAGGGGCCCTCAAGTTTATGTCATTATCTTGGGGTTTTTTACTTAGGATTATTGGTTTGAGAAACTGCACCATGTGTGAGCAGTTTGTAGGAACTTGAAAACTGAAATCCAGTAACTACATAATGAGTACTTGAAAGTATCAGGTGAGGACTGCTGCCGTGCCCCCAACAGAAAGGATACGATCTGGCTGAACTCGGTTCCTGCACTTACTTTTCTTACCTTTTGGGAACTGTTCTGTGTGTGGCTTACTACAATTAGCATTCATTTCTTTGGAGGGGAAATAGGGCTTTTATATTCAAAACTATAGCCTGAGAGAGGGGATTGGCCTGCCTTTGGTGTTAACAGCTGTCTGCAATGCTTCTGCTGCTGGAAGAGTTTTTTGGGAGAGAGGTGAAGCACCTGTTCCATGCAAATCTGTTTGGAGCAGACAAGCGCACCCTCCCTAGGCAGTCAATTACTTGCACCTATTTAAAGCGAATCTGAGCTATTTGTACATGTCTTGCAAACATGATGACTCAAAAATGCAAGAAGAAAGCCAGCTTGTGGGTTGACTTGCTTGTTTACTTCAAAGCAAGCAGCTATCTGGGAGCAGGCTCATGGCTCTCGCTTGGGAAGTATCCTATCGACAGTCTCCTTTCCCTTGGGAGAGACTTCCAGTGACAAGAGATAAGCTTGTGGGATTGATGTCATCTAATACAAATCCTACCTGCTCTCTGGGGCAAAGGCCTCAAGTCATACAGCCCTGCTGATAAAGACTGAAGTGCTTAATGGTCATGAAGAAATCAGTGGGGCTTCTGAGCCTGGAAGCTTAGGCAAACCCGGGATTCGTGTCACTGGCAGAAGTGTCTTGCCAGCAAGAGCTGGGCAACCTGGCTAAACAGCCCTGTGGTCATCAGCATTGATGGGATCTAATACTATCAAAAGCAAGGGCATCTTCAAGAGTGTAGAAATCTCCTTCAAAATAAGAGGGAAATTTGAAGAAACCGCAGCAGGTAAGAGGTAAACCAAGGAAGGGAAGCTGGTGAGGGTCCCGCACAGTGAGGAAATGCTGGCAAAGTAAATTTGTCACAGAGGAAAACCCTGTCTCTTAATCCTGATATGAACTGATGTAGCTGAAGTCTGCAAACAACGATGATACACTGTCTGCAACATGGTTTTGGGGTGCTGTGGCCTTTGAGGATGGTTCCTGATGCAGGAGGTGCAGAAGTGGAATAGAAAAGCAGCAGCTGTGCAGGGGAGATCGGTGGATGGGACAGTGGTGATGGTGGGTTAACTCTTGCTCTGCGAGACAGACCAACAGTGGAGATCTACTTGAGATAAACAGCTTTTTACAAAAATGAACACAACAGTAACCTCCCTTCGGGTCTTTTGGGCACACAGGAGGAATGATGCTGCTTCCATTAGAGTATGTGAGAAAGAGGATGCTTATTCCCATAGTTGAGATCTGCCACTTAGGGCAGCTTTTAACTGAGGACTGTGCCAAAGCTTTCCTGGTACTTTAGATATGTATGGATTTGTCAAAGTGAAAATACAGCTTACTCCCAAATGTGAAAACATGAATTAACAAATCACAGTTATAACTATTAGCAACACCCTGCTTAAATAAAGGCTTCTTTCTCCAGTTCCTTCTTGTCCCAGAAGGGCAACAGTGTACAACTCCTTCGACTGCTATAGCTATTGAACTGGTGACTACCAATGAGCAGCAGTGTATTGGGCTTACACAGTTGTCTCCGTAGTTCTGCTACGCTTTGAATCAAAAACTGGGATGAAAAGGTAAAAAGATGTCCATGCTCAATTTTATACCTGATGCCATAGCAGACTATGAGCCTGTTGACAATGACTTCTGTTGAAAACTTTCTTAAAAGGAATGTGGCCTTTATGTGGGGTTATTAGTGGCACAGATGGCAATGTCCATAGTAAGAAAAAAATACATATTCTTGGAAAAGTTATTAAAAATAGGAATTTTCCCTTAAGCAAGGAAGGAACCGTGGCTATGCTGCAAGCTTTCTGTTCAGGCACCGTAATGTCTATTGAGAAGATGGGCTATAGCAGCTCTCATGCCAGAAAGGAGGGACCACGTCACACTGTCTGGTACTGCTGCAACTTAGACTGAACAAAAAGTTTTCTTAATACTTGTCTGGCCGGATACCAGAGTGGGAATCTGTTCTAAGGCCCCAGGGTAACTTCAAGAAAGGTGAGCTAATGCTGGAGAGGCAGACAGGAACAGGTAAAAGGATGCTCACCTCTGCTCGCCAGCTTGCTACTTTCATTTCTGATTAGTGTTTGAGACTGGTGAATTGCTTTAGACGTCTGCTTAGCCAGGAAAAGGTATAAATAAAGTTTCAGTACTCATGATGTAAGGCACTGACTTTACAAAATACTGGCTTCAGTTGGTTTGAAAGTTCAAGAGGCCAATTGGTTTTCAGTGGGTTTTTTCTCTCTCCTGGGGAAGGAGGTGAGCAGGAGACATGAGCAGGTCCTTTTTCCTATCACAGCAGAACAGTCCCCAGCAGCAAACTGATGCTCCCCCACTCATGGCTGTGGCTTCAGGCCTTGCTCAGGACTGATGGTACTATTGCAAATGGCCACCTTGCTGAAGGAGTCAAATTTTGCCAGCAGCAACAGCCAATCTGCCGTTTCATTGAGTGGCTACTGGCACCACTCTACTCGGTTACATTGCTGGGCTGTGACATTTGGAGACCTCCGGCTGGTGGGCCCTAGCACTTGATTTTTACTTTTAGTGATTCTGGGTTCTTCTGTTTCCTCCTGGACTTTAGTCCAACCAGTGAGTACTCCACACACTTAAATAGGTTTCCAGTATCTGAAAGCAGGAATGTGAAAATTGAAACATCTAAAAGGTGTTTCTGAAACACTAAGCTAAGTTTGTGGTAATGCTAAGAGCAGAAATGAAATCTCATAACTCCAAGGCATAGCGAGATCAAGCCCAAAACAAAACCTGGTGGTTGACACCATTAACTTGCAATTAAAATACACATGATTACATTTTCTGAACTTGCTTTAAAGATGAAGAAAAAATGCAGATATGGCTGGAGGGAATGGCAAGCCGCTGGACCCTTGCCTTCACTGCGTTGTCATGAGAGTAGTGCTGACAGCTGAGATTCTGGCTTTTCTCAGCAGATGGCATGGCAATAATGTATGCTCTCAAACATTTGTGGCTCATGCCAGATGACTGCTGATCCTGAGGGAAACACTGACTTCTCAAACACTGCTCTAACATGTATGTGTTCCCTCATTCCTGGAGCAAGTCAACTGGCAGTGTGAATCCCATCAAGCAACGCTATGAATTGCAGGGAGCGAGTTAAAAGGAATACCAGAAAAGTAGGGAACGAGGAGTATTTGCAAATCAGTTTTCTTTTCATTGCAATGAGAAGAAATGCAGGTACGCTAGCTCTCTAGGCATGCAGGTGATAGGCTTCCAGAACATAATGTGGTCATTTCTGTATAAGAATATTCAAAACGTCAGAGCTCTACCTCAGATATGCTGTATTCAGCAGATGCCATAGTGAGATTAATGATAAATCTAACTTAATGACTTCTGAAGGTTTGTACTAGAGAAGATCTTGTTTTGCTGACTATAACATAAGCATTGCAGATGTTTCATGCTTCTAACTACCTACCAATTTCCCTTGTCTAAAGAACAAGTTTAAAGTTGTCTAAAGTTTCTGATGCTCAAATTTGTCCAACTTTTTTCATGTACTGTACAAGTCTTGCATCTAACATCAGGGCATTTTCTCTTGAGAGTGTACAATGAAAGTCAGCCTTTTTCTGAGTCCCACTTTGTCTTGTCTGTGGACTTGATTGCCCTGGACTTGCCTCAGAGCACATGAATCCTGCCTGTTCTTCCCCCCCACTTCCCGCCTTCCCCCCAAAAAAAAGAAAAGGTGATTTTCTTTTCTTACTTCTTTAACCCTAAACTTCTCTCTAGATTTAGGTATTGCAGCAGACTTGCAAATGAATAAAGTAATCTGTTTCCTGAAGCACTTCTGGGTTTCTTCTAGCAATTTGAAGACTTGCTAATAACGTTCTGAAAAATCCCTTTGTAGTCCTTCCCCAGACTTTCTTCTGAATTATCCCAGATCATCCAGCTGAAACGGCCTCTGGAAGCATCCATCTGATCAAAGTGGTAAGACCGATGGTTACATCTGCTTTGGGACTGCCCAGCAGGACTCCATCCGGTTCTGCCTTGTTACTGCAGCTCATACGATACCTCCTGCACAGAGCCAGGCTTGCGTCTTATTTCCATGTGGATCTGCTTTTAGAATCCTTCCACTGGTTTTTGTTTGTTTGTTTGTTTCTTGCTATATGTTTTTAGCCAGCTGCGGAAAAATCTTCAAATAAAGATGACAGATTAGTGAATCTTGGTAACATGTAATATCTTGTAAGTTTAAACTATTCCTATCAGTGGTCATCCTTCTCTTAAGAGTTGCCCTCTTGTGAAGCGAGAACATTCCCAGAATTTCACTTCTCTTTCTGAGAAACCTAAAGAAAGAACAAAGTGTAAGAACAATATTTCAACAAGACTAAAAGGACCCTGTACAAAACATTTAAGCTTTGCTGAACCTGCACTTTGAGTAAATATACATGTCTTTTCCCATCCTTGTTTCTGCATCTCTTCACTCTGCATGCCGCAGTTTATTGCTAGCGATGCTTTCATCTGACCGCTTGCTCTGAAACTTTCGGCGATCTCCTCTTGTATTTGCCAGAAAGCCATCTGTTATTACAGATGCATTTGGACCGCTTCCAAAGACCTATTGCTCCATGTAAAGGAAAGGAAAAAAAAATCCGAGTATGAAATGCCCTGAGTTCAGAGACGAAGCCTTATGAAAGTAGCGCTCTCCCTCTGGTGGGTGTGAAAGCTGGCGGCTCGCCCGGCTCTCTGCAGAGCTCTGCAGCTGACTGCTGCCCCCGGCCGCTGGATGCTGGAGAGAAGGAGAAGGAGCCGCTTTGCAGAGGCCACCAACTGCTGCCCAACCACGCACCTTGCCTGGGCCCGTGGCCTCTTACAGCCGCCTCCTCTGCAGCATCGCCGCTGAATTTCACTGTCACAGCCATCTCGTTTCATCTCATCTTGTACCAGATAAAGTAGGTTAGGAGCAAAAGGATCTCTGAAATGCAAAGGGTTTTCTAAAGCAGTCTATCGCTACTGCCCTTCCTGCTCTGTAGAGCTGTCTTGCCAGAAACGAGTCAACATTGCTTATGTTCAGCATATAAAAACTCACATCTCCAGTCAGGGAGTGCCTATAAAACGCATTGCTTAATGTCAGGTAGTAAACCAGCTCCTCGCTTGGGATGCTGCGGAGGGGCTGGAGGCACAGGGCAGCTTGCACAGGGAGGACGGAGTTTGCTGTCACATGTGCTGCATCCCTCCCAGCAGGCATCTTCAGCAGATGTGGGCAAGGTATGTCCCCATGGGTCTTGGTGCCCAAATCCCTAACCACAGCCAAGCCTTAGTTTTGGCATACAGAGTCTTTTAAAGCTGCTAGTGACAATAATGACACCTAGTTAAACCCTAAAATGGACCCTGCAGCCCAAAAATTACTGTAAAATCCTCTCTGCCTTCTACTTTTTCCCATCTGGAGGATCTCATCACAGCTGGCAGGCATGGGAAGTTGTTGTCTCTAATGGAGACAACAAGGTCTTTCAGGAAAAATGAACATCTTCAGCTGTCCTTCTCAGTACTGGTAGCTGTTTCATTGATTTACCTTCCTTGTGCTTTGATGGGGGTTTCTACTTATGTCAACATCTTCCCAAACCCCTCAAACTATTAAAGACCAAAGTGCTGCTTCAGCTTGTAACTGCTCAAACTGCTGGTTTTGCACTATTAGAACATAGTGAAGAAATAAACAGACCTGGAAGCCTTGTCCCACGCTAACATCAGCTATTTGTATTTGCATGCTAGCTATTGTAATGCTGGTGTGGCATTGCTTCATGGAAGCACCATGCAGGATTTAGAGCCACAGTGTCCCTCTGAGTTGCTGACTGAAGGCCTGAAGCACTCGAGGCCATTTGCAGAAGCATTGCTGCCTCCTTTTCCCTACAGCAGAGCCCTGCTGTCTTGGCCACCTGTATTTGTTTCAGAGCTTCTGATGTTTCTTTAAACCACGCTGAGTTCTGCCATTCCTCTTCGGGTGGGTTGTTGCAAACTCTTGGTGGGGTGTTTGCTCCATCATGAGAGTGCAGCAGTTCACGCTGCCTTAACAGGGGCTCTTTGTACGTGCTTTTGGTATCATGAAATGCCTGGTGGAACCGCCAATGCAGCGTACAGAAGGGGACCGCAGCACATCTCCCCAGGCAAGAACTGAAGGAACCAGACATCAAGCATGTCATGAGGCTAGACACATGCTCTTTTTTAACAGACACTGTTTCTTCCTCAGCCCCTGCGGGTATGGGTTCCTCATTCTCTTATATTGTTTTAGTCTTGCTGCCAAATTGTTTAAGCTGAACATAACTTAATTGCTTTTATGATCTGATATGGCTTTAGGTTGTACATATCCCTGTTCTAACAGTATTTTCTGCATTATTTTTTTTAACATGAACTTCTGGTAAGCCAATACTAACTTGTTGGAATTATATTGAAGAATTTGAAAATCCCTTCTGTCATTTATAATTTACCGCCTGGCTTATTGCTCCTTCAAACTGCTCACCACAATTAAGGCATGACTGTGCCCTCCTTGGTGTATATACAGATTCTGTAAAGAAGCTCCCTGCAGTTGTAGCACCTCAGGTTCTTCCCCAGCCTATATAAGTGGCATGAATACAATCATCAGCACCAAGAGCAGAAGAAGTGAATGGCAGAAATGCTGCTTTCGACTACTGAGAACAACTCCCTGGGTCACAGAGGCTGAGCCAGGGATATTGGTTTTTTCATGAACATCTAGCCCGGTTCTGTTGTACAGAAATGGGCTTGGCAGAAGAAAATAGTTACTGTTTGGGTTGCACTGTTGTTCATCCAGTTTCCAGTTATTGCCTATGACTTGTTTAGCTTATAAACATTTGCTTGTAACTAAATACATGATAAGGTGTTGCTGGGCTCTCTGGTGACTGAACTGTCTTTGGTGTATACCCAGAAAAAGCTATGTTTCTTTCCAGCTCTTTTCAGTTCCCTATCCTTAAGGACATGAACCTGCAGCCTGATGTCTCCTTGCCTCGGCCTCCTGCAAAGCCTGTTACAGAAGTGTTGTGTTTATCCGATTTTTCAGTTTTCCACCTATATTCTATAAAATGCTTTGGACTGTTAATACCAAGGGTAAAGGTTCTCAGAAAATATTGCATCAAAGTAGTTGTAAATAACTTCCAGGACCATGTATGAAAACTTTTGACAAAGGTGACTGGTATTTCATGTGTCACTTTACTGTTGGAAAACTAGGCCCTGGTTACCTAGCAGACCACTGGTTAAGCTGGAAAAACAAAAACACATCCCTTTTTCCTGGAATTTTCTAGTATTTCAGCTTGGGCCTGGTGCTGTCCAGGGCCCGTCTTCAATGGGAGGAGTAGAGTGCCTTTTGCCCAGAAGAGCTGATACTTCGGGTGTGCTAGTGGGAATTGGGGTCCGCAGGTCTGAATTCCCTTGGGCTAAAGAGGCTACTGAAGCTACGTCTCCTGATACTCAGACAGTGGGAGAGAGGGAAGTTTCGTTCATCTATTTTGGTTACTTTTTTATTAGTGAGACAGTTGTCTGCATGTGCATGGAGCAAAAGCATGTTCATGGCTGTAAATCTTCATGGAGGTTCCCACACACGGAGAGGGCTTCAGAGAGATGCTCCTTCTCTCCCGCTGAGCTGGCATGGGCATTTCTTCCCTTAGCATGGTGGGTAGTGGAGATCCTTCTCTTTAGAACCTACACTTCTTCATAAGTTGAATAAGGAAAGTTTCCCATTTACCTTGGCATTGAGATTTCTTCCTCCCAGACTTCAGCTTAAGTATTAAGCATCTGGTTTTTTGATCTAGCATTTACTGTTCCAGCTAACAGGTTATTATGTAGTGCAACACCATAAATTTGTATACTTCTGGTACCATGTCTCAATCTCACTTACAGAAATCTCTGTCATAGACTGACATTTATGAAGAGGGAGTACTTTACTGGAGTAAAGAAGATGAATTAAGATTCATACATGAAGTCTTTAAAATTAGTTCTAAATAAACCTGCTTTTAGCATGATGTTCAAGGTGCTCATCAAGTCAAAAACACCAGTCCATTCACATTCCTTCCTACAGGAAGATGGGCTTGTGAAATGGGAAGACATTAGCATAGTCGGAGACCATTGAACTCTCATTAACTAGCAAGGTAGTTAACACCAAGACAAAAAGGAGCAGTAATTAGTCCTGGTTCAAATCCCCACCTGCTGTTACCTTGGTTCTCTTTTTGCAGGATGAGTTGAGGGAAGGGCTCAGGTGATCACCTTGATACACATAATCCCATTTCAGACAGATTTCAAGAGTTACAGGTCATTAAGATCTTTTCAAACTCTGTCATGGGAAAGTGCAAAATCTTGGCCACACTGAGGAAAGCTGTCTGTGAGAATTCTCCATCTACAGGGAAAGTGGCATTATCAAGCTGTGAAGGACTTGATGCCACAGGGGACTATCATGCCTTGAATGAGCTGCTTGCATCTCTGGGCAGATTCCACACATTGCAGCAGTGAAGAACAATGCAGTATGAGTAACTATGATGGCAGGTGTAGATGCTGTGAAAATAAACTTGTAGAAAGGAGTGTCCCTGTGGTAAGTGTGGTGTTTAAAATCCATACCTGATCTCTGAAATGGTAATAGAATGTCATTGAATATTGCTGAATTAAATACGTGCTATTAATATGATATACAACGCAGGAAAGCTTTTTAAGGCTCACTGCCAGTTTTTAAGAAACTACAGAAACACCAGATGACCACAGAGCTCTAACCCAATGGGTCAAGTGTAATTGTTAAGAAGACCAAGATCCCTCCAGAGTTTGTAAGTCATCAAGGGAAAGTGCTCGGTAATTCAGCTCGTACAGGCACAGTCCTGCATAAATTTGCAAGGAAGAGGAGTCTGGTTCACTAATCCTAAATGATAATAGTTCTTCATGAGTTTCAGTGTATCCTTCTATATCTTCTTTGGAATACAGTATAAAATTATCTGCATGAGAACTGATGAGGAATTGCTCCATGTAGCATCAGAACTTGCTGTTGTGAACTGGTTTGATTATACCTGAGATATGCAATCATTTTTTTATTTAAAAAATCAGCAAAGCTCTTACAAGTGTATTGAAAGCATCCCTGTAACTAATCTGCCAGTTATTTTGCTTATTAAAACTTACAAACATACAAAGCAATTCATTTGCTGAATTTACTGCCAAAGGAACTATCTGGAGCAATGCTGAAGTTGTTTCATATAATGGTATAGAGGTAGTCTGAGACTCTTAACTTCTAGCTATAAACCTATTAGATTATATAATTTGGTGCCTTGATTACCACAGTGTCTACTTAGGCTGAACTCTTTTGCCTTTAGAAAGGCTGAGAGATCATTTTTCCTATCTCATCCCCTAGACAAATAGACATTTTCTGAAGTAGAAGAAACCTGAGATGCTTCTTGTTTTGCCTAGCAGCTAACTTCTCAGATACAACACAGTGTTAAGCATTTGTTCCCATCAGCAATAGAAGAACTTGGCTGCACCACAATGTTGGAGAATTAAGCTTTCTTTGGGACAGAGAGGCTTATTTGCCAGTTCCTGCAAGTAAGTCTAGTAGGATAACGATCACACTTACGCTACCTGCTGCTAGACAGAAGGTGTGCAATCTGGGACAGTACTGAAGCTACTGGGTTTCCCAGAGCATACTGACATGACTAGTGAAACTCCTACAATCTCTCTGATCCTGTAGGGTAAGCGGTGTGACACATCTGGCAAGTGCTTGGAAGTGCGTAGCTAAAACTAAATCTAGACTAGTCCAGGACAACATATTGGCTCGTTCTTGGGTGAGCATGGCTCTCTATAACGAAACAACTCATGGAGTCTGTTGGTGCCACAAAAACACTATGATGCGCCTAATATGATCTAATCTAGCTGCATAGCATCTTCTGCTCTGTGAAGCAGAAAATATTGGAGACTGCTTTCTCAAGTGGTAGTGCAAATTACCCATGTGTTTCCTGAACATTTGCTGGTACAGAACCTGAGCATGGTAGCTGTTTAAAAAAAAATGTTTCTGTCTGGTAACCAATAATGAACCATGTTCTAGGATCAAAGCAGATCAGGCTTAACCCAGTATCCTCACTGGCCCTTGATGAAACTGCTGTTCAGTGTTCTTTGGAAGTTGTGTCTATCATGTCTCAAAGTTATTGGGATGAGTATAAAGGCCGTAAGATAAGTCTTGTCCAGAGGGGACCTGTATCTTTCATACACATTTGGGCTAGTGTGCAATCTAGATTAAAATTTCTACATTCATAATCAACCTGAAAAAGTCAGAAGTGGTGGCCTTTGGATTCACGTCTACTTACTCACCTTCTGGTGTACATGACAAAAATAAGAATGCTAAATATATCAATACTTTAGGTTAGCAGAGCATTATTTTAAAGTTCTGTAATTAACACCATCCTGATTAGTTTCTACTTGTACTCATATTTCTATTATGAAGATAAATGCAAGATTATTGACATTGCATACTAAAAGAACAATTTAATTCTAAAAAGATCATTTAACTTCATATCTTGGAGATAAATGCCGTTCATGTCTGCAAGCACACACACCAAGATAATTCCAGAAGCTGAGGTTAAAGGTCTGCTTTACATGTAAGGAGAGATAATGACTTCTAGTCACTTGAGGCTGCAGTGATGTCAGCCAGCTGAAGTCTGAAAATTGAATATTGCTTGAATGACCCAAATAATCTGTGGAAATACCTTACTGAGTGCTCTGGCATAATAACAACCAAGAGCTGATACCAACTATGTAATTTAGTCTTCATACTAAAATGGCAACTTTCCTATTAATTCTGGGAGAGTGTCAAATGCAACTAGAATACTTCAATCTCAGATTTCTCTCTTGTGAATTTCAGAGGCAAGCTGATCTGCCTCCTGCCTTACCTTTTCCTTTTACCTTCAAATTTGATTATTGTTAAAAGTATTGTTAAATATTGTTTTTTACAATTACATTTACAATTGTACAAATACAATTAAAAATGTATTGTTAAAAGTAACATCTCTGAAGAGGAAAAGCTATGTTGCACATTGAGAGAAATCATTAATTCTGATGCTTGAACTAAATCTGTTGGTTAGTTGTATTATTTGGATTACTACTGTTCAAAGTCACAATGATGTAAATCTCTGTTGTTTTAGCTTATTGGCTGGATGGCCAAATTCTCAACCTGCTTTTAGGCAAGAGGGAGGTCTGTGCTTGGGCAACCTGGGCTAAATTAATATCTAACACAATTTCTGCAGAAAGCATGTCCCTCACACTTCGAAACTTGCTTAGTTTCTGCTCTGTGTCAAGCTACACTAGTGATGAACCTCTTTGGAGAGAAGAAAATACACAAGATGATCTCTCTTCTCCTTTTCTTTCCCCTTCCCAACCAAGCAGACAGAAAAAACCTTTCTCTTTTGACAAAAGAGCAGTTGGTGAGCTTCAGGGGTGTCTGTCTGTGATCTTCTGTGGCCTGCTTCACAAGGTGAACAAGACGACCAGCGGTGCCAAGAACCAGAGCGCCATTGCTTGGAGAGGAATGCGCCTCTCTTCCACTTAAATTAGGGCTTGCTAATGCCATCAAGATGAATGGAAAGGCAGGCACTGACTCCAAATAGCCACTTCAGTGAGACTGCTGAAAACTGAGCTAAATCCTCTCTCGTTCAAGTTTGTCAAAAGGCAAAGGCAAAACAGAAGAGAATCGTTGCTCTATTTATTCCTCTTTGTGTATATTAGTCACTCTTTATGCTATAAAGTTCCTGATACTTCTTAAAGTTGCTTACACTTCCTACTCTCCAAACTCAAGCCCTTGCACTCTGGGAGCCTTTGTCTTCGCTGCCTCTCCTGAGGCCCAGATATTCAAATCTCCCTTTCAAGTATTGTGTCATTTTTTTTTCTCCCTCTACATGCCTACCAAATGGGGAACCTACTTTGGTGAACACATAAAGGTGGAAAAAGGCCAGGAAAAGCTCATGAACATTATTTTATTTTCTGAACAGGATGGTAAAGTTAAGCCTTTTACTAATTTGGTATAAAATTTCCTTTAAAATCAGATAGCTTTATTCCTTTTCCTGACTCATACAGCATTCTTTTAGTATAAGTGAGGAAGCAGCAACTTCTCTTCTCAGGAAAACCTGAAAATCAGGTTAGGTTTCTGGGGCCATGAGAGTAAAAGGAAGGTCCCAGACTTGTCCAGCTCAGTAAGGAATGAAGCAGGTATGTGGTGGAAGGTAACTGTTTACAGCTATAGGGACCAAGCAAATTGTCCATCCCTTTTTCCGTTCCCTGAAACAGCTATTCCCAAAGCACAAGGAAGAAATTTCTTACTGCTTACATTTTATAATGCAACAATTTTCAGGGATTATCTAGGGATTTACTTCAAAGCAGTGTTTAGTTTCTGGCATCTGGAAGAGGTGAGCTATTTGCACGTGTTTAACATTCTTACTGTGTTGTGATACTGCTGCAATAAACCAGCATTTATAAAAGATTGTCATTATCACAAATTAAGCTCCAAACTCAACCCCTAAGAGCACCTGGACTTTTTAAGTAATCAGTTTTTCAAAACACTGAAATAAATGTCCTTGTAAGTCATCTATTTCTGCATGTCCCAGTCTCAGAGTAGTAGCATGTACCTGTAAACCAGAAGGTGTTGTTGGCTTGGATCTTCAACTTCAGTTGTGATAATTAAAGGCAGATAACATTAATTCAGTCATAGGTTGTAATTTGCTGAGCTGCAGTAAGGGTAATTCACCAGCTGTTCTGTGGCCACCAAGAGAGCTATCTGTACTTGGACTATGTCCTTGTGGCCCCAGCCTACGTCAAATACAGGGTTTAACTCTCTAACTGTTGGTTAAGGCAAGCTGAGTCATTTCATATTTTCTGGCTACTGTGGCTTGGCTGATATTCTGGATGGGACTGTCCTGAATAAATGTGGATGTCTAGAAAATGTGTATCTGTATTAAAGCAAGTCACCTTGGATTCCCCTTTATACTCAACAGAGGTCCAATAGTGGATTACAGAGTACAAATGCTCTCATTTTAAGGTCAATGCCTATGTTAGAAGAATAATTTTGTAAATTGTATTCATATCTTGTAAAAATGAGTGAGAGCGCTCCTACATGAAGCTCTGTATCTTCCTGTCAAAACTTAGATAAGATACATTCTCCATGATGACAATGATGATGAGAGTAGGATGCACTCAAAGCTTTAATCCGTTTGCATTAACTGAATTTGAGCAGTTGAGGGATTATAAAATTATGGTTGTCCCTGTCTCTAGTAATTAGTGCTTTTCTCTTGAATTAAAATCTAGATGATTTGTAGACCACCAAGTGTAGTCTTCCAACCATACCTTGAAACGCTGGTCGGCATTCAATCTTCCATGTCTGAGACAAAGCCATGCATAATTTCCTTGATCTTCAAAGTCATCTTTGTCTTCGTAGTTCTAGTATCCAGATGACATCTTGGCCCTAAGCAATTGCTGCATTGTATCCCTGTAATCATTGGGGAGCTAATAAAGTGCAGTAGATGAAATAAAATCTCATCACTGTAATCTTTAAATTAAAAATTTTACTTTCTCTCTTCCTTTTTTTAAAAAACCCCTATATTGCAAAGACTGTAAATCCTGATTGTAATAATTTTATATAATTTTGGGAAAGAAGAAATATCCCTAGATAGAAGAATGTTGTTTTTAAAATTCTCCTGCCTTTATTTTATTTCTTAACAAAAGCTGATAATGTTGTTCTTCTGAGTTGAAAAATAGTCTTCAAATTGGCAGAAAATATGCTGCCACTTCCTTTGGTGAGAGCAGGAGGTTTAAAATTGGGGATTTTTTTTCCTAGGTACCTAAATCTTTCCATGAAATGTATAGAGGTCCGTTGTACTGGGTCTGGCTGGGATGGACTTAATTTTTGTAGCAGCCTGTAAGGTGCTTCATTGCTGGCTGGTGGCAACCCACCACAGACCAACGCATGTAAATTTGACTGGATGACTGCATACTTGATAATGCAAAGGTTAGCATTGTAGTACATGAATCCTTGGCTGAATTTTCCAGACAGCAAATAATAAAATGCTATAAAAAATATGAACTCGCTTGACAGTAATTTATTTTCCCTGCCTGATAGGCAGATCTGTGAAAAATGAATTCAGTTTCTCTGCTAATTGTTTTTATCTACTAATCTCAACTGATTTCATGAGATATCTATTAGATTATCTTAACAAACTAAAAAGAGTAGAGTAGATTTTTTGCTCAGCTGAAAGACTTGGTCAGATTTTCTTTCGTCAGATAATTAGCTGTGACTTCTTGTTGTGCTCCTGGTCCCTCTGCAGCAAGAAATGTTAATATGGCTTTTGTCTGGGATGATAAGAAAGCTTCTGTCCTACCACCAGGCCTTCTTCTGACACGAACTAAATTCAGGGTAGCAGAATCTTTTTTCCCCTCATGTCCTAAATTATTTCTGTACATAAAATCCTAATCTTTAATAATCTCATTTCACATACTGGAATCAGAAAATATGTTAAATGTTTTCTTAAATTAATTTCCTGTGAAATGTGTTTTGAGTGCCTTTCATCCCCTTTTATCCTAAGTTTTACATTTGGGAAGTTTTTTAACTCTCCCCCCACCCCCGCCAATTCCTTTCTCCTTGCCCTCCAGCCATTAAAGTTCATGAAGAAAAAATAAAACAAGACAGGGAAGTTTTGTCAGCAGCCCGAGGCACCTCCTTATCTTCAGACGCACTTCCAGATCCAATGGGATCACGGTGCGAAGTAGGAAGAGGAAGGAGAAAGGAGCAAAGCATCACTTACACCCCAGGGTGTTGCCATCACCTTTCATTATGAAAATTTGTCATTTATCACATGTACTTGGTCCAACTTTCCCTTTGTGATCGTCCAATTTAAAACACGTTGCTCTGCACAGCTGTTGCAACTTCGGAGCCCATTAACTCATCCAGATTCACTGAATTCAGAGCATTTCTTTAGTTATCAGTAACGTGCTAAGAAGAAATGGAAAGTGCAGTCAGCAGCTCTCCACAGACCTTTGTGAAAGATGAGAGATCTTAGCCTCCCAAAGAGGGTATGAGTACACTGCTACAAAGGCGTCCAGCTTCAAGAGAGCAATGAGTAGTTCAGGCTACGTACAGTCCAGTGCCATTGGATCCCAGTTCTCTGCGTAGGCTAACAGCACGGAGCAGGTATCATGTAAGCCGTGTACCTGTACTAGCATCTTAAATATGTGTATTGGGTTTGTATGGAAAGGTTCTGGTAGTGGGTGGGCTACAG
This sequence comes from Mycteria americana, assembly GCF_035582795.1. Taxonomy (NCBI): domain Eukaryota; kingdom Metazoa; phylum Chordata; class Aves; order Ciconiiformes; family Ciconiidae; genus Mycteria; species Mycteria americana. The sequence goes on from NC_134366.1 coordinate 143,780,546, forward strand.
GGCTGGCTTCTGTGAGGAGATGCCAGAGGCTTCCCCTGTGTCTGATAGAGCCAGTGCCAGCCGGCTCCAAGGCAGACATGCCGCTGGCCAAGCCTGAGCCAGTCAGTGTCAGTGTTAGCACCTCTGTGATAACATGTTTAGGAAGGGGAAAAAGAAAAAGAAAACCTGTGCAACTGCAGCCAGAGAGAGGAGTGAGAATATGGGAGAGAAACAACTCTGCAGACACCAAGGTCAGTGAAGAAGGAGCGGGAGGAAGTGCTCCAGGTGCCAGGGCAGAGATTCCCCTGCAGCCCGTGGTGAAGACCATGGTGAGGCAGGCTGTCCCCCTGCAGCCCATGGAGGTCCATGGTGGAGGACCCCATGCTGGAGCAGGTGGATGTGCCCAAAGGAGGCTGTGACCCCGTGGGAAGCCCATGCTGGAGCAGACTCCTGTCAGGACCTTTGGGCCCGTGGAGAGAGAAGCCCACGCTGGAGCAGGTTTGCTGGCAGGGCTTGTGACCCTGTGGGGGACCCACGCTGGAGCAGTCTGTTCCTGAAGGACTGCACCCCGTGGGAGGGACCCACGCTGGAGCAGTTCGTGAAGAACTTCAGCCCGTGGGAAGGACTCATGGTAGACAAGTTCATGGAGGACTGTCTGTCGTGGGAGGGACCCCATGCTGGAGCAGGGGAAGAGTGTGAGGAGTCCTCCCCTTGCGGAGGAAGGAGCAGCAGAGACAACGTGTGATGAACTGACCACAACCCCCATTCCCCGTCCCCTGCGCTGCTGAGGGGGAGGAGGTAGAGAAAATCGGGAGTGAAGTTGAGCCCAGGAAGAAGGGAGGGGTGGGAGGAAGGTGTTTTAAGATTTGGTTTTATTTTCTCATTACCCTACTCTGATTGGCAATAAATTAAATTAATTTCCCCGAGTTGAGTCTGTTTTGCCCGTGACAGTAATTAGTGAGTGCTCTCTCCCTGTCCTTATCTCAATCCATGAGGTTTTCATTATATTTTCTCTCCCCTGTCCAGTTGAGGAGGAGGAGTGATAGAGCAGCTTGGTGGGCACCTGGCATCCAGCCAAGCTCAACACACCACAATATGGCACATCATCTCCACAATTTTGGGCAAGTGCTGCAGTATTTAAGAAACCTGGTGCCTAATGACTGACCAAGGACAGCATCCTAGCCCTCAGCCACCCAGTCACAGGCAGTCGAAGAGGGTGAAAGCAGTCACATCAAACCCCCTGATTTTTCTAGATTTCCAGGCAGTGTCTGTTCCAAGCAACTGAAGTACTCTCCTTCTACTGCAGATCTTGATGTGATTGGTACTCTGTCTGGGGCTTCCTTTGAATTTTTCTCACCCAGGAGGGAAGGATATGTAACAGCTCCAGTAAAGATTATTTCAGTTCTTTTGGTCTTGGCTATAAATCAGAAGCTGTTGTTCATAACGTACATGTAATTTTCATAGAGTCTGTCATGTTAATTTACCTCAAACTTGCCCTTTAGTGGATCATGTTCCTGGTATGTGACCTGACCATGCAGAGAAGATGGAACATATCAAGACACACGCTGAGCCGCTCTCTCACTGGACTGGATACTGAGAATAAGCTCGCTGCCACCATTTCCCCCTCCGTTGCTTGTCTCTTGATTACGTACTCCTTGCTGTCCCATTTCTGGACCTGGTTCAGTGACCTGCTGTCCACAGCCACAACGCTCTGAGGAAATGCAAAGATAATCACAAGCCTCCTGTTCATGCTACAGTTATACTTGAGATTACAGTGGTATTTCAGTTCGCTCCTTAGGATCATGTTTCTGTTCTACTGTAACTACAGAAATATACAGGTTCGGGTTCATATTACTTAATTTCAGCCATTCAATAATTAATTAGTCAACTTAGCTAAGTTAGTCCACTAAGCTCCCGCTACAGACAAGGTGCAGTGAGAGAGGCAGATCCAGGCCACATATTAACAGTGTATATTTTACGGCTGGATGCACCTGGAAGTGAATTTCTCTTTCCATTGGCTACGGAGAGAACACAAAATGACTATCTTAGAATTAAACCTCCTGCCTGAGCAGATTTGGGTCTTGCAGAGTCAGGGAGTGATTATTCAACACTCAGAAATGCCCGTATGCTCTCCTGGGGTTTCGTGCTGCAGATCATTAGCTTAATGGGTTTTGTGTAAAACCAGTGGGCGGTAGTCAGTACTGGCTCAATCTAATACCTTTATTAAAGATGGAAATAGATATAAAATCCCTGCCAATAAAACCTGTGGATGACACAAAGACTGGCAGAATGATAAATTATGACAGATTAAGGGCTGGTAATGCAGCATGAGCAGGACTCAGTAACAAACAAAATGTGTTACAGTATGCATATAAAATGGGATACTGGAAAATGGTAAATTTGTAAAGGATTTTGACCAAACCACAAAGTGTTAACACCATTCTAACAGTGTGACAAACAGAGTTAATGTGATTCTTGAGGCTGTTAAGAGGAGCAGGGTATTTTTATGGTATTAAGGATGCTGGATGCAGACTATAGAACTGCTGCATGTCTTGTACAGGATCAAGAGAAGATTCTTTGAAGAGCTGCACAAATTTTCTGAGGGATGAAAAAATGTCTCTCAGTGAGGGGCATACATAGCTTGAGTTGCGTATAGAAACAAAGACTGAGAAGGAAGCTGAACACAGTGTGATCATCTTGCCTTCACTGCAGATACACAGCAAAAGGATACTACTACATTTGATATAGCTCCTTATTCTAAGGCATAACAACAGCCTGTGTCTGAAAACTGAAACTGGACAAATTAAAAATAGAATTGAGGTACACTCCCTGAGCGAGTGAGATTAATAAAGCCTGACAGAAATTCTCTGTATCTTGTTTCCAAGTCAGTACCAGTTATTTTTCATCATCATCATGTCTCTGGAAGATATTTTTTAGTCAAATTAAAATTATCTATTCCACTTGCAGGCACTACTGTGTGAAGTTGAATGATTTAGGAAATACAGAATTCTGGCCAGATTAATATTTTAACTTCTGTGAATCTAATGCAGAAAACATACCCCTCACGGTTTTCTTAAAATCCCTGGTCCTGTCTGTTTCTGGGTATGGAATATCTATTTCCATTTCATTTCATTTCATTTCCATTTCCATTTCCATTTCCATTTCCATTTCCATTTCCATTTCCATTTTTCCATTTCCATTTTTCCATTTCCGTTCCCAGATTTCCATTTCCATTTTTTCCAAAAGCAGTTGGGTTTCACAAATATTCTTGCTGATAATCTGCATGCCTTGTCTTGTTCTTCTGGAAATATGGGCAATCTAGTGGAAACCCTTCATTCTTACTTCAGTTTTACCATCATGTGGTGTGGCTTCATTGAACTCCTCACCCAGTGTGAAGGAGATTGTGATGCTATAAAGGCACTTTTTGTTTTGATGGTGATCCCATGCCTTTCAGCACCGATTGTCATGCTGGGTTTGGCTAGCCTGCCTACTCCAGAGACTGGCCTGTCACAGCTGCTTTTTATTTCTTTCTAGCATTGGCTTTTCAAAAGTGGGAGATGGGCAAAAATATAATGTATAAGGTTTAATTCCTGCTATGGCAAGTGCCATTACGTCTGTTGTTTGATGAGGTCTTTTCCTGAGTGTTGCTAGCACATTCTGAACTCTATCTGGCCGGCTTGCTCAGTGCTGGATAAAGACGTCTTACAGAGAACAGTTTTGCGAGTATTTTTTATGCAAACTTCAACAATTTTACATTTCATAAAAACTGAGACAAAATGATCTCTTCAGACTTCATGCCTTACAAAGACAAGTCTGAAGAAAGGACCATCACAAGAAAATCTTACTAGAATTCCCCTAGGGAGGTTCTGGTACACCTCTAGGAAAGCAAAGTTTTTCAAGAATGATTAATGGAAAGTGGTTTTGCGCTTATGATGGGGCTCCTCAGTGTTCAGGGAACACCTACCAAAACCAGATGGATTTGGGAAATTATTATTGAACAGGCATATCTCAGGGTAGAAAAAGTGTCTGAGATAAGCTGTAAATTTCTCGATATTAGATTGCAGGAGCATTGCAAAAGAGGCAAAAAACACCACCACCACCACCCCCCCCAAAGTAATTTGCTTATTTCTAGCAACTGAAGAACAAGCGTCTCTGCTCTTATCTTCTATTTCTTCTTCCAAATGTTGGCTCTTTTCATAGTGTTCTTGGTATTTAAATGGATTTTCATTAAAATGTTGTTTCTTTGCTTTCTAGATGCAGAATTTCATTTTGATTAGGCTCTTGAATTCACTTTTCTCATGGGAAACAAAAATGATCATTAAGATATTAAAACCTAGCTTATCTTTTAACACTATTTCTGTGATAAAGATACCATCTTTAGCAGAACTGCTTGAGTCAGGAGACTGACAGATGGGTTATTAGTAAGTGGATGTAATAGCAGAGACTTGACACTCTTTTCCAAGTGAAGCAGATTACACGGGCAGTTTCCTCACAAAATAGGTTACTCCCTGCAGTTTCATTTCCAGTCTTTGCCCAGTCTATTATTCCTTCTTTCCCTTCAGGATATTCTATGTCTTCATAGTTATTCCCTTCTTATTCTTGCAAATAAGATAGTAAATTATTTCATCCCTTCTTCCTATCCCTATTTCTCTTATTTCTATTTTTAAATGGTGTTGATAAGAGAATTTTTACAGATAATATCATATATATACACTCACATACATATTTACGTATATACTATACATATATATATGCGTGTGTGTGTGTGCATATAAAACTATGTATCAAAACCATGTCTCATCTAGTTCTTTCATATATTATTCAAATTTTTCACAGGAGGTTGATCTCAAGTTCCCAAAAGATGATCAATCACCTTTCTGGATGTGGTGAAGTGCTGCTTCTGAAGGATAAAAAGAAACAACTGTTTTACTAGCATGATCCAAAGGGGACTCATCTGCAATCTGTCCCTAAGTGTCCGTACATGTGTGACACATAAAACCCAACATTTTCTAGTGTATGATGATACGTGCCACTTAGCCAAGACTGATGGAAAAAAGTGCGTCAGAAGCCAACCCACAAGCACTTCACTTTCACATCTCAGTCTTCACCCCACAGCATGTCACTTTTCCGATTAACAATTCAGGAGGGTAAAACAGCCTAGCGGAGCCTGAATAAAAGCAGCAGCTAGAACCAAACACAAGCAGGACTGGATCTGCTTCTCACGCCTCCGCTCTGTTCTCAAAGGCATCAGGAGTCAAGTCTAGATAGGCGATTTTGCAGTTTTGGAGGGAGGCTGATGATGCTGGTATGGCTTCCCAGAGGCAATGGATGTTCAGTGCTCTGGTCCTTGGCTGAACATCAGCAATAGGCAGGAAACGTCAAGAGGGAGGGAGGTCACCTAGGGAGACATAGGGATACTTAGCAAATCTGAGTTTAAGATGTGGCAGATGAAGGCTTAAGGCTAGCTTACAGTGATGCCGAAGAAAAAAGTAGAGGAAGAAATGACAGTTAAGAAGAAGATAAGAATTTGTGGTTTTGAGAAGTTGATTCCACAGTGACAAAAGACCATTTCTGGAGCCTCTGACAGACAAAGGGGGAGTGAAAGGTCTGGGGGAACTGGGGAGGAAGAGGTTGCAGTTAAAAAGAGGTGAGGAGATTCAGGGATCTGCTAGAAGTGGAGAAGAGATGAGAGCACTTCTGGATGTTGGCAGTGAACAGAAAAGAAAATAACACAAGCATGAAGAGCTCTGCTCAAATAGGCTGAGTGGTTGGGGGGAAACCTGCCAAATGCAGTTTCAAATATCCAGAGAAGAAACAGGAGTTGGGAGTTACCCAAGCAGGATTCAAGGACTTCTCTGTGTAGTTGCTGGAGATGCTGTTGTCAAGGGCTGAAAGCTGTATGTTTAAATATTAACCAAACTACTGCCCCTGCCTTTTGCTGGTGCTATATGTTTTTGATCCGGGTTTTGAGCCTGCTTCTCCATTACAGCATACGAGGGCTGGAGCTGGGAGACCCTACTAACGCCACTGTTCACTGCAAAGTGGGGAGGCCACATCACAAAGCAGTTTTCAGTGTCTCAGCAGGTCCCACCAGGTTGTCTGGCCATACCCTGCACTGTGTATCACAGTGCTTTTTAGTGTTGCCTTTTTTGCAACAGCCAACGAGAAGGTGAGCGATGCAATCTCTGAATAAGATTCTTACAGAGAAACTAAGGAAAAATAAATCTGCTGGGTAGAGGGGTGTGCTGATAACCTCACTTGTGCTTTCTATTGCTTAGGTCCTTCCTTGGTGTTGGAAGCAGCTGCTCGTTCTCTCACCCTTTACCATCATCACCTGATTGTTTTTCCAACTATTATTTCACTTACTGTAGGTCATCTGGCCCATGGCATTTTAAAATCAATTCATGTTTAACTCCTGCTGGATGAAAATAAAGGAATTGACCAATTAATTGTTCTAGAATTTGACAAAAACCTTCGTGGTTTGGAGTGGCTTATTCCAATAGGGAGGTAATATCTTTAATTAAACCAACTAAAATAATTGAGAACAAAGACAAACACACTGCTACTCATATAAGACTTTTCTTTAGATCTGAAATGGACGTAATGGTCTGGAAAACTAAGGTTGGATTGGAAAGAAAAGGATTTTCTCAAAGGAATTTCTTACTGATGTCTAGCTGTATGTATCGCACTACCTTTTTTTCCCTGCATGTTACATTCAGACTCCAGAGTTGTTTATAATCACACAGCACGGTTGAAAACTACTGTTTTCTTGGGAGTCATCTTGAAGGCTTTTTTAGACAAGCCAAACCTGTCCCTGTGTAAAATCTGATGTGATGTCGTGGGTGAATGTAGCCCACCACCCTGGAGGTTTAGGGAGCTGTGTTAGACCCATGCCTGGGGAGATGGAGGGTGGGTGGCCCTCTTCTCAATCCACTGTGCAAGGCGAGGACACCTGCACAGGGCTTGTGCCCAAAGCAATAGGGTGTGATGTAAGCAGCAGGGAGTGATGTAAGCAATTACAATTACTAAAACAGATTAACACTTCCTACTGAAAGACTGCTGCCCCATGACTCTCTGTGAAAGGATCTGGGAAACTCAGGTGCATTGAAGCTTAACCCCAATGAGATGCATCCCACTACAGCTAATACTGGCCAATTATTCAGGCTGCCAGTGTGTTATTTCTGGTCGCAGCTCTCCATGCCCTTACTGTTTCCCTAATCTTCTTTTCACTAAATCCCTTTCTAAACAATTACTTAAGAGAGAAAGTGGTACTGGGTAAAGCCGGATTAAAATACTTCTCAATGACTCAGGAAATACTGATCTTCTCAGTGAGACTCAGGAAAATGAAGGTATCTCACAAATATGAAAGTCACTAAGGCTTAGATTTATTTCTGCTGAATAGGATTAAAAAGAATTTGACAACCTGCTAATGTTTCGCCTAAGGCTTTCCTCCCCAAGACACTACCCTGGACAATCACGTTACATAAGGAACTGCAGAAACCTACTGAAGAAATTCAAGAGTACTCTGAGTCTGAAGTTTTACAATGAATCTTTGACTGGGGAGAGAGTGAGAGTCATGTGTATAAACTTTGTGTATAAAAAACACTGAATATTGCCCAGTGGTGGATAAAGCTTTGTGATGTGGTGAAAACTTGTTATTCAAGAGGACACTCTTTAAACAGTGGTTTTATCATCCTTAGGGCATAACAGTCCAAGTACTGCCTCCCACACATTCACAAGACATGTGCAGTTTGCCCTTGAGAATATACCTGGAAAAATACGTGCACCTTCCAGCACCTGATGGGATTCTTACATGTGCAGGCGGGGCTGGCTGATAAAAGTCTCACATGTGCCAGCGAGGCTGGCAGATTGCTGCCACAGCATTTTCTTTCCGGGGAAATGAAGTTTTTTTAAAATGCAGCAGGTGCCTTGCTAAGAAAAGCAATTCAAGCTATGTGCCAAAGCCCTGACAGGAACTGATGATGAAAATAGCCTGTAGCTGGGTGGCTTCACCTTTGGTGAGTGCAACTGTGCTCTGGAAGTCTTGTCACTGATAAGAAGACTGACCAGCTGTGAATTAAAAAAAAAAGGAAAAAAAAAAAAGAAAAAAAAAAGTACCTTACCATTTATCTTCCCTTGCAAAACAGGATTTATCGTGCTGTGAGCAACAATAGAGCAAGCACTTCTTGCCTTCACAGAAGGAGACGAGGAGATGTGCAATTCTGTTATAACACAGATGCTGATGCTTTCTGCTGTTCAGTTTCTCTTTCTCAATATCAGTTATTCTGTGGTATCATAAACTGGTTTTCAAAGCATCCAAAACCAGTCAAAGCACTATAATAAATCTGACCTTTCTTATAGCTTTCTTTAAAATATTTTTTTCTAAGTAATGTGACTGTTTTCTGATGCCATCAGTTTTGGTAATATTCCCCATAGTATCTGCACGGAATATCTCTACTCTGCTATTGGTGTTGCCAGTTGATGGGTTTACCTGCATCTCTCAACATTCAGTAGCTTCTTTCAAGTCCCATGGGAGACAGAGGCTTTAATTTAAAATCTGAGTTTCTAGCTTTGATGACTATGAAAAAAACTCCCTGAAAATGTGTACTCAAAAAGAAAGAACACCTAATTTATTGATTCAATGTACATGTATTTTAAATTAGCTATATGAGCTCATGGTTGTTTGTTTTTAAAGTTGGGGACTGACTACATTGAATTTCCTTGTATATATTCATTTATTTATGGTGTGCCTAGTCAGAGGTAGGTGTTGATGGGCTGACTGACTATGTCTTTTCTAATATCAGTTGTGTGATGCCACCAACTAAAGAGGTCACCTGGTCTCCTCTGTCTTGTACCATCAGGAGACTGTTAATTTCTGCTAACCCAAACCCACAAAGACATCTAAGACAGTGGCAGGGTTTGTAAGGACAATAACAGTATTGACAGACCAGCTGATCTGTAGGAAAAAGATGGACAAGCTTTGAGCACACCAGCTCTTCAAAGGTTGTCTTTGTTTTTCAGTCTTTGATGTATGCAGGACTGCAGGTGTATCAGCCCTGGGGGCTACCACCCATGAGGGACAAGCCACATGGGGTCTCCCTCTGCCTAACATCACCCAAACTCTAATGGCAGCCCCGAAGCTTGCAGAGATTTGCCAGTCTGTCCACAAGTTCTGCAGGCTGTAGCAACGGTCCTGGTGAGCTGGGTTGCTCACTTCTTCTCGGACAGCTTCCCATCAGGCATTAGGGCTGGTCATGGCAATGGTTCATTCAGGGAAATTCAGTGTCAGCTCCCAAACCTGGACGGGTTCCCAGCAAAGGGCAGTGTGGTGGTACTGTCAGTTATGGTGCCCAGTGGTGCCAGAAGCATTGGCTACCTGCATTATTGCCATGGCACTCATGATGCTGGCCTTTTGTCCTCTCCTGGCTTTCCCAAGTCGCACTTGCAGTGTGTGGCGTGCGTGGCGTCTCGCTCCTATCACTGCGTGGCATTGCAGCCTCTGCTGCAGAATGAGGTCTCCTGAGGACAGGTCCCAGCTCCAGAGGTAGATCCAGTGGGCTGGTAATGGGAACAAGCTAGGCAGACAAGATGCCCTACCCACAGGACCTGTAATCTTATGGACCTATTATCCAAGATCTTTAAAGTTAGTAGTGATATAGCAATACTTTTCTGATATCATCATCTCATCGTGAGCATGACGCCATATGGTATGGCATAGCCCTTTGGCCAGTTGGGGTCAGCTGTCCTGGCTGTGCCCCCTCCCAGCTTCTTGTGCCCCTGGCAGAGCATGGGAAGCTGAAAAGTCCTTGACTGGTGTAAACATTACTTAGCGACAACTAAAACATCCGTGTGTTATCAACATTATTCTCATCCTAAATCCAAAACACAGCACTATGCCAGCTACTGGGAAGAAAATTAACTCTATCCCAGCTGAAATCAGGACAATCATCACGATAGATTCAAATGGGTTTTTCACCCTCATATGTTGTGCAGGTATATGTATACACAAATAGCTTGGTGGGTTATTTGAAAAACACTTCCCAGGCTCTTTAAACTTGGCCTTCTGTTCCTGCATGAAAAGTAAAACTACAGGGCCCAAGCTACTGCTCTCTAATTTTGTCCAGTAAGGGGAAAGGGATTTTTGCATTTCAGAGACAAACTGTGGCAGAGCACTCAGCAAACAGAAAAAACCAAAACCAATACTAAAGTTCACCTGTCCCTTGCCTCCTCACTTCTGTCACCATCCCCTAAAATGAGATTCCCTTAAAACAAACTCGATTTGAATGATATAGTTTGGTTTCTTTCCATTTACCTCTGGGTCTTCAGAGTATCCTGAATTTCTCTGCATCTAGAAGAGTGAGAAACACACTCCCAGACAGAAGCTGTAAGTCTAGTGCAATTTCTTGGCTTCTGACTCTGGGTTTTGAAAAAAAAAAATGTCCTCAAAACCAAGAAAGAAAGCACACAAATTTATGAAACACTCTGCAGCTTGAGATAAGCACATAGTTAGCTGTGCTGCAGCATAAAAAAAGGCAGCAGCTCTTTAAGCCCAATGATGCTGTCAGCCTGAAGGCTTAGGCAGGAAAAAAGGGGTTGCTTTTTCTTGATAAACAAGATGTATGTTATTGCCAAACTGACATACAGAAACAAGTAGCAAAAGCAAAGGAAAGGCACTAGCTAAAGGGCCCGGCTCACTGTGGATGAATTATGAAATAGCTGAACAGGGAAAGGTCTCTAAGAACAGCGTGAACAACAGCCACCATGCTGAGTGACGGCTGCCCGGTGCAGGCAGAGCACACACATCTAAAAGTGAACTTGGGTGTGATTTCCTTTGGAAATTATTAATGTCAGTTAGTTTTATGAGTACCTAAAATTGAAGGGTCTAAACTCAGGGGGCTTCTGTAAACCTGCATCTCTGCCTTCATCTTGCACACTAATACTACTGAGCATCCATCACACTCAGCATCACCCGCTTGTAATTAGCCAGTTTGTACCCAGGAGCAACAGATTTTTAACAGCATTTTTAGGGGAATCTTTTCCTAAAAATAGCAGAGGCCCAAAGATCTTACCCAGTAATCTTTCTCTCTCCTTTTGGCTCCAAATTATGGTTCATACACAGCAGAACATCGTCAGGAAGGAAGGCCGAGACAGCTGGCTTCCACAATGCCCTGCAGCTTTTCAGCTAGGTCATTAGTCAAAAGAAGGAGGCCTCGGCGTGCCAAATTAGGGGTAGAAAGTAATTTAGCCTGGGTTTCCCATTTCAAACTATTCAAGTTATGGAGATCCTAGATTCCTCACTAGCTGTTTTCCAGCATGAGCAAGAAATGATCTGACTCTAGGAAAAGAACTGGTCTTTGACTGGATGGATGAGCCTTTCCCTGACCTGGGTAAAAAGCAGGTAAATCTGAGCTGTGTGGAGCTTCTTCCACTCCTTGCCTACTTTGAGTTGCTTCCAACCATGCTTAGTTACTCTTTTCTCTGTGTGCTGGCTTTTGTGGGTGCCCCTCCTATGGGCCCACCTTTCCCCCCCACTCTTTGCTCCTACCACTCTCAGCTCCCTTGTAAAGGAAGGAGACCTGGGCAGGCAGCAGGAGAGAAGACACAACATGCTCTGGGCAGCTGGAGTCAGGGTCCCTGGAGCCTTCTGGGGCATGCGTTGGTCACCCTCTCAAGGTGTACACCCATATTTCTGTGTATGTTGGTTCCTCCTTTGTAACTGGGGTCCTGTTCCTCCATTTGCTCACTGAGCACCCTTGAGCCCTCTCAGCACAACAGCTCTGGAATCCAGCTGTCCCAGAATACTTGTAAAATTCCAGTTTCAAAAATTTTTCAGTTCAGCATGACCCTGGTCAAAATATTTTTTTTTTTCCTACAGAAACATCTTTTTATTCCTTTCCTGTATTGCATAACAGGTAGAGTGTTTGGTTGCATTACGAAACGCCTGGGTTGGGCCGCTTGCATTTTGCTGCAAACGTGGCTGAGTGCAGAGGGAGAATGTCCAAAAAGCTGAGATCAGAAACCAGCAGGTCTTGTTTTAACAAGCCGGTTGAATTCATTACAGGCTTTTTGCTGAGTGTGCAAGCAGCAACAAAGAAGAAAAACTTCAGTGCTCAAGTGGTGAAACTGCTCCTAGCTCTTCTGCAGTGGCTCACATCTGACAGCTCAGGATGATTTAACTTGCTAGACTGAAACCTGCAGAAACAAATGGGACACCTTTGACTCCCTTCATGAATGTCTAACAATATTTTTTCCCACCTTCTGCTGAACAAAGACCAAATCACTGCATCTGGTGCAGCGTACCTCTTGAAGATCAGGATTTTGTCTATGTGGCCTCAATTCTACCATTTTGTTAGAGGTTTAACTAACTCCATAATTAATATCTAAGGTCCTGATGGTGCTGCCATTAGAGCTGTTGGACTCACTTGACTGCTGTAGTAGTGATGCATCCTAATGATTAGAGGACCTCTCCATTCCCTCCTGGTGCCATTGCAGATAATGAGAAGCCTACTATTACCTGTTACTGTAAATATTTATACATATTCTAGCTCAGCAGCAAGCCCAAGCGTAATGGAAGTAGATTCTGTTTCCCATCTTCTAAGTATCTTTACGCTTACCATTTAAGCACAAGTTTTGGTTTTTGCTTCCATGTTTGTCTGCTTTTTATATTCAGACACTGCCCCAGGGACCTTCCAGTCTTCTGAGGCAGAGCAGCAAAGGAAAGCAACCTTCTAAATTTTGTAATTAGTTGGATTTTCTTCCAGTTGCTAATATCTCCTGTCATATCTGCATCTGTTTTGTATCTTATCATAGAAGTACAGACAATATGGCTGGAAAGGACCTTGAGAGGTCATTGTCCCTGAAGGAATGATCACTAACACCTCATTTCTGATGGGTATCTGCATAGCCTGTCTTTGGCAACTTGCAAGTAGATATTTCCCAATCTCTCTGAGATTTTTTTTTAATGAGAATTAATCCTTCTTGCTGCAGTTTGTCTATTATTTCTTGTTCTGTCTCCATTGAATGCTATTCCTTTACTTTTTGCAGCAGCTGTCTGAGCATTTTAGGTAATACAAAGTATGCCCTCAGTTTTCTCATTGCCATTTAACAGCATCCCTTCTTCACAGTCCAAGTCTTCCAGATGCCTGATCCTTCCTGTTGCCTTTTCCTGAGCTCCCACTGACAAACACCGTAAGATGGGCTTCTCTAACTTGCTGCTTCTTCATTGTTGTCAACGCTTAGCACACTATTCAGTAATGACCAGCAAAAAAAGCTTCAATATGTCTCTGTGGCTGGTCCTTTTGCAGAAATCAGTTTAAAATATACTTTTATTCTGAGATGTACAAAACCAGCTTATGAGGATAGTTACAGTCTTTGGCTTTGTTTTCTTAATCATCCTTCTGGCAGAAATACAACGTTTGTACATGAGCAGCTCCAAACGTCTTCCATGTACAGACCTGCGAGTAGGAAGAAAGGCAAATAATGACTTATTTATGTGTAGAAGGAGAAGCGGGTTCTTTGTGAGGAAACTGAGCAGGATTTGGAGAGATTGGTTTCCAAATGAGGCATTAATGGTCCTAAACAGAGAGGTTTGGTCCCAAACAGAGAGATTTCGGGGTTGCTGCACGCAGGCACGCAAGGCGCTCCTTTGAAGCGGTATGAACAGAGTGCTGGATGCTCAGTCTAACCTCAGCTTGTTAGAAATGCTCAGACACTACCTGGAACATTTTCTCCATGACCAGAATATTTCCTTTTGTCACCAGAAAGCAAAGCAGAGGCTTCTGCTGGCTCCATGCCCTGTGCTCCTGACACATGCGATGCACTTGGTGATGGCTGAGGCAGATTGAGCCCTTAACTAAATCAATCACCTGGGAGAAATGCTAAGAGCATCCCCAGGATCTGGATCATGGTGTCTCTTCCCTGTAAGTATCGGCTTATCGCCTGCATTCCTCTGCTTATGCTGACAGCTTTTACTGCTGAGAACTCAGCAGATAGATATGTTCATCTTTTCCAGTGTGCCTTATCTGCTGCCTGGACATAGGGCTAACATCCTTGCGCTGTGGAGGTTTTAGATGCTGTTTGCACTAAATAAACCCTTATGAAACGTGAAGCTGCAAGTGACATAATAGGTTTGGATCTAGCACTGTTATCAAGATCACGAGGCTATTATGCACACACAGTGTGAAGCAATCTTTGCAGTCAGAGGTGTCTGAATCATAGAAAATTATGGCTGGAAAGGGCTTCCACAGATCAGCCATTCTACCTCCCACCCAAACACTAGATAAACTCTACCTACAACTTCCCTGGCAGATATTTGTCTTATGTCTTGTTAAAAGTCTCCCATGATGAAGCTTTTCACAGATTTCCTCAGGCAATTTATTCCAGTGCTGGACTATACTCACTCATTTTCCTAACGTATAACTTAGAACTAATGTGTAACTTAACTTTAGACAAGAAAGCAGTATGATCAGAGAAAGGTAATGTTTCTATCTATCTCTAGTAGAACTGCAATAAGAGAGTAACACACTCAAATATCTTGGAAGAGCTAACTCAGAGAAACCTGTGTAGAGGCATACGTGGATCTGAGCATGGCAGCAGCAAACTTGTCAGGGAGCTATGTAAATTAGGTGGTTGGAAGTGCTGAGGTCTGATATTTTTCTTAAGTTTCTCCCTTTCTGGGCTGGAGGTGTCTTAGTGCAATGAAGTGATGCTTCCTTCCACGCAGGTTTCACAGCTCTAAGCCTTCACCTGGAGCCTCTCCTTTGGTGGCAGAGGCAGAGCTCACTCCCTTTCTTCAACATAGATTGGCAGGAGGAACAAACTCTCTTTATAAATCACTCAGTTGTGGAGCATTCATGCAAGACAAGGAAAATTGGGTTCAATGTGCTCTTTTGCCTAATGAGTCCAGGCTCATAACTTGCACTAAGGTGCCTTGCCTTCAGATTGCTCACAATTTTCCCCTGTTGCAATGCCCTGCTTGATGTGAAAAAAGTTTCATTGCACTGGAAAGCAATGAAAGCAATGTGATTTTTAGCCTTGCAATTAGGTGCCTGCATTGAAGCTTAGAACAGTGGGTTTGGGCCTGGCCACAAGGATTGCATCAATATTTTATGCAATATTTGTTTTGTGCAAAATGCATACACAAACTTTGGCTGAAAGAGCAGGCATCACCCTCCACCCCAACCGCTTTTCTCGGGAATCGTGCTCACTTTCCGTGACTCACTGAACATTTCACTTTTCCACACAGTGGAACAAGTTCAGCAGGTGAAGGAGAGCCTACCCTGCCCTTGGTTACACACCCTTTGAATGATGAGCAATGGTGGTTTGAATCCTTTCCCACAAAGAGAAGAACGAACCCTGTAGCCCACTTTTCGGTGGCTGCTGCAGAGCATTCAACATTTTCCATCCAGCTGCATTTTTGAAGGAAAGCAGCAGCTTCCACTGGACTTCATGCGGATCCAAATTTGGGAGCTCAGAGTGACCTTGCCTGCCCACGAGGCAGGCAGGGGGGTGTCTGGGGGCATTTAGACAAGTGAGGGCAGGGGCTGAGCTGTGCATTGCTGTCCCAACGGGCCCAGAAATGGAGCTGCTGCTGCAAGGGGGGAGGTCATGCCAGAAACCCTCTTCCCTTTATGGTGAAGTGTGAACAAAGATCTTGAGGGCCCCAGCTGGAAACAGCTGGATTTAAACTTAAATTGAAATTGCCTTCCCAAGAACTCACAAGAAAAGTACAGATCTGAAAACTTCCCATGTCCTTGTCCAGTGAGCTAGCTCCCGAATGAAACTTAGTCCTTTTACACCAATAATGTGTTAAACGATGTTGCCTGCTTTTAAAATTGTTATCCTGCATCTTAGAGAACAGGGCACCAATTAATTAAGATAACCTTCTTGCTACTATTCATCAAAGAATTTTTATCTAATTATAGTAGTTTACTACAAACTTTTCCCCAGGGAGTTTCAGACTGTGGTATTGCTAGGTGTGCTGAATAAGTTAAGGATGCACATTTCTAATTCAGCCATTCAGGAGTATTTTGGTGCCTAATTCCCACAGAGTTTCTTATCTCTTTTGTTTTAATTTCACATGTGCCCTTAGGAGAGAGGGAGAGAATTGGAGAGGAAACAGGGAATAACAGGCCTTACTGACAACAATTGAAAAACTAATTGTAAGTAAGTCTCTGGATGATGAAAAAAATCTGGTACTTGCCAACGTAGATGTCAAGAGCAAATTACATCAATTCAACTGTATTTTCTTCTTCAAAAGGGTAACTGGTCTTCTGTCCTAACTTTAATATGGGCTTTTGACACTCCTTTTCGATGCTCTTACATGGGTGTTAAGGAGGCACAGGTAGGATGAAATCAGTAGAAAAGTACACAGAAAACTGTATTTCTCCATGATTTGTTGTCAAAATGGAAGGACTGGGTTTTCTGTAAGGCCCTTACTTAGGTTCAACTCTGTCAAGTTTTCTACTCGATATAAGAATAATTTTTGTTTTACGTGCTCACACAGGATGGAACAAGAAGTAACGAGCTTAAGTTTTAGCAAGATTCATTTTAGACATTAGTAAACACGTTTCTAACCATAAGTGGCACAAGGAGAAGGAAACAACTGCAGAGTGCCCATCACTGGAGGTCTGTAATAACAGCTTAAACAAAAACCTTTCAGGGATGGACAATTGTAGTTGACCCTGAATCTCCTCTCCCTCCCTTTTTGCTGTGATTAAAGGCATTCAAAGAAAAAAATTTTGACTGCAAATGCAATTAAAAAAATATTTTTTCCTGACTTTGAAAAGAGAAGAACCCTCCCATTGGTTTGTGGAGTCAGGCACTTACATAGCTTTGAGAATCAAACCCTCTATCACGTCAAACGTTAGTGATGTTTGTGAAGATCACTATTTATCTGTATCTTTTATCTTTGTTTCTAAGAGCTGTAATCATAATTAAATTCCAACATTGCTGTTGCGGTTCATGTTAAAGCTTCTTGCTTTGCAGTGGCATAGCTGAGACACTGATCAGTCTCTGGACCTGTTAATTAAAGGATGAACACTCATGGCAGAGAACTATAAAAAATGTGCTTGTTGTGGGAGACTAAGTGCTAAACGGAAATGAGAGAAGCAGTAGCAACACGGAGAAAACCATTCCAATGAGTGAACATGACAAAAGAGCTTCAGCAAACGCAATTACCAAAAAGAAATGTCAGTGTTGCGTCCCCAGGCTCAGCATGTGCACTGGTGCCTGCTGGGGTGGAGGGCTCTGCTCCAGCAAAACCCTGAAGTCTTTGCATATCCTAAGGTGAACAGCCGTAAAAGTGGCCTGCTTGGAAGGGTGAAAATTACAGAGCAAAAGAAAATGTTCTGCTGAAAAATACTGACAGAGAAAGGCCTGCCAGCCTGGAACTGTGAGCCAGGGGACCAGGCCTGGGAACCAGAAACACCCTTGAGAAGTGCAGCTGGCATCTTTGAAGTACAGCTGGATACCTAGAAACCAGAGACATCCTGAGATACTATTGGTAAGCCCCAAAACAAGAAACTGTAACAGCAACTTATCATCTGAAAAAGTGAAACAGTCTGGGAAAATGAAATGGTTCTAAAAGAACAGAAAACAGCATTATCTGTTGGCTGTTACAGGTGAAAAATCGAAATTAACAGCATCTATTGCCTGCTCAAGGTGGTGATGTCCTACACCCTCTTATGGCTCTATGATCTAAGAGGAACTTAATTTTTATCCAAAATGTAGCCTCTCTCTCTGAGAACTTCCCATGCTGCATGTGCTTTTCCTTTCCTAAACAGGTCGAATCCCGCACAAACTTTCTACAAGCACTTGGATGCTCACCAGGGACACTTGGCTGACTCCAGGCTCGGTGACGCAGATCATCTCCGAAGTGAGACTCTGTCTATTTATCTTATTGGACACCCTTTGGACCCAGTTTTGGGGGTTTGTCCTCCCACCTCTGGGGTGGTTGGGTTCCCCTCTGGGATCAGTTTGTCCTCTCCTTTGGGATGGTTTGGCCCCTTCTGAAATCTAATTCATTTGATACGGGCCAGTATTATATACTTGCATAAGGAATCTGTCATAAGTATATCTGTTGCTATATTGTTGATAAGTTGCTTCACTAATAATGTTTGTAGTAACCTGTAATAGCATATACCTACTTGGTTGTTGCTATACAATTGGTTGCTGCTATTATTAACTGCTGCCATACTAATGATTGATACTATATTATTGATGGCTGATCGTAATTTGTAATAGCTTGATATATGTATATATTCACTTTATTAATCATAGGTAGACTTGTTATTGGTGATTTTTGTGTTATTTGTGCTAATCTGTAAGTTAGAAAAATTTAGAAGATAAAAGCTTCCATGTCCTTGCGTATTACAGAGTCCTACAAACCATGGTCGTGATCTCTACCCACCCACAAGTTGGGTAGCCCTTTAGGTCATGACATGTTCCCAGGCATGTGCATAGTTTCCCCAAGTGTGCTCCATGATGCCATTGGGAATACAAATGAACCTAAAGCTAAGCATGTGACAAAATGGTTTGCTGGATGTACACGAAGCTGTAAAAATCAATAGCATCCCACTAACAGACAGGATCATGTAGGGGGTTCAAGGAAGGGAAAATACACCTGCATTAATCAAATCCACTAAAGAATACTTTGAGAACAGATTGCTCTCGTCATTCAGATCTGTGGTGTTGCAGGGCCGGGCTGCTGAGCCCGCAGCTACTCACAAGGCCAGCTGCAGCTGACGAAGCAGCTGGTCATCCCAGCACTTGTCCCCCCAGAAGCTGAGGAAAAAGGCACTGTTCACCAGTGCCACCTGCTCCTCTCCGACACGGCGTTGGTTTGTCACTGCTAAAAGTGGAGGCTCAGTGATGTAAAGCATTTAGGTGGTGTTGAGCAGAAAATATTTGGCACCAGGTCTCCTAGCCTAGCCATGAAAAAAAGCAAATTGGTGGGTACAAGTTAAATTAGTATTTACCAAGTTAAAGTTTAAAAATTAAAACGTCATCATACATGAATTTATACATGAATTTTAGCTTCTCCAAACCAGTTTTGTTTTGATGCATGTGGACATTGGCTAGGTAACAAATATGTATAATATAGATGTATATGGATTTTGGCAGAGTAACATAACATTTTCACATGATGCTACCAGGAGTAATTTCTGTGGCTCACGAATACATGACTTACAGTTGCAGCATGAAATCAATGGAGTTACACATGGAACCACTTTGCCCTTCTAGGTTTTCTCCCCTACTTTCAGTCACCTAATTAGCTCAAATTGCATCAACTACAATCTGGTTTATATGACAAAGTACCTGTTGTATGTCTTTTCAGGCCCACCTATGTACCTGCTGTGAATGTGTCTGCTTTAAAAAGCCAGTGAACTGAGAGCCGAAATGAAGCCAAACCAAGCATGCTCTGTTGCATGAAGCTTCAGTTTACCCAAACATCTTCCCTCTAGTGGAAAGCTATTGCAAAATGTCCTCTCTACCATTAGCTTGCAAAATCTCCGCTGCTGTAAGACAGCCCTCCCTTACATGCCCTTTTCAAAAATAAATGCATCCTGTCTTTAATGGTATTTCAGTCCGAGTTCATTAAGTTCATGTTGTCTCTGAAGTTGTTGACAGAAGACATTACAACAGGTAGGGTGGGAGTGGATTTACACTTACTGTGCTGCATTTGGAAATGCTAGGGACAAATTTTCACAGACTGTAATGGAAGAGTCACACATCCAAGACACTGCCTCCGCGTGTCATCTTGCATATCTTGGAAGATATGAAGCAAGTGGGGGGAAAAAGAAAAGCCTTCAAATGAAACAAATCTTTAATGCGTATGCTCAGGTAAAGACAAAGAGAGCAGAAAATTTGATATGTGATTGATACAATAAAATTTCCTCTCCAAGGCAACTTAGGCTGCAAGAAAGACTATTATTGTCTGCCCACAGTGTTATCTAGTCTTTGAGTCTTGCCTCCATAGTCCAAATGATATTATTAATGTATTTGCAAATCTCATTTATTTTATTTGGTGCTTACATTATCTCAACAGCTGTAATTTGATTTGGGAGTTTTTTTATTGTAACGGATGCCTTAAGAAAATCATTAGTCTCTTTAAAGGTTAAAACCATAACTGAGTCTTTCCTGCTTTCTTATCTTCTGTTCCATCTTCTATGCAGCTGGTGCCTTTTCTTGTGAAGGTTAAGTCAATATAATAGTTTTAAATATTTGTGGAAAAACTGACTGATTACTTTTTTTCCTAGCTGTTCTGCTAAAATAAAATTATTCTTTTAACAGATGCAAATGTCTCTTTTCCAGAGAGCGCTCTCTAAAAGCTTTGTTCTGGATTACATCAGAACTGCAGGGCTCCGCGTGGGTACAGACCCTTCTGGAGCAGAGCTGCACGTGGAGTTGGAAGTAACTGGTTTTAGTGTTCATTTCACTTTCCAGGTATTCGCTCGGACTTGTTACCACAGAATACAAGCTAAATAAGAAACATCTGAGAGATTTCATTCGGGTAGTCTGTTAAATGCTTGTGCGCATGCTCAAGCAGTTGAACCATCTCACTGTAATCAGGGAGTATGTTCTTCGGTTAAATATGTACAAATGTCTTTGCCGGATCAGACTGTGGAGCTCATCCTGTGCTGCTGAAGTGAATGCCAAATCTCTGATTAAGTCAGGATTATTCCAGAAATGGTTTCATTCTAATTCACAGTGAACAGGAGAATGGAGAAATAGGAGAAAAAAACCCCTCAAACATCGCCACACAACTGCCAAGGTTATACTGAACCCTTTATACAAGTCTTGCATTACTTGCACGCCAGTGACTGGGAAACGTCGGGTTTTGTACTGTATGTTTGTTCTGTATATTGTATTTTCTTTTCCCTGTAAGTGGAAGGAAAGATGTCTGTCATGGCTTCCCAGTTTTCAGGAACAATATGATTACTGAACTTCCCCATAGCGTCTGTTTTCTAGGAGTGAAGATGACAGCGTGACACCAAGGAGGTACCAACTGAGTGCAGTTGGCCGTGTCCCATTCAAACCCAAGGATCGGAGTCCCCCTACTAGTACCGGACACCCAGCAGTGACGGCTGTGGACAGAGAAGGTGCCAAAGCATCTGCAGCACGGTGAAATGTAGGTGTGTAGGTCTCCACATTCATTACCCCACAGATCTAGTTCCCACTGGAGGCACCTAATCTCTCTTATTGCTGCATTATTTGTCTTGAGAGTTCCCCAGGTGCCCACAGGGTGCAAATCTGCAAATGCCCAGAATGGCCTAGTACTGCCAGTGCTGAACATCTTGGACACCCCAATTTGGCAAATATTTTACCTATCTGAGACCAAAAATCAGACTAAGCCTTTTGAGGGACTCTGTTCAGAAGTTCTCCCAGCATACTTCCCTGGAAGCACCAGGACCAGACTCTACAGAAAAAGCAGTTGTGGCGACCACCTTCTTTTGAAGTTTAAAGACCGGGATGTATTTTTATGGTCTTTTTTTTTGCACTTCTTGAAATTGTGACACTCTGAAGTGGAAGAGAGGAGGGTATCCTTGCCTAAAGAAATCAGCACTCCAGTGAAGAGTGCACTTACCTGGGAGAGGGAAGGAGGCTGTGATTTCTCTCTCTGCTTCCCATTGTTTGTACATTTTGTCTGTAATTCTTTCATTTAAAATGCATAGCAGTTCTTGGACCAGGAACTGGAACCAAAGACTCTCAATTTCATGTCCAGGTGTGCAGCCTACCCAGCAAACTACACCCCTAAAGTCTTTCTTGCTTGCTCTCTAGTTCAATGAACCTCGAATTCTTCTTTGGTAGTTAGGAGACCCTCCAAGAATGGAGGTCTGAGTCTCCTCAAGCAGAGAAGGACAACCAGGTGATCAGACCCAGTCAGCATGGGTTTATGAAAGGCAGGTCCTGCTTGACTAACCAGATCTACTTCTATGATAAGGTGACCCACTTAGTGGATGAGGGAGAGGCTGTGGATGTTGTCTACTCAGACTTCAGTAAAGCCTTTGACACTGTTTCCCACAGCATTCTCCTGGAGAAACTGGCTGCTCATGGCTTGGACAGGTGTACTCTTCGCTGGGTAAAAATCTGGCTGGATGGCCGGGCCCAAAGAGTGGTGGTGAATGGAGTTAAATCCAGTTGGCAGCCGGTCACAAGCGGTGTTCCCCAGGGCTCTGTGTTGGGGCCAGTTCTGTTTAATATCTTTATCAATGATCTGGACGAAGGGATCGAGTGCACCCTCAGTAAGTTTGCAGATGACACCAAGCTGGGTGGGAGTGTTGATCTGCTTGAGGGGAGGAAGGCTCTACAGAGGGACCTGGACAGGCTGGATCGATGGGCCGAGGTCAGTTGTATGGGGTTCAAGGCGGCCAAGTGCAAGGTCCTGCACTTGGGCCACAACAACCCCATGCATGGGGAAGAGTGGCTGGAAAGCTGCCCAGCAGAGAAGGACCTGGGGGTGTTGGTTGACAGCTGGCTGAATGTGAGCCAGCAGTGTGCCCAGGTGGCCAAGAAGGCCAACAGCATCCTGGCTTGTATCAAAAATAGTGTGGCCAGCAGGACTAGGGAAGTGATTGTCCCCCTGTACTTGGCACTGGTGAGGCCGCACCTCGAATCCTGTGTTCAGTTTTGGGCCCCTCAATACAA
The DNA here is from genome assembly GCF_035582795.1 of Mycteria americana. NCBI lineage: Eukaryota > Metazoa > Chordata > Aves > Ciconiiformes > Ciconiidae > Mycteria > Mycteria americana. The sequence goes on from NC_134366.1 coordinate 143,803,172, forward strand.
GAGAGACATTGAGGTGCTGGAGTGTGTCCAAAGAAGAGCAATGAAGCTGGTGAAGGGTCTAGAGCACAAGTCTTATGAGGAGTGGCTGAGGGAACTGGGGTTGTTTAGCCTGGAGAAAAGGAGGCTGAGGGGAGACCTTCTTGCTCTCTACAACTACCTGAAAGGAGGTTGTAGAGAGGTGGGTGTTGGTCTCTTCTCCCAAGTAACAAGCCATAGGACAAAAGGAAATGGCCTCAAGTTGTGCCAGGGGAGGTTTAGACTGGATATTAGGAAAAATTTTTTCACCAAAAGGGTTGTCCAGCATTGGAACAGGCTGCCCAGGGAAGTGGTTGAGTCACCATCCCTGGAGGTATTTAAAAGACGTGTAGATGTGGTGCTTAGGGACATGGTTTAGGGGTGGACTTGGCAGTGCTAGGTTAACGGTTGGCCTTGATGATCTTCAAGGTCTTTTCCAACTTAAGCGATTCTATGATTCTATGATTCTATGATTCTATAAATGTGGACTCCGGTGAGCTGTGAGCGTGCTCTGCTCCTACACAAGGTAGGTGCCTTTGTCTCTGACCATGTGAAAAAAAACGGTTTCTGCTCCAGTACCACAGTAAGAACAGGAGAACCACAAAAAAACCTCCCACCCTGTACACTCCTAGCTATCAGCCACTGTCAGCTCAAGAACTTCCTGAGACAGATGTGATTTACATTTAACAACTCTCAGTGAATTTCATTTCACTGGCAACTTCAGTCTCTGCTGCATCCTTTTTTGAGGTCTGGTTTTAAATTTCTGCTAGGAACAGGATTCAAGACACATTGCCATTCTTCAGCCTTGCCTACTGATTAATTTTAAGAACTTCCAGCTGAAGACTGCTCTGTTTTGAGGAGTCCCTAGTTCTTCATGTTTATCGCATGGGAAAACTAGGCAATCAACTCTCTGTTCTGGATTCCCAAGGAGACATATCAACATTACTTCAGTTGAGGTGCATTGACGACTGCAATGAAAACTTCAGGAAGAAGAAGAAATAAATACTAGTAACAGAGCCTGCTGAACTGGAGTTGGGCTGGCATTTCCTAAAATGTCAAGTATTAGGCTTAATAGTTGGCAGGTACACAAGGGGCAGAAAGAAATACTTCTGATAAGAGTCTGCTAGTTATTCATTTTCCATGATATTTAAATAAAAGATAGGAGAAATTAACTGAACAGGAGTGTGTACTAGTGGAAAACATATTTTCTCTCTTAATCGATTCGGTTGACTGAATAGCAGTGTTTTTCAGTGTCAGATACACAAATGACTGTTGATGGGAATCATTATGTCTGGGTTTGCACTTCCTTTCAGTGGGAACTGCTATTAAGATCTAAGTGCCTACAGAAGTAAAGCTTTTAACCTCCCCCTGCTATGACAGTTTATCATTATGAATTCCATTTCAACATAGTGAGCTGAACAAGGTGCACAGATGAAGTGGCATACAATTTACTTTTACACAGCTAATACATTGCTAATTACACCTGAATAAATATTGAAACAGGAATTTCTAATAACATTAACCATTACTCTCTCTTAAATGCATTTTGTTGGAGGACTGTTCAGAACTGTAATCACAGTTTCAAGTATAATGAAGCAGAAATAAAGGGAGATTTTATTATTTTCAGCTTTCAGTAGTGAGGTGAAAATAATAAGTATTTTAGCTGTTTGCCTACAAGAGGCCAATGCAAACATCCAGTAGCGTGGAGGTTTCTGCCATTAATAATAAATAAAGTCATCCTGATGAACACGTAGACCTGAATTAACTCTTTTTATTCTGGAAAAGCTATGGAAAATTGAAAATCTCTATGGAGGTTTCTATATGGCTATATAGAAAAATTATATGGATGTCACCCTGCCTGTTCATCGTGAGAGCTGGAAAAGAATGACCTTTCTACAACTAGAAAAATTCCCTGTAGGTACTAACATAAGCTGGTCCCAAACTAGGACCTCTTGTCACTTTTGCAGCTACCTGCTGCTGTTGGCCTTCTCTGGCTAGCCCCTATCCTGCCTTCCCCAAGATCACACACCCCACAGATTCCCCAGGTTGACACATCTTCTCAGCTGGGACTCTCTTTCTGCAGCTATTTGTCCTCAGCCAAGGTCCCCACTGCCAGAAACAGCATTTGGAGCTTTCCTCTTGTCCAAAGGGGAATTTGCAACTGAGGATAGCTGGAGGAAGGAGAGTGTAGCTGTCTTGCAACACCATAGAGAAGTAATAGTAGAGGAGAGTCGTATCATGCTGAGCCACGCTAGAGTTACTTGCTCATCTTAAGTCACCTCGACCTGCACTGAAAGCACATTGCAGACACTCCAGGACATCTCTCTCCTTTTGCTACTCGCTATTAGGAAGCAGAGTACCTTGGGGCCTGCCCAATAGCCTGTGCAGATGTGCTTGGTAGCATGCTGGGCATGTTTTGGATGGTAGCGTGCTGGGCATGTTTTGGATGGTGTGCTCTAGCAGGGCATCTCCAGATGTATTACAGGGAGGGCAAGAAGCTCTTTTCCTGAGAACACTGTTGAGGCAATCCTTAACCAGCCACGTTGACATAAATAGCGAACCTTTAGTCAGTAATGCATTGGCACTTAATCCCTAGGCCACTACCGTCCTGGGCAAGGTCACAAATACAGAGAAACTTTTTATAGGATGCAGCACACAGATCTGTGAAATAATGAAATAAGGGGATGAGTTACCTCTCCATGCTTGGACAGGTTCTGAAAAATATAGTCTCAATATGCTATACGGTATAGGGACAATGCAGACACAGCTGGTAAAGTTCCTTTACATCATCACAACACATTTGGAGGTAAAATACTGGGCTTGCGTTCTCCTTGGAAAATAAAACAGCTGCATCTCAAAGATCATAAAGAACTGCTCATTTGCGTCTGGGTTTGTGGTCCCAGGGCTGTTGTATCTGCGTACAGATTGATGCATGCTCGCCCGGAAGATTACCTGGTAGGTTTAAAAAAATGCTTCCAAAATCCATGTCCTAATTTATGACAGCAAAAACCTAGTGGAAATGACTACTACAGAAATGATACAGAATTTAATGCAGTATAATCTGATCATTTGTATGGCTTTTATCTTATTTTAGAATTCAGATTCATGTTCTTGTGATAGATAACACAATCTTCAATATATTTACATTGCAAAGGAGGGAATGTTAATGCTGCTGACACAAGTCCTGTTTCCAATTTGTCAAGTCATGAAACACAGAGCCCAAGTCCTCAAAAAATTGTCTTTTGAATAATTCTCAGATATGCTTTTAGTTGCATCCAACAATAATTACAGAGAGCAGAAGGAGGGGTGGGAGTGAGGAGTGGAAAAGGGAATCTTACCGATAAAAAAGGAACCCTGGTCCTTCTGGTGTTTCCCTGGCTCCGGCTGCCATCTAGTGCTTGGTCAGGCACGATGAGCTGCACGGCTCGTTCTGAGCCTGAACCTTCGCCGAGCCTCAACTCCGCCTGGGCACACGGGCAGGATAAACAGCACAGAAGCACCTCGCCAAGGGACAGCAGAGGAGGAAGATTTAACACAGCAAGCTGATGAACAGCTCCTGTTGAAACTAGTTCTTAGTATTTGAGGCAGCATCACTTCTGCCGCATTAACTGCTTTACATGGTTTTAAGTGCGGCCTCTACTGAGCTAAGGACAGACATATCAAAACATAAACTTTGATCTTCCACTGCATAAAAAGGGGGCAGGCTTCGGTTCTTCACTACTGTTGTGGTACAGTGGTTGCTGTTGTATTTTGGGCTGCTTTTCCTTTCACTTAAATGGGTGTACAGAAGGCCTGATGCCTAACTAAAGCACCACTGGTGTAGGGAGACTCATCTCAGTGTAAAACTCATCACTGCAACGGTGCAAACCAAGTGTAAGCATGACACACGATGGATAAACTCAAGCTAATGTAGCAGTCATCAGTTATAGGCTACAAGCTTCTGGAACAGGATGCACACACACCATTATTTTTAGCATCTTACTAGCTTGAATTGTGCTAGGAAATTATTTTTGCACTGCTGTGGCAGATCTAATCCATTCTCCTCAAACTGGCAAGAGTTTGTAGCTCTTTAATACAATGGCATAATGTGCTCTCAGCTGAGCTCACTCCTCCAGTTTGTTTGTTCCGGATGTTGCACATGGCTTTGAAGTGTGGCAGATTTTGTTTGCCCTGTTGTTATAGCAGGCAGACAGCGGATAGTGGACACAGAGGACATTTCAAAAGCTCCCAATCTTTGGGAAGCTGCAGATCTTTGTGTGAAGGTTGTACAAACTGAAGAATGATGTGACAGACTACATTCACTGTCACTTTTGGTGCAGGACAAGCAGTAACCCAGAGATTGAATGGATTATGTTGTCCGAGAGATCTAACTGACTCTGGCTCTGGCAGAGGCTCTTGAGGTGTCACATCACTGACAATATCCTACTGATGCCTGTTTGTGCAAAGGAAGCCATGCCAACTGCTGTAGATCCAAAAACAATGTGCCGTTGGAAAGTTGCCTGTCAGCACTTTAGCAACAGGATCAGACTTGTGAAGCAATTATTTCACTCACACACACAGGTAATGAATAGAGCTGAATTAGCAGCTGGCTTTGAGAGGATGGGAAGAAGCTCAGGAAAAGAAAGAGATCTCCCTTATTTAAATTGCTTCATACTGGGGTCACAGGTTGATGTTTTGTATCTAGTCAGAATGTCTAGTTCACACCTAGGCATTAGACTATGCAGAATCAAAACCTAGCTTTGGGTCAAAGATATTGTAAGGAATAGTCCATATTTCATTGGGGGGCAGGCAGGGGAGATGTTTTCTGCAGGGTTGCTTAACAGGGCTGGACGAGAGCCTGAAGTCTTTTATGACTTTGTCTTTGGCAATATTTCATGCTGGGAAAAGCTCTGAAGGATTGAATCTACTGCAACACCCTGCTTTGAAGAAGGAGCAAAGCTTCAGGTTGTCATAGAAAACAATCACAAACCACCAGCACATCAATAAATGGAAAGGGCTAGTGAACAGGGATGACAGCCAGGATGGTAGACTAAGGCTATTGCCACTTTTTCATACATATCTGTGCTAAATATCAGTATTACCTATTTTGTAGTACTGATTATTTTAGTCTTGGGCTAAAAATCAGTACCCCTGCTCTGAAGACCTTTGTTAAGAACAGCAGTAGACTCTGTAGCAACTACAGCGATGATGTTGACCATTCAGTCAAATTCTCCAAGTAAAGGTGAAGGGAGTGGTTAAATTTGCCCGTATGGCCTGTTAATTTCCAGTAGCATTTCTTGGAAACTTTCACTTGCTCTAGGCAGAGATCAGTCCGCCTGATCTCCTCCTTCTTGCATTTAGAAGTTTCGAGTGTTCTTCACTCAGAGTTGAGATTCAAACCATAGTACAATATGCCAGCTGAAGTCCCGAGTTGTTCACTGAAAACCTATATAAGAAAGCTTCCTGTATACTGGACCGTTGATGTCTTCATGAGGAATATTCATGATCCTAATTTGACAGTCTATCTGTTCAGTCTGTGGTAACTGGTTTTCCTTTCCAATTGTCTCATTGCCCAGCAAAGGCTATCTTGTAAATACATAGATTTTTTTTTATAATTTAAGATAAAGTTAAGATGATTATCTCTGCCACTCCATCTTTCAAACCAACAAAACCAGGTATTTTATTGTTTTGAACATTCAGGGACTACCTCTCATATATAATCTCTCAAAAAAAATCTCTCTTCAGTCTTCTCTGGCAACCGCTCTCCTCACCCCTCCCGAGTCAATGGACAACATGTTGGGGATCAGGGGGGTAAAGCCCCTCCCACTGTAAGGGAAGATCAGGTTCGTGACCACCTGAGGAACCTGAACATACATAAGTCTATGGGACATGAGAAGATGCATCCCAGAGTCCTGAGGGAATTGGCTGCTGTAGCTGCCAAGCCACTCTCCATGATATTTGAAAAGTCAGGGCAGTCAGGTGAAGTCCTTGGTGACTGGAAAAAGGGAAACATTACACCCATCTTTAAAAAGGGTAGAAAGGAGGACCCTGGGAACTACCAACCTGTCAGCCTCACCTCTGTGCCTGGGAAGATCATGGAACAGATCCTCCTAGAAGCTATGCTAGAGCACATGGAGGACAGGGAGGTGATTCGAGACAGCCAGCATGGCTTCACCAAGGGCAAGTCCTGCCTGACCAACCTAGTGGCTTTCTACGAGGGAGTTACCACATCAGTGGACAAGGGAAAAGCAATGGATGTCATCTATCTGGACTTCTGTAAAGCCTTTGACACAGTCCCCCACAACATCCTTCTCTCTAAATTGGAGAGACATGGATTTGATGGGTGGACTGTTCAGTGGATGAGGAATTGGCTGGATGGTCACATCCAAAGGGTAGTGGTCAACGGCTCAATGTCCAGATGGAGGTCGGTGACAAGTGGTGTCCCTCAGGGGTCCGTACTGGGACCAGTGCTGTTCAATATTTTCATCAATGACATTGACAGCGAGATCAAGTGCACCCTCAACAAGTTTGCAGATGACACCAAGCTGAGTGGGGCAGCTGACATGCCAGAAGGATGGGATGTCATCCAGAGGGACCTGGACAAGCTGGAGAAGTGGGCCTGTGTGAACTTCATGAGGTTCAACAAGGCCAAGTGCAGGGTCCTGCACCTGGGTCGGGGCAATCCTCGGTTTCAATACAGGCTGGGGGATGATGTGATCGAGAGCAGCCCTGCGGAAAAGGACTTGGGGGTACTGGTGGACGAAAAGCTGGACATGAGCCGACAATGTGTGCTCGCAGCCCAGAAGGCCAACCATACCCTGGGCTGCATCAAAAGAAGCGTGGCCAGCAGGTCGAGGGAGGTGATTCTGCCCCTCTACCCTGCTCTGGTGAGACCCCACCTGGAGTACTGCATCCAGCTCTGGAGCCCTCAGCACAAGAAGGACATGGAGCTGTTGGAGCAGGTCCAGAGGAAGGCCACGAAAATGATCAGAGGGCTGGAGCACCTCTCCTATGAAGACAGGCTGAGAGAGTTGGGGTTGTTCAGCTTGGAGACGAGAAGGCTGCAGGGAGACCTTATAGCAGCCTTCCAGTACTTAAAGGGGGCCTATAGGAAAGATGGGGACAGACTTGTTAGCAAGGCCTGTTGTGACAGGACAAGGAGCAATGGTTTTAGACTAAGTGAGGGCAGATTTAGACTGGATTTAAGAAAGAAATTTTTTACAGTGAGGGTGGTGAGGCACTAGAACAGGTTGCCCAGAAAGGCAGTGGAGGCCCCATCCCTGGAAACATTCAAGGTCAGGTTGGACAGGGCTCTGAGCAACCTGATCTAGTTGAAGATGTCCCTGCTCATTGCAGGGGGGTTGGACTAGATGACATTGGAAGGGACCTTCCAATCCGAAGCATTCTATGAAAAACATTTCGATTACACAGCAATCATGACTTCTCTGTTTTACTACAAAAAACACTTACTACAACAATTTGCAAAATTGCAGGCTAGCACAGAACCAAAAAGAAAATGTCTTTAAACTTAATAATTACATTTCAGTGTCCTTTCACATGATGAAAGAAGTGGCCACATTATTAGATGAAGAGTTGTGAGAAGATAATGCTTAGCAAAGTAGCAAACAACACAGATTTCTGATCCCCCCTGAAAGGGAGACTGAAATTAAAAAGAAAGCAGAAAACTGGGGGGGGGGAGGAAAAAAGCTTCCATTTATAGAGTCAAAAAAATTAGGCTGGTCTCCAATGCAAATAGAGTGAGAGGGTCAAGATGGGAAATTCATGTAAATTTTTCCTCGAAGAGCATTATTAGGAAAGCTAACACTGAGAAAGCCACATGCGTCAACCAGATGATAGGCTTCCAAAACAAATCACAGGCAACATAATCCGTAAAGTTTGAGCTCTGAGGTTGGAGATGATTAATGCACCATGATCTTATTGGAAGGTGTTGGAATATTCACTCTAAAAACCTACTGCAGGTGTATACATAATCCCACTTCTCTAAAGGCACAACAGTTTATGACCTATGTACATCAGAGGCAAAGAAGAGAAAGCGTTCGACTCAGAGAAAGTTTGGAGCCCACAAATCCAGCTTGTTGGGACCCAGCATTGTACTCTGATGAATGTTAAGAAAGGAAGCACATCTGAAGCAGCTGCTGCTAAAGCATATTTATTTTGAATGTGTTCTCCCATCTCAAATATTTCTTAGACATGTCTCCATTTCACAAATAAATCAGTTTAAAAAAGTTATGCAGAATTTGTTATACAAAAGCCACAGAAATGGTACAATAGACATACTTCTCAAGACATAATGATGATCCCACATCATTTACACAATAAAGTTACAGGGAAATGCTCAAAAAGTTTCTATTCTTGTCAATGGGAATTTAAAAAGCAAATTAATGCAAGTCTGTCTTTTTGACAAGACCTTTAAATAGCAGGCTGATCGCATTGATGTTAATCATCTGCCATTAGATACAACTTTAAATTAAATATTTCTGCAAAATCTGCAAAAATCAACTGACATAAAAGACTGAAATTTATAATAAGAGATCTGTTGAAACTTCAAGACTGAGAATGCCATTTTCCAAAATAAAAATAGTGGGACAGCAGTACAAAAAGTCAGGTTTTCCAAAACATTGCTGTGTCTTGTCTGGACCACCAATGATACAACTTTCTTTAGGAAACTTTAGACACAGAAAAAATCAAGTCTAAAAACTGATCTAAGGTAAATATTTTTTTTAAAGTGCATTAATTATTTGAACAGTACACTGATACTTTTAACAATCTTAAATACAAAAATTCAAAGAACCAGTATAGTTTTCAAAGTTTAGAACAACTGACACCAAGAATGAAATTACTAGTATTTCTTAGGTTGATAAACCCTTTAGGTTTAGATATGTGTCTTCTTTTGTGCCTGTACGCTCTATAACGCAAGGGAAACCTGATCCTGGTTGGTCACTGCTTTCATAACTTACAGAAAATGATGTAAAAAATGTGGACTATAGGCTTATTTTTTTGCCAGCTGAGTTACTGAAAACCCGCTTGGATTTTAATGATTCCTTAGACTTTGAAACACACTCATTCATGAAGAAACCCAATGAAAATTAACAGGAATTTTAACTGCCAAGAATAAGATAGAGGACCTAGTATTGGCTGATTCCAATGGTCAAATGCAAATCACACTTCATCTTACTTTAGACTAAGTCCATTTGGTGATAGAAGGTGTGCTCAGAACTTATTTCTGGGAGATGCACATATTTTCTGGCACAATAACTATTATTTTTGCAACTGTAATGAATTTGCAAGCGTACTGGACACATAAGAGGCTAAAGAAGAGACTGTTTATCTATAGTAAGAAAGGCAGAACAATGACTACAAAACCAATGACAGCTAAGTAATAAAGACTTTAAATTAGAGCCAAAACTACAAGCAACTATGAAAGTTTGGAAATGTGTGACCTACCTCTACAAAAAGAGTAACAAGGTAAGGAAATGCATACACTGATGACACTGAAGAAAACAACAGACGAGACAGAGAAAGACTGGATAAACAGTAATGCCTTCATCTTTTTGGGTTCAGGATCAGATGTGATGATGTGGTGTTAAGACAGTGAATTCTGTTTTGTCACTTACGGAACTAGAGATTTTTATTTATCTATACATCAAAGAGTCTCTTGCTATGCCTTCCAGTGTAGTACAAAACCTGAAAATATTAGCTGTATATATTTGCTTCTTTTTATAGATCTTTATGTAATCGTGATGTTAAATAAAATACTTAACAGTAAAAGCTTACTTAGAATGTTGGTCCAATCTCAAAACACTACTTAGCAGTCACACCAGTACTGAAAGACTACCATCTATTTATCTACCTTTTTATCATGTTCAAGGTGTAGAACAACCACCACATGGGAGTATGAGACAACACTATATAATTACATTTAAGGTGTAGCTGTGGTATTCAGTTAGTTGCATCATCCCTTTTCAGAGGAATTATTTGAAGTGCTTTGGCTATTCTCTCTGCTATAGCTTGACTACTTGCTGCAATTATTCTTCGAGACATCAAATCAAATGGTCCACCTAGAAATCAAAGCAAGCAAAGTAACTAGCTTATATCTGGAGAAAATTAAAAGTTGGTAAGAAAATGAACATTGAAAAAATCAAGTGTAAATGATACATTACTATTTAGGACCAAGTTTTGCCCCTGGATAAAAATGTATTTAACATGACAGGAATCTCAATATGAGCTACATTTAAATTCTCTTCAGTGTACGTTTACTGTCTTTTTTCACTCTTCCAGGTGCTCAGCCAGCCAAGGGAGTAAAGGTTGTCTTGTAGCTGAAGAACATACAACTGACACACTCTTTGTCTATTAACTGGATGGGAACTCTGTTCAGTAGCGGTAACTTGGAAAGCGGACTGAAAAACCTCTTTGCCTTCTCATTTCAGCTACGTTTTGCTCCCAATTAGCTATTTAAAAAGGACAAAAGAGTATCATGCATGCCCATGTATTTACCTGATACATCTAGCAATACTCCACCTGCTTCAGTAATAATGATTCCAGCCCCTGCCATATCCCAGCAGTGAATCCCCATTTCATAATAGGCATCAGCTCCACCCGTTGCCACAAGGCACATGTTCACAGCTGCTGTACCAACGGCTCTAATCCTAAAGGAGACAAAGTTGTTTTTTTAATTGAGAACAGTTTGTACGAAAGTCACAATGTCTGTGTACACTGCACAAAGAACACAGAAGCATCATACGCGAAGTGAACTGAGCTAGAGAAAATGTGATGGAATGCTGCAGTGAAACAAACAAAAAATTGGGAATGGAAGTTTTGCTTAAGTAGCTTGAAGAGCTCTCCAAATAGAGCAAGTTTCCAGAAGTTACATTTATGAATTCTGTTAAACAATTTTGTTTTAGAGTGAAAACACATCTTAACTCAACCTAAAACATATTATGGAAGATATCTACCCATGAAACAATAATAGATATTCTACTTTGCTTTTTGAATACAAGAATTCAAGTAGTGTGTACACTGTTCTCAGCGTTGAAAAAATAGTTACTTCAAGTTTCTCTGGTGATGCCCAGTAAGCACCTCTGATGTGCAAAAAACCCTAACAGCAGTAATCACAAAAAAAAAAAAGTTACACAGCATAAATTTGGTCTGGATAACTTCATCAGAACCTTTGTGTTACAAATTCCAGTTTCTTCTGGAAACGTTGATGCACTTTGTAAGTAAGTGAGGCTTGTACAAATAATTGCAGTTATTTCAATTATCAGTAAAATGTACATTAAATCGTAACTGAGAGCAGCTAAGTTACCGCACGAAGCAACCTAAATCAACTCCAATCTCAATTTATTGTTTACAAATAAAACGGCAAAGTTGAACTGACTACACACCTAAAAGGTATTCCCTACTTACAATTTAGCATATATTCTTTAATGACATCAGAAGACATTTTGAAAGTAGAAAAAAAAATCTACATGTTAAGCGTCAAAACAAGAATCCTGAGAATCTCAGCATAAAACTACAACCCCTTTTAGATCAGAAACATGAGTAGGGTTGAGTAACAAAAAACTGTCTACTGAAACCACCTTTAGATGTAAAATGGTTTGCGGAAATGTAGGCTTTGGCTTATCCAGAAGAGAGGAAGCAGGGAATGTAACCAAAATAAGAGCAGTTTATGGACAATTTCAACTACTAGGACAAATTAACAAAAATTGTACAGTGTTGAAAGAGGAAAGGGAGATCTACTTTTGTCTTCTGATATATATAACAAAACAACAACTATTTTTATTACGACAGGGAAAGGAAACAAAGAAATGTAATATAGCTTCTGTTTATCCAGTTTTACTCCTTGTGTGTTTGTGGAAAAAAAAAACCCAGCACAAAGTTGTATTTAATTTTTTTAACTAGTAAATACAATACTTTTTATTCCTACAAAACCAAACATGCTTCGCTTCTCAATCCTGATTGTTAGGGTTCTCTTATATGTCCCAGCTTGAAAAAGTTAAACACACTTCGAAAGTCTCTGCAGAAATCGTATTTCATATTTAAGGTGTCAAATGTAATGCAACCAATCCTTCCTAAAAATGATCATATTTACATATTTGCAATAATAACACTATCAGTAAATATAAAAAATAGCAAGTATCTTACCCGTGAATAGGAATACTGAGAAGTCTTTCCATGTTAGAAAGAATTATTTTTATAGTCTCTGGATCACGATTTGATCCCAATTCTGTTACTAAAAGGGATTTTGTAATGTCTGGAAAAGAAACAAAACCTCACTTTTCCAACACTACAACTTATATAATAACGGTAATTAGCAGAGTTTACTTCATTGCTTTCTTACAAGACTGAATAAAGGTAAGGTATTTTAATATAAATACTATATATATTGAATGTATGAAAATCTGTTCTTACATGGAAAATGGCAGGAAAAAATAAAATACAGCAAACAAAGCATGATCTTGTTCAATTGTGCATATACATTAATCGATGTTATTAGTAAATATAATTCTATTGCTATAAAAATTAGAATATATTGCTATAAAAATTAGATCCTTGTATCTTTAAAGGTCCCACTTTAAGTGTGGATTTTACTTTACATAGGGTAGTAAGTACACAAGAGTGATAGTGATTTAAATCACTAGTTCACACCTGGAAGGAGTTGAATTGTTCGGTAGATTTGCAACAGACTCTAAAGAACAATCACAGATGGATTACAGACATACAGGGAATTAAAAACAAATAAACAAAAAAACACAACACACAGACACACAGGGAATAAAATCTTCAGTTGCTGAGTCCTAATTTTGCAAAGATCACAAGCATGTTATATGCATCAAAGAGAACATAAAAGCTGTTTCTCAAAACTGAACAACCCATGGCCAAAAAAAGCCTGTCTTTGCAAAACAAAACTATGAGCTGAGAAAAAGGAATATATCCCGGTCCGAAACTGTTGATGCCTCATTTGCAAAATAAATGTAATTACTAGAAATAAGCTACTCAGTTCAGCTTACCTTCTTGGCCTGATACTTGAAGTTTTTGACCATTGCAAAATGCACCTTTTCCTTTTCTGGCAGTATACATCTTGTCTTCTATACAACTATACACAATTCCAAACTCTATCTGCAACAAAAAGTAAAGATACCTTGAGGTTTTTTCCCTTTCTTCCTATTTACTGTGAAAATACAGATCTTAGTTATAACTAGCAACAAGGAATTAATTTGGTTTTGATTGATTAGATATTAAGTAATAAAAAGTATACCTTTTTGTTTACAACAAAGCCAATTGAAACTGCCACAAATGGAAACCTACAAAACAAAACATTTCACTAATTTATAGTGAGATACTATGCTTCTTTCATTACCACAAAACAATGTTCAGTTAAATGTAATGTATATTTCAAAAAGAAACCTGGACTATATAGGAAATAGTAGTTTTCTGGAACTTGCACAATTTACTGTGAAAATAGACCCAACAACATGGATTACCATTTAAAATACAAACTTTTCCACCCACTGAAACTAAGCCTATTACAGCTTAGGGACTGCCATCCCTGTAACAGCTGTTACTAGTTTAGGAACTGTCATTTTATCACCAAAGAATACAAGCAAGCCTCTATGCTACTAACCTTTGTCAGAAGGAACAAGCTGGCCAAAATGGTCTCATCAAAAGAAGCAAGTCACCTCTCCCCCCCACCTCCACTTTCTCCGCCAAAGCAATGAGAACAACAGATATTGAAGTGGGAAGGAAGAATGCAGGGGGAAGAGTGAAGGCAGTGGGAGTATATAGGACATGGTGGGCTGCATCTCAGTCTAAGTTTTTAATGATCAACCAATTAATTTTTTTTTTTAAATTACTGTTTTTTACTCTTCAAAATTTGCAGTTCCAAAACATTCGCTTTAATTACTATCTGCAAAAAATACAGACTTTTAAGTCTGTAAGTCCAGCAGAATGGGTTCTTCTCTTGTAGCTTTTTGAACGTGTTAATTAGCAGGATTCAGCAGCTGTTTAAAGCCGTGGTGCACACAGCGGAAGTCGTTTCAAAACTGGAATTAAGTACGCTCAGAAAAGCTCATGAGGGCCAAAATCTATCATGTTTCAAAGACAGAAGGAATAGGCAGTCAGCATTACACTGAAAGTCCCCTCCTCATCCTGGTGCAAAATACCACTATACAATTACTGGTGATATTCTGCTTTCTTTCATGGTAGCAGCTCCTAGATCTCAATTTGAAATTTCTTAGAAATCAGCACTTGGAGCTGTTAGCACCTCTCTGAAGATGCTGCAGCTCCGAATTCTGAGTCCTGTTGCTTTACTGTTAAAATCTGCCCACCTATCTTCGGCACCCATGCCAAAGGCTGCTGACCCCTGCTATATAGTATGGGCCTCTCATGGAACAACTGCTGTTGGTTACAGAGTGAGACTATTAGAATACTTACAGAAATACTAAAATGATTACAAAAACTGCCCAATGGCTCTCAATAAATACAAATAGCAATTTGTAACTATTAACAAGTTCATGGTATCTCTTTCAAAGCAATTTAAAAGTGAAAAAACCTTACTTTTGTGGAACTGGAGGAAGAAAAAAGGTAATCAGTTGAAGTTGCTAACATAAAAAAAATGAAAGGTGGACCTGTGTACGAAGTTGGTAGTTCCGTCAATAGGGTCTATAATCCATGTGGGGTTATCTGTCAAAATGCTACCCTCTCCAGCTGCAACAGATTCTTCTCCAATGAAGCTAGAGTAGCAAACACATTTAAAAGATACAAATAAATTGTTTAAAAGGTTTGAATTGCAACACTGTACTTGAAATTAAAATTCTTAAAGTGAGATGTAGGGTTTTGTACCATCAGTGATCATATCGAAAAAGTTGAGAAATACACAATTTATCTGGAAAGCACTGACCACATCTGACCAAGCTTGCATCGATATTTATAATGTCAGAGACAAGCACAATATGTGGGGAAAATAACTTTATGTAATTAACTTTATGTTTTAACATTGAAGTTTTCATCATTTTTTCCATCGTCAAATTTTAGTCAGAATACTTGTAGCTATTTACACCTTTCAGTTTATTTGTGCTATAAAATGCTACTTTTTAGCCTGTGTTTTAACTGAAGAAAGCCTTTGTGGTCATATGCATCTGGTTAGACCACGGCATTAACTGTTAAATTTGTAGTCTGATTTCAACTCAAATATGACAGAAAGTTGTTAGTCTCAAAACTGTTTAGTTTCACAAACATTACAAAAATGGTAACATGGTAAAGGGATGAAATCCAAACCAGAGCTTCTCCTGAAGAAGATGGAAAAGTCTTCTCTATGGCTCAACCATAATACTAAACCCAAGGGATACACAAGGCACAGCACCACAGGAACCAAAATTTCACAATTTTTGCTGCTTATGAAAGTATTTGAACTACAAAATTATTGGGATGAGTGCAAGTGGGTGGAATTCTCTTCTATGGCTTTTACATGTTAAATTTATCACATATTACTCAACCTGTGAAAAGTATGCATCAAACACATGCTTTCCTCCACAAACATGTAAAATGAGAACTGCTGAGAGTAAACAATTAAGGTCCCTTTAATATTGATTAGGAGTTTTATGATTAACTATGGAAGTGAAGATGATTCCTCAGAAAGAAACAGCATGTTTCAAAAACAGGCAGATCTTCACAAAGAGAGAGACTGAATAGTTATTTAGGTGGATGAGTAATTCATTAGAAAGAGAAATTCAACACCAGTATGTCTAATGTGATATCAATTACCTAATATAAAAAGAAGCTAAAATATTCTAAAATGTTCTATCAATGTCACAGAAAATGTTATTTCAAGGTCATTCCACAAGTCTGTATGCTTACGCTAACTTGGCTAGGTTACTGACATTTTGCGTCACCTCAGTTGTTCCAATTCTATATGCATATTTATTACGTTTCACATATACAGCTACAATAAGAAAATCTCCAAGAAAATGCAAGAAAAATTAGCAAACTCACTTTAAAGAAACTGTATTAAACTTGAGCCATTATGTCAAAATGGGAAAGAAAGTCCCATGTAAGTAAAAGTAAGTAAAATACATACAATTCACCCTTCAAGAATAAATTTCTTTTGGGAGGGAGGAGGGGCAGTAGGAGGGGAAAAAAAAGGGAAGAGCAATAATAATAAAAAAATAAAAATCAGTATTTTGTATGACAGACTTTCAGATATGCATAATCAGAAGATCTTGCCTTCTTTTAAGGTTGTTTGACGTTCTTAAACAGCGTAAGATTTGCCAAAGGCACACTCAGTACCATGGGACCCATCCAGCATAGACAGCAAAGGCATGCTAGTTTCAATAGCCAACAGCAGACAAGAAATTTTGGGTTCCAGGCATCTTGAGGCCACCTTTGATTCTCCAACACAAACAACTAAGAAGTTAGTTACGGCTGGCTCAACTGGAAGTGACTTTCAGTGTAAGTCTTGAGCAAGGCTAAACTCATGTCGGTAGACCCTGGGGATATCAGGTTTTTTTTACTACAGCCCTCTAAGCTAATGACAAAATTACCTAGCAACTAATTTAGAAGCATTTGGGCAAAACTTCAACCCACTACTACCCTAAAACACTTAATATACTGAGGGTAGGAAAGAATTCTGTAACTTTCCAGCATGCCAATGGTAATGAAATTTTACCAAGCAAAAACCATAAACTTTCCATTTTCTTCTTCCAGTCACCTCTCCCCTTCTTCTATCAAAAGTGTATTAATAAGAAACCATACCTGTGAGAAGGATACTTTTCTTTTATCGAAGAAATAATGAAGTTTTCTACTTTTTGATCAGTTTCTGTCACTAAATCTACTGGTGAACTTTTAGTCATAACAGATATTTCTTCTTTGAGTGCTCCACGAATTATCTGTTAACAAAAGAAATAAAAAAAGCTTTCTCCATAACAGTATGGAAAATATTAGTTTTCAAAAAAATTTAAGCATCATTTTTACTGTAATTTCTATACTGCACATACAAAACACAAACACAAGCAGCGACAAAACCTGCATTTAACTGCAGGAACTGGAGCTTACCCTTGCCTCTATCTCCAGTCCCTACTCAGCACAAACTTTTACGTGACCTTAAATCTAAGTACCACAAGAAGATCCACTGGTACATGAAACTGAGCTCTATTTTGTTATGACAAGTTTTAGATTTATAAATTTAAATACCAGAGTTGAACGAAACACTTAAGACTGAGCTTAAGTCAGCTACTTTTAGCCAGACCCTGCATTTATGATCTTAAAAATATCAGGATCAGCTTAAGCAAGAATGCATGCCTCACAGCCCACAAAATTATTTTACTATAACTTAGAAAGATTTTCTGAGGGAAGACTTTAATGAGGTTGTTGCAGGGACAATGTTCTGCGGATTCTACAGCTCCAGGGGACAGAATTAGTACATGTGCCATCTTGTCTGGCTGCAATAGCATTCAAATGTACCAAGCAGAACTACCAAGAACTGAACATTTGGTAACCACTCTTACGCTGAGGCTCTGCCAAGATGTGCAAACTTTTTCTTGTTCTAAGTCATCTTAGGTCACAAATGGGCAAAGTACCATCGCTGCAAGGGATGCTTCTTATTTATAGAAGTAAAGCAGTCTTCATAACGAGAACATGATGTGGTATCTTGTGCCAACAACAAGCCACTGTATAAAGTTGACTGAGGTGTTTGCAAGACTGTCAACAGCTTTCAGGTGGTAAAATAATAAGGTAGACAGGTGCAGTTTAAGGGGAAAACCAGATGCTCTTTGTTTACCACAATTCAGAATTATTTTTTTTTTAAATCAAATTTAAGGAACAAAAGATACTCCTTAGTCTTTAATCAGACTCTGGTCCAAAGAAAAATGCAAAGTTGTTTTCTTAAATTAACCAAGCTGTAAACATGAAAGACACTCCAATCTTGAACTTGAACATCACTGAACGATTCTGCTAATTTATGTTTTTGACAAAATACTCCTCAGAAGAATACCCAACACCAAACTCCTTCAAAAGCTATATACATACTAGACTCAATAAATAATGTTATTATTTATAAATAGTTTATACTTACCTCCCCAGCTTTCCTTGCTAAAGCAACTGCATAATCCATACATTCTTGCCAAGGATCTGCCATCTTTTCTTAGATATACAGCCTACCAAAAGGATAGATGAACACAAAAATTATTATGGCTATTTTTTTTACAAATTCTAACTTTCTACTCCCTGTTCTGGACTGCACTGTTTTCTCCTTGCTGGAATATGGAAGTTCGTCCTATCCTTTAATCTGAAAAAAATAACTTAAAAAGTATTAAAAGCTTAGTCTAAGTTACCAGATTTTTCCCCACATTTGTGATTATCCAAAAGGCATAACATAAAAACATTAACAAGTACAGAGCCTCAGACTTGAAAGATACATGCATATACAAGATGCTACATTTAGACACTGACCTCTATGTACATAACGGCTCTGAAAAGCAATAGTGTGGTTACACACAAGCACATTCTCAAATACAGTGTACAGCTGAGGGCCTTTTTGCTTAAAAATACTAGAATCTTCACTGTAATTTATTGCAGAAGACTGCTGACATGCAGCTTAGACTATTTTTAAGTATGGTTTTAAATGACTTTGACTATCTTAAATTAGAAGATTAGACTCTTAACCCAAAATCTATCCTTTCTGTATTTTATTCCTCCATGCTTTGTTCTAGGGGTTTATTCCAAACACAAATATGAAATGGTTTTGATTCTACATGAGGAAGTTACAAGATCCCACAGTAATTTAAAAACATCTTCTATATTCTCAAGTATTATGAAGCAATACAAGATACGTTATCTTCCAATGTGAAATACAAATCAGCATATCATCCGTTATTTCTGGTACACCCCCAACAGACCACAAATTCATTCAATGACGCAATGGTATTCTGAATTTTGGAAGCCTGTTTGATTTTTGAGCCCTAGCCCTTTCAGAAGCCTTCTGGGTATTTCCTGCTTAAGTGATCCAGTCTTTAAGTAATGACCTGGGTAACAGTTTTGTAACACTTGCAGATTCACAAAGATTAGATAAATGATCATTTAAAAACCAGCACTGAAACAGTATAAAAAAACCTGTGCAATTAACATGATCCATAAGTCCCCAGTCCAATCATCCTGATCTAATGGTCCTTGCCTCTTTCAGCCTTGGTCCTAAACAGGTAGAGATGGCTAGAAAAGCTAGGTAAAATGCAAAGGGCATGACGCTTCAACTATGTTGATAATGTTCTTTACTTATCATAGCCTTTAAAGTATAGGTTCTGTTATATAAACACAGAGATAACTTGTCAGGACACAGAACTGGGTACAATAGCACTAGATAAAGTTACCCTGTTATCCGTAAAAGATTGGTAGTACTAGCAAAGTCTTACACTGACATCCACTACAACGGCACAGCCTCATGTAGCAGAGGAAAAAAATCACTTACATTTAAAATCTCACTAAAACAGTAACTCCAGAACAACGTATTCTAGTTAAATACCAGCACCTACACGGACTGGAAGAAGTGTATTTTTTTCCCCAGCTTAGTTTTGTCCCCTCTGGACGGCCCGTGACGAGTTTGTCCCACAAACTCAGGGCGTGCATTCACAGTAGAGGTTTGAATCCCGAAACGGAGTAGGGGTTTGGATCCCCAAATAGAGTAGAGGTTTGGATCCCGGGCTGGAAGGGTTGAAGGGCGGCCCACATTGCCCGGCCAGCGTGAGAGCACCTCCCGCCCTGCTCGGCACAGCCCGGCCCGAGCGATGGCAGGGCCACACAGCCCCCGGGGCAACAGCGTATTCCCCTCACGGCATCCCGAAATGGCGGCTGAGGAAGGAAGAAGAGGCTCACCGCTGCCGCCCTCCGCTGCTTTCACCTCCACCGCTGCCTCCGTTCTCCCTGAGGCGCGCAGCCGCGCCAGTGCGCAGGCTCCAGGGGCGAAGCCGTTAACCCCGCCTCCTCCTCCCGGTGTTCTGTGGCTGCCGCTGCGCCTGCGCGGTGTGTGTAGGGAGGGAAGGGGCGTGGCCGCTCGCCGGGGCGGGAGAGGTGAGGGTGGTGGGAGGCTGCCTGCGCCCTTAAAATTACAGGTAAGATGTTGAAATTAGCCTTTGATGTCGACTTCTTTTTAATAATTGGACGTGGCAGGATGAAGATACCGTAAATGCTCTCCCATGTAGCACGCGATTGGCGTTTATCTGGGCTTTTAGCAGCTGAATGCGCCACTGTTGAAAAGGAGACTGCGTTATTCAACGTGTGGAAGAAATCGTGAAGGCCTGTGAAAAAGAACATGAATTTATGTGTAGCAGTCCCCTCGAAGTAAAACGGCGTTTAATCAATTCAGGTTACAGTGCTTAAAAACAGTAAAACGAGCAAGTTTCTTATAGGTGTGGTTCTTCTCCATTAACGTCTTGATTTTTTTCCCCAAAAACTCTCAACACCTGTGAAACAGCTGCCTTGACCCCCTCACTAGCCCCTCCTACTGACAGTTCTGCTAAATACCAAATCAGTAACCAGAGACAACTGATATTTTAAAAATACACAGTAAACTTATTTTCCAGAAAACTCCCTAGCTTTCAAACCAAGATTTTTGAAAACAATTTGCAGTTCAATAATGCATTTTCAAGATTACTGTAATTAAAGTTATACAGAAGAAAAAAAGCTTTCCAAGACTGAGTGATACCAGTGTCATTGTTTTTCTGTGTTTTTTTAACCTTACTGTCTTTCATTAAGTAAAGGTAAAACACTGAGGTGTTGTCTTGTGTTCACAAATTGCAACTGATGTAATTTACTGTGATACGTAAAATGACAATCTACTGTAAACAGGCAAGGGTTGTAGTTTGCTTTATGACTTAAAATGATCATAAAATGCCTACATCACCAAAAGAAGCAACCTTACCCCATTTCCCCAGTGCCAGTTCAGCCCACAACTAGGCACTTGTTCAAGGCCAAACGGGGGTAGTTTTGTCCTTTCCACATCAGTGAAGGTATGGTTTCCATTCCTGGCGGTGCTGCTGTATGGGGCAAGTCACTGTGCCTTTTCATGTTTCCTCCTTCCCATTTTGTAAACAGCAGTAGTCATATAAGCCTGTTTTTTAAAGTATTCACAGTCATTAAAGAACTGCAGAGATGATAAAGTATGTTTTTATTAATTATTTTGCAAGTCATTCTTTACAGGGTTATACTAAAAGCATACAGCCAATTGAAAGAGGCACTTTGGCTCTGATTCAGTTTTTGTGGAGGCAAGCTGCCAAATATGCCTCAGTACAAGCTATACTGGACTGCACCAGAATTATGGAAAGTGGCTTCTTTGACATGGTTAATAATATACTTAACATTACAGCAACTGTTTTACAGGCTCTATAAGGGGATTTCAAATTCTGCATTGCTCCTAAAATCAGCAGAAGTTAAACAAAGAGAAACGTCTGAAATTCTCTCCTGGTAAGTGTAAGAATTTCCCTAATCCAAACCACAATTTCCATTCCAGCTGAAAGGAAATTCTGTATTTCATGTTAAGAGGCTACTTTGAGGAGAACTGATCTGCAAGGAGGTGTATTTTTATGTGACAACTTATAAGCAAGATGAACAGAGGTCATCTATTGATAAAAGTCTTCAAACCAGACCGATCACACTCCAGGGCACATACTTTTCTAAAACAGACACACAAAAGGAAACTGATGAAAATAAAAGTATGAGAGATTACTGCCTGCTTTCTTAGTGTGATGTATTATTTCTTGTTTGCTACAGCATTGCCCAGCTGATCTAACAGGTCACATACCCAAGTAAAACTGAGCTCTTGATGTTAATATAACCCTTTCCAAACTGTTTTATGTATATCACAAATATATGCCAGGCAATTTTGTAGCAGGATTTGAACTGGAACAAGGCCAGGAGCTGCTACCAAGAGCATTCTCAGTGGTAAAATGTTTGCAAAGCCTTGATCTTGTGCATTCTCTAAAATTACTATACAGATATAACAACCAAAAAGCTTGATATTCACCTATTTTAATAGTTCAGCTGAAAGTACTGTTTATTATAAAATCATTAAGTATTTCTTTTGACAAACTCCTCAGTTAAGTAACTTTGCATACATTTTCTTTGCATCTACTAGAAGTGAGTTTAACATTTTATTTATTAACTTTGAAGTGAAACAGTTTGAAGAAGTTCAGCAACTTTTAAACACAAGCCTGTAAAATTAACAGTGGTTTCCAATGTCAAATGTCCCCTCCAAAGTGTTTTGGTTTTTTTTTTTCAAATCCAGTTGTTTAACTTTCCCTATGAAAATGTGCTAAGATAATAAGCTTTAGAAAAACAAAAAATTGTATATGCTAAGTAAAGATATGCTAGAGTCTAAACAGCTAAAATGTGAGCAATTCTAGTGTAGGTAAGATACTGAAGCTCTGGGAAAGTTTCTGCTTTTGTTCCTAAAATATATGATTAGGACAGAGTTTTCACCTCTCCTCAATTATTTATCTGTCAGACTAGCTTAGTTTGGTTTTGCTTCTCAGTTTCTGAAAACTAAGTGGAATGAGCTTCTATATACAGTCCCAGACATATTCCTGGAATAAGATGAAAGTGAATGTGAAAACTTTTTGGAGTCTTATCAACTGTGACTTGCCATATTTGTACTGTCATTTACAGGCTGCTAGCCCTTAGCAGTAACTGGTGATTGATGAAAGCAACCTTCCTGGTAAAACCTTTGAGATCTCCCCAAAGATTTTTCTGCATCTCAAGTCTATCTTTTCTCTATCCACAGCAAATGTTATTTTAATTATTTCGCCTGCAACTGCTAGGGTAGAAAAATCAGGGGCAGAAGGAAGGGGATAAGGAGAGAATGAGGATTTTCTGCTGAAAAAAATTTGACCCTGTTCTGTAGCAGCATTTTCCACTGGCTTTGGTAACAACAGCAAGGGGAGTGAGTTTGGGGCTCTTCCCTGACTCGTCCCACAATGATGGTTGGCCTCTTACTGCATATTCCTTACCACAGCAGCCTAAGATGCAAAGAAAGGTGAACAGAGAATTGCGGAGGAAAGGGACAAAAAGAAGTAACAAGGGAAAAAGAAACTGTTCCTCTTGCGCTGGAAAGGGAGATGACAAATAGCTGGAGAGATATGCGGGGAAAGTGGAGAAATGTGTGTATACTTCCCGCTGCCAGGAAACAAAGATTTCCAAAATATTCAGCCACTGAAGACCCTTTCCTTCACGGAAACCAGAAGCACCCTCCTTTTTGTGACATCCCCACCACATCCAGTAAAATAATTTATCAATACCTAAGTCACGTTAAAACTACAGTAAAAAGTACTGTGAAGCAAAATAAGAACAATTAAGTGACTTACTGAGATGTTTTTGGTTTTTATGCAAGTCCAATCAATATATAATAATCCTACAGATATTCCTAAATTGTTACAAAGGTATACTACTTGGTAGTACCGAAAACCACAATACTTCACAGCCACTGCAACAAGACCGCATTACTGTTCTGCCAATGGAGAGTACCTTTCAAAAAGGTGCTAGGCAGACTCCTCTTACGTTGTGGTATTTTTTTTTAATTGCAGCTGTGCCTGGAATGGGTATGTCGTGCATGGCTGTTTGTTTTCAAACTGGTACAAATGAACCAGAATCTGTCATTATAGCCAGTCATTGGTTCCCTTTAGGTAAGCACATACTAGAGAAAAACCTGGACAGTTTTTCTCAGTTAGTGAACATGGTAACCGTATGAGCCAAAACGCCAAATCCAGATTTGTGAATGCCCAGGTGACCACTTGCAGGTCTGAGTACACCTCTCTGCCTCGTGTCAGCTCTCTGGAGCAAAACTCCATTTCTCCCAGGACTAGCAATATTCCTTAGCCTTATGTCCTCTGGCCTCCCCATAGAGTTTCTCCCCACTTCTGTACAAGCAATGGCAAGACGATGTCCCTGAAATGCATCATATTGACATTTTTGAACAACGTAGACATTCAGACTCCCTGTGGCCCAGTTACACCTCCAGGCATTACAGAGTACATTTAGTCACGGTGCACATACAAGCTGGAACATCCTTGTGAACATGAGAACAGCACATGAAGATAGTTGGCTGAAAGAAAGTGCCTCGTGTCTGAAAAAGAAAGGTAGCTCTTCTCTTTTCAGACTTGCTGAAAGGTGAGTCACGCTGATCTAGCAGTGAGTCAGGCTGTGGGAGACAGAGATTTCTCCCCCTCTGTCTGAATACTGTGCCCTAATCACAAGCCATTTGGTCATTTCAGTAGCAATGGATCACACCTTACATGCTGCAGCTGATTGCAGCTGAAAATCTTGCTAGCCTATTTAGTATGCGATTAAGAGGTTTGCCTTAGTAGTTAATTCACACTGCACAGCACCACAGAGTGGCAGAAACACACTACAGCTTTGCAAATGGAGCTTAGGCTTGTGCTTCCCACTGCTCTGTTTACACCCGTTCATACACTGTCTGTTCTGTCATTGTAGGATTGCCTTTCCCGCCCCTCCCAATTGGAGAACACTGGCTGAATAATTGTAAATAGATGAAAGCAAATTGGAGGGATTAGTCTTGAAAGGGTTCTACTCCTCTAGCTTAAATAAAGACAGGCTCAAGGCTGCTGCAGAATGAGTTTAGGCTGTAACAGGCCCATTCAAGAAAGATGAAGAAAGGCTCCTTGGTTATATATCAGAACTTAGGGTTAGGAAAGTGCTGGCCCCAATATTTCTGTGAAACATTACATGTTTTCATGTGTCAGTAATTCAAAACAGCTATAAACTGTGATAAGAATAATCTTGTGGTTCTTCCTTGCTATGTTCGCTTTGAATTTACAATCCAGCTTTGAAATCCACCAAGAGATCCAAAAACTAGAGTACATCAACTACTGATGTTCTGAACAATCTTCCTAATGAGCACCAAACAATTTCAAGGCACTGACAATTGAGAAAGCCATTAATTCTATAGGTCATACTTATGCACAATCACTGTAAACAACTGCTTTAAAACTGAGTAAGTCCATCTCGCAGACTGCTGAAGAGGAAACAATAGAGATTCACCTAAGGTCAGAAACACCAGGATGAAACTGCAAGCTGTTGAATGCTATGCTTCTACTTGTATTGTATTTCTTCCTCTTTTACACAAGAATTAGAAAAGGATAATTTCAAGTTCTCTTTTTATCCCCCATGTAATCACACAATGATGCTGAGATTTACAAACACAAGACAGACATCTGTGTGAATTTACTTTTTGCTTCAGAAAGCTTTCCTTCTAAACATTGTTATGCTATTATAAGGAGAGAAGAAAATGTGGACCTGGGGCATGGACAGTGCTGGACTCCAAACTAAATGAAATCTGTTCTTGTAGATGTAGAAAAGATGCGGCAATAGTGTAATGTGTTTCTTTCCTTCAGAGAACTGACACACTGGAAGTTCATATTTTCATTATTTGTTGATTTTAATACATACTTTTCCCATCATTTACACAAAAATAAATATAAAATTTAAGAAAACATTATTGACATTATAAAACTAAATAAAGCAAGAATTTATTCTAGAAAGTGAGTATCTGTAATATTAGTTATTATAATAACTAATTTTCCTTTCAGGACATATTTCTGTCAGTAAAGCAATTGAGAAATTGATGGGAACTGTGTCTTTACAACTGAGGACAGATTTTGGCATACCAGTGATTTTAAAAGAAAACTGGACTTGGTTTGAATACCACACTTCCGAAAAAATCTTTGATTTTTTTTTTTTGTTTGTGATGATTTACTGATTAACTAATGTACGACTCTGTATCTTCTATAAATAGAACATTATTATCAAGATACTCCAAAATTATATTTCCACCATTGTACAATGGATAGTCTTTGTCAGATAGCCATGTTTCCAATGTGTGCTCAAATGGCAAGGCTTCTCCAGATGCAGTATGGCATAATCTCAATTTCTGTAAGACAAATAGCACAGAAATTAACATCAAGATTTGCCTTTCTGAGATGCAAGAAGTGGGGTGGGGGAGGGACAAAAAGGGTAAAAAAACCCAACATCAAAGCCCAACACTCTGGAAAATGTTTGTTATTATTACTGATTTACCTGGGATGTTGATCTGTTGTTGTCATTTTTAAGGCTTGCTAAGGAAGCTGCAAAATCTACTACTCTGCCAATACTCCACTTACTGCAAAAGAACATGGGCTTGCTTTTCTCTTTGTTCCCCTTTGGTAAAAATACTTGAAAGTAGATTCTTTCTGTCTAGAAAAACATGAAAAAACACCAAAAAATTATTCACAAAAGAAACACACAATTCCAGTCATACACATCTAATAGTTTTTCAGTAAAAAACTTAAACTTCAACCCAAAAATTACCAACTGAAACTTGTTCTATTCCATCAGGATCAAGGCCCCATTTTACGGCAGAATATAAATGACTGAGATCATCAAGTCCAATCCCCTCCAGCTGCAGGCACATATATAATGGACAGTAAGTTCACAAAGGTGGAGAGAACATCTTTTGCCAGAGTCCCACAGCTAGACTGTTTATATATAGACAGACATGAAAAGGTTTCTGCCCTGGGTTTACTAGACAATAATGACTGCTCTGGGGAGAAAAAGGTATGTTTAAATAAGCAGTGCTGGCTTTTGGCAGCAGTCAAATGTCTCAAATTGGAATGCAAAGGCAGTTAAAACAGAAAAATTCACCATACTAGAAATGCCTGCTTCACAATCCAACATTCCAGTCATGGCCAGCTAATCCTTTATCCTGTTTTTCCTCCTTTTATGTACTAAACGCTCTTTCAATATCTACTAGACTGAAACATTTGTTTAAGAAATTTCAAGAGTAACCTATGAAGGAGAGATTTTGAATGGGATTGGGACAATCCCTTCTTCAGGTTTATTTCTGCTTGACATTCAACAGAAGACACAGAGCAAGCATGACTGGTATATTCGTCAGTTAAGACCGCCCTTGCTGAGTCCGAGCCAGACACTATCAAACAAGACAGAAGTCTTCTTTTTAAAGGATTTATTTATGCCTTCCCTAGAAAAATATGGAACTACCAGCTATGTTCATAAAACTGAGTCTGAATTTCAACCTGTGCATTCTCCTCAAAACTTGAGTGCTCTCCACACACAAGAAAATCTTTAACATCCAGGAATATTACAAAGGCACAAGGGAAGCAGGACCTCAATCTTGCTAAAATGTAAATGACCACAACTTGTAAAACAGCTAATACAACAGCCATCCTATTATGGACACACGCTAACATCATTCAACTGCTATCAATGCCCTGGCACCTTCCCACAGTTGCTCCTCCAGTTCCAAGGATGATGAGACAGTCTCGCACAGTTCACTGGAACTTAATTCACAAACCACCTCATTCTACTGTTGCATCCCTAACTATGGGATATGCCTCCTGGAATTTCTGTGCCATATCCAAGAAAACACTGGTCAGTCAGAGATACAATAACCAACAGCATGGCCCTGTGGCCCTCCTGTTTTGAGCTGGTCAGTCCCAGACTCATATCAGGTCTGACACCAAAAGAAGCAATCATCTGCAGAAAGCTAATCTGAACAAAGAGGCCAGAGAAAAGATATTTCTAAGATAGCCTGATTTTCCTCATCATAGAATAAGAAAGGTCAGGAAGAACCTCTGGTGTCACGTGGTCCAAAACCATGCTCAAAGCAGGGGGAACTTTAAAGCTGGACCTAACTATAAAGGTAGATCAGGTTGCTCCAAGTCAGATTCAATCAAGTTTCGAACATCCCAAAGATGCAGATTCCACAAATTTTCAGAGCAGCTTGTTCCACAGTCTGATCACCCTCACTGTGATTTTTCTTCCTATTATCTAATTGGAATTTCACATGTTGCAGCTTGTGCCCATTGCCCCCTGTCCTTTTGCTGTGCACCTCCAAGAAAAATGTGTCAATCTTCTCTGTATAGTGCTGAGAGAAATAATGTGCCTAAGAGGCATTCCAGAAACTTCATATTAAAAAAATCTGTCATCAAACTGGAACACGCTGGGCAGAAGAAGGCTAGAAGAAGTCTAGGAAGCAATTTAAATAGAGAGGTGCTGAAGGTTAACAGGCTTAATTTATCAGTGTTAGAATTATCGCTATTCTAGATGATTAAACAATTAATATCCAAATGAGAAAATGAATAGTAAGAGAAATTAGCATGCAGTAATTTGTGCTACACTTTTTTAGAGCTTACTGGCTTTGGAATTAGGACACAACCTTTAAAATTTTCTTATATATATTGAGGGTGGATTTTTTAAATTATGTTCCACAATTTTTGAAATGGATCACTTTCCCTCCAGCACATATTTACTGAAGTGGTACTATCTGTGAAAAATGCTACAAGCAGGTCTTTGTATTATGACTTCTGCCTAAGCAAAGTTATCTAATTTCTAAGCATGACAAAGTATAAAAAAAGAAATTAATAAGAGGACTCAGTAATAGAATAGCTGTAGTTGTTTTAAAAACAATAATTAGATGTACCCTACTAAGATAAGACCTAACAATAAGACTATCACATAGAATATTTTCAGTATTATAAAATCAATATAAGAGGCCTAAACTTGGTGTGCTCCAACATAACAATGTGGTGAAAAGTAATTTAAATACAGTTCTTTTAAGAGGATGCCTAAGTACAGATCTAAAGTGAAACCCTAGATGAAAGAATCAAGTTGTTTCTAAACCCAAGATAATCCTGATCTGTGGAAAAGACTTGAACACCAGGTTTGACTGGCCACGGCAGTGAAAAACAACACGGAATCTGTGAAATACTTCAAGAATCAAAGAAATTAAAGGCTGAAAGAAACATAAAGCAACTGTCAAAACCCTTTTTCAACCCAAAGGCAGGAACAACTGACCTCAGGCCCTTCATACCTCATGCAGAAATGTAATAAATGTCTATTAAATCTGAGTAGCAGAAATAAGATGGGAGCTTTGCAGAACACAAAGCTCAGTTTTGTATGAAACAGGTTCAATCTGACTGGTACAGAGTTGTGCAAGCTGTGTCCTGTGTCAGAAGCCTCTCAGTATTCAGCATGAAAAGCATCCCTTTGAGACAGGTTTGCCATGTGCGACTGGTACCCCCTGCTCCTGACCCCTGGTAATATGGTTAACATAACTAATGCCATTTTATATGGCAAATGGCCATCCTCTATGACTGAGCTCGTCACGTGTTAGTCCTGTCCTCCTGACGGCCCTGAAGGTCCCACGCACCAGGCAGGCTTCTTCTCCCTTCCCTATCGGCCTCAAGGGCCCTGGGTGCCAGGCTGACTACTCCCCTCCTTACTGGCCTTGAAGGTCCCAGGCACCTGGCCAAGCTGGTGGTGATGACCCTGTCGCAGAACAGGGAAGCGCAGCAGCACACAGAGCACTGTCCATAAAATCAAGCAGTTACAAGCCCTAAGTGGGACTTGGACCAGAACTGCTACTGGAATGCAAAACCCATGATCCCCTGGTGGCCAGGGACGCCTCCACCGTCGTCTGCTTCCTCCGAGGACTGAGTGAGTGACTAGTATTCTTTTACATGTTTTGAGTCTAGATGATGACTGTGATATTGATACTGCAAGCCAAGTATTAAGATTTGACCCGATCTGCAGAGGGTCCAGGTGATTAGGAACCATAAACTAAGATGTGCTATAAAATTCTGTGCTATGCTACTTACAAAATTGTGCTGCACTGACTCTGATTATAAAAATCCTGTGCTACTCCGATCATAAAATTCTGTGCTATGCTGATCAGCCAATTCTGTTAAAATAATAAAGTTTTAATTGTAATTACAAGTCAGTGCCGTCATCATTCTACCAAGGATCCCCAAAAGAACCTGTCTGTCCCTGCAGTGTTGGATGACAGTCATATGGCAGGCAAATACATTTCTGCTATAAAATAATTTGACCTGACTGCTCCAAACTCCACACAGAGACCCTATAACAGACATAAGACCAGTGAGATTGCTTTTGGATACAAGGCTGAAATATACGTATAAATGATTGTGGGCTTGAGAAATCCAAAACCAAACTGAGGGGACTAAATGAAAAACAAGAAATTTAGAAAACTTCCCATTTCCTTTGAGAATTCAGTTATTGAAAACAAACATGACTCACCTGAGGCAAGGACTTGTCACCACACGCATGCATTTTCAGTTTCATTAATGCCACTTTTGCTGCTGTCTCACTGTTTTTTGCTCCTTTACATTTTTTGCTTTTTGCTTCCTCACTTTTTTTAGAATCTGAAAACAATATTATTCCTGTTAGTGTGATGATTCAGACTGTCTCCTGAACGTATCTTGGAACTAGCCTATTGGGCCTCATTATATCACCAAGGTTCCCATTACTTTCATGTCCCTTTCATGTCCTCCTGAGGCCATGATATCAGGTACTCCTATTCAAGAATATTTGGAATTGTTACAGTCCTAACAGAACTCCTTTACATTGAAAAGTAGGTGAACACTATCATGAGATAAACACAGGTCGCAAAAGCCGAATAGATGCAAATTCCTAAGTTTCTACACCTGTGGCCATCACAGCATTCATATGACAACAGTTTCAGGTCCTCCTTTCTACACATAATCCCACTGTCCAGTTAGGCAGTGCTGTTTATTCTCTTTCCTGTCCTAGATCTTGTTTAAAAGCTGCAAAACATTACCTTGTAGACTCACATTTTTTTGCCATCTTGGTTGTGTAGATATAATCCCAGCACATTGGCATGCACGCCCAATACAACTGCATTATTTGCACATGAATTAATATGCAAATAATAATGGCTAGGTACAATCCATTACATTATAGTACTTGTAGAATGAGAGCAAGCAATAATTCTGAAAGAAACCTGAGCCCTATTTAGACTTTAAAAGATTCTCTTTATAGACATATGCTACTGTTGTCGCAGTCTAGATGAACAGTATTTCATGCTGACATGTGAGTTTAGGGCTATTTAAACAAGGAACCCCCATCCTTTCTTCTTATATGGTCAAACCTGCACCCTCAGAGGAGGTCGCAAGCTCAAATAGCCTTCTGAAGAAAATTTTAGAATATATATCCCACTGTACTTGCCTATAATATGTTTAACTAGCTGCTGGGTGGCAGCCATTCGAGGTTTTGGTGTGTCCAGTTTCTCACATTCATGGTCTGATTGATGCCGGTGTCTGTAAACAACAGTGTAAAACTTTTATTACCTTTTGCATACACTAATGAATGAGTATTGATATTTAAACACTCTGTTCCGCTCACCTTAGACAAAAATGTTTTTCACAGTAGGGACATAAAACTGGCAAAAGCTCCTTTCCGTTGCAGTCCTTGTAGGAGCATGGGTAAGATCGGTGCTGATCTGGTTTCACAGAATTGCTTCTTACATTCACCTAGGCATTAGAACAAAATATTTTGTGTAAATAAACAGATATTACAGATACAAGTCACCACCCCAGCTTTCCGAAAGAACTGTGCTAGCTCTCCATTCTATGGGCAAAACTAGTCCAGCGATTCTGTCCTACTTCTGTCATGGTTAAGTTTAGCTCAGTGTTAGAAAAAGACCCATCATCCTACTCAAACTCAATTTACTTCTGACAGGCAGAAAAAGAGTAGATTCATTTTTTTAAGCTTGTCACATTCTCAGTTAAATAATTCGCACTTATACACTATGTGTATATATCTAATCCAAAAATAGACAGTTAAATTGCATGGAATTTTAATTTTAAGGTAGTCATATATTATTAGATTACCTCAGAACACCCATGAGCATCTCGGCTCCTGTGCTGAAGGCTTTGTGGCAAAAGAAGAAAACATCACACCATCATCAACATTTCAGGAAAAGAAAACTGCAGGTGAAAACATTTAAGTGTTTAAAGAGTGATCTGACAAGTTTTATCACAGGTACACTTCAATTAAATAATGAATCTTCTCCAAAATTTGTTCTAACCTATGCATTTCACATCTTGAACTGATTGATCATATTCTTCCTGACTATGAAAAACATTTAGCTCTTGGAACTTATGCCACAAGATAATAAGGACATTAGCATGCTTAAGAATTCAGCTCAAAGCAACTGGAGTTTGTCTGTTTCAATGGATTTTGAATCACCTTCCAAATAGCAGAAATCCCTTGAAGGCTTCTAACATGTTAAAAGTGAAATCTGCCCTCAGTCTATCTGAGTTTCTCTCAGCTGCCCTCTGCTAATCAGACGTGTAAATCAAAGTGCAGGCCCTGATTTGAACCTTGGAAGAAACTTCAATTTTTTTTCTACAAGAAAAAATACCACCCCCCCCCCAAAAAAAAATCAGTACAAAACAGGGTAGCTAGATGCCTTCCAAAATAATCTACCTGTATTCTAAAGATAATCCCACTGATTTCAAAGCTCCACAATAGCTGCTTGGGAAAAAAGTGGCAAGTTCAATTAAACAATTATTTTTAACTAAATGTACCCGAATTGAGCCACAGAATGTTTTATATAACATCTAGGTCTACACAACTGCCACACTGAGATCTTATAGGAAAACCAACTTAATTTCCTTTCATTACAAGGTCACCCATCTAGTTGACCTAGGGAAGCCAGCAGATGTGGTAGTTTTGGATTTTAGGAAAGCTTTTGATACTATCTCTCACAGTATTCTTCTGGATAAAATGTCCAGCACACAGCTAGACAAGTCCATAATACGTTGAGCAAGCAACTGGCTGACAGGTCAGGCTCAGAAGGTTATAGTAAATGGGGTTACATCAGGCTGGCAGCCAGTCACCAGTGGGGTTCCCCTGGGCTCAATTTAAGGGCCAGTGCTCTTTAATGTTTTTATAAACGATCTGGATGCAGGAATCAAATGTACATTAAGTAAGTTTGCCAACAATACTCAACTAGGAGGAGCTGTGGACTCCCTCGAGGGTAGAGAGGCCTTACAGAGAGATCTGGATAGACTAAAGAGCTGAGCAGTCACCAACCCTATGAAATTTAATAAGAGCAAGCACTGGATTCTCCCCCTGGGACGGGGTAATCCTGGTTATACATACAAACTGGGGGACAAGAGGCTGGAGAGCAGCCCCGCAGAGAGCTGGGAGTTTGGGTTGACGGCAAGTTGAATAGGAGTCAACAGGGTGCCCTGGCAGCCAAAAGGGCCAACAGTGTCCTGGGGTGCACCAAGCACAGCACAGCTAGCCGGTCAAGGGAGGTGACTGTCCCACTCTACACCGCACTGGTGCAGCCCCACCTCGAGTACTGTGTGCAGTTTTGGGCACCTCAATATAAGAAGGACATCAAACTATTACAGTGTGTCCAGAGGAGGGCGACCAAGTTGGTAAAAGGCCTCGAGGGCAAGACTTACGAGGAGCGGCTGAGGTCACTTGGTTTGTTCAGCTTGAGGAAGAGAAGGCTGAGAGGTGGTGACCTCATCACAGTCTACAACTTCCTCAAGGGGGGCAGCGGAGGAGGAGGTGCTGATCTCCTCTCTCTCATGACCAGCAACAGGACACAAGGAAATGGAATGAAGCTGCATCAGGGGAAGTTCAGATTGGACATTAGGAAAAGGTTCTTCACTGAGAGGGTGGTCGGTCACTGGAACAGGCTCCCCAGGGAAGTGGTCACGGCACCAAGCCTGTCAGAGTTCAAGGAGCACCTGGATGGTGCTCTCAGTCATATGGTTTAGTTTTAGGTAGTCCTGCGAGGAGCAGGGAGTTGGACTCAATGATCCTTATGGGTCCCTTCCAACTTGAGATATTTTATGAACTTACCAAAAGACACCTGAACAGCCATCACATACAAAGGGGAGAAAATCTGAAACAAAGAGATTTGTTCTCAGTTAGACAACATTGTTGTTGTTTTGCTAATAGTTTCTAGCTTAATTTTTACATGATTAACTTTTTCTTACCTGTATCGTGGGGTAGGTATCTTTACAAGGACACTTAGCAACTGCATCTACACAGTACCTAGACGTGGCTTTTGTAACACAGTTACACTGTTAACTCCTCTAGTTAGTATTACTGAAAAACATACGAGTAGGTAAATTACTTAGATACATTCCAAAAGTTGGAATTATGCTTTAAATTCAATTTTTTTCAGTATCAAACTTGGAAACTAGAACATTTGGCTAGCCATCAAACTCACCAGTTATGCTAAAAATTGAATTTATTGCGAGACCACTCAGTATACTATTTACTGATGGCTGGAACACTGGACAATTTACATTTTTACTATATGGATTGCCAACTAGAGGACATGCTATCCCTTCCAGAAAGGCAATATCTCCTCCATTTGACAGTCCTGATGATCCTGCTCCTTCCTCTCTATCCTTCGTAACACACATACTGTCCTTGTGTATTTAAATGGCACATACTTCTTAATTCTCTGCGCACATTCCCCACCTACTGCATCAATTCTTATAGATAAAATCACTTCACTGCCTGCTGAACTCGGCCACATCACCAATGGCAGCAAATGCCCACCTCCGGGCCCTTACTCCATTTCTCCATCCTTCAGATTTGGTCTTAATGGACCACCATGCAACTGGACTACACAGCTCAGGTCACAAAGATCTCAGTCACTTCATCTGTTAGACCGAGTGCTCCCATCAGAAACCTTTCCGTACAAGTGTTTTTGCTGCCTCTTTCTGAAAGGTTACATTTTCATTAACATCATTCCTGAGATCACTCAAGGCAAGCAGGGGTGAAGAATGGAAGAACTGGGTAATAACATTTAGCAAAGCAGGGGATTAAACACCTAGTAACATAACTAAAACGACAGGCCCTGGCAATGGATCGTGCAGGGCTGCAGCAGCACGGAGGACGCCCCGAGGGGGAGGCACCACCCCGCGGCCCCCTCACCGCCGCTCTCGGCCCTGCCGCGGCTCCCGGCCCTGCCCGGCCACCGCCCCCAGCCCAACGGCGGCCGGCGGGAAGCCGGGCTCTGTCTCCGTGAGCCTGCCGGGGACCCGCCGCGCCCTCCCTTACCGAGCTGGCGACAATCCGCCACCCCGCAGTGCTGCCCCAGCTCCAGCTCCGCCATTTTCCGCGCGTCCCAAACGGCCGGCGGGACCGGAAAAGCTGCAGAACCAGGGCGCGCAAGGGCTGTCGGGCCACTGGGGGACACGGCACGCCGGGCGGGGCGCGGGGAGGGGAGGGGCGGAGCGGGGCGGGGCTGCGAGGCAGATGCGCCGGCAATCCACGCCCCGGGGCGTGGCCGGCGGTGCTGCGGGCGGGGCCTGAGGTGGGTGGCGGCTGGGCGCTGAGGCGCGGGGCCGGGCCGGGGCGGCAGGTGGGGAGCTGCTGGGGCCCGGCGGGGCTGGTTGCCCCGCCGGGCTACGGGAGACCTGCGCTGACGAGCCGTGCCGGCGTTAGCAGCGCCCCGGGCTTCCAGTCCGGCCAGGGCCGCGGCGCTGGTGCTGTTCGTGCATCAGGCTGCTGTCATCGGGGAGAAAACGTCTTATTTTTGTCGTTATTTGCGCCAGCCCTCCGAACAGGGCCTGTTTCCAGAGGCAGGGGGAAGGGGAACACAGCCTTCCGAGGTGCCTCTTGCACTCTTGTAATTTATGAGCGCCGCTGCGGTTTCCTTAGCGATGCACCTATACTTTTAAACGCCACATTTCTTAAGAAGTTAGCGTTTACTCTCTCGGCCCTAACCCGCGCGCGTTCCTGCGCCCGACTGTCCTCCGGCAGCGCGCTGAAGACCGTGACTAACGGCTGGGTCTGTGCCACCCCCGACTCTGCACGCCGTGCTTACGAGGAGTCGGTGTCACCCGCTCGTCGCTCGGCGGGCGCGGGGTGTTCTGCCCTGGCCAGCG
This sequence comes from Mycteria americana, assembly GCF_035582795.1. NCBI lineage: Eukaryota > Metazoa > Chordata > Aves > Ciconiiformes > Ciconiidae > Mycteria > Mycteria americana. The sequence goes on from NC_134366.1 coordinate 143,838,922, forward strand.
CTGTTACAGCCTGCAGCCCTCCCAAAATACACCTTCTTGCGGTACGAGACTGGAAGAAAACGGGGCGAAGCACAAACTAAGCAGCCGCCCCCGCAGCGCGGGCACGGCCGACGCTCCTGCCCGGCCCCTCCTCGGCCGCCCTTCGCCCCGCCCGGGGCTCTGCCCTCTCCCTCCCGGGGACCCCTGCGGGCTGTCCCCCCGAGCTCGCCTACACCTCCCGCCGCTCTCCCCGGCGCTGGCGGGGGGCACGCGTGAGGCTTGCGGCGGGCAGCGGCCGCTCGGCCTCCCCAGAGCCGCCCCTGGGCGGGCAGCCCGGGGCCCGGCCGGGCCCGCCCCGCCGCCAGGTGCGGTGCCGCCGCCCGCGGGGCCAGGAAGTGCCGTCACGGCGGGTGTCGGGCGGGGAGGCTTTTGCGGGCCGGGTCGGGCCGGCCAGACCCTTCCGTCGGCGGGTGCTGAGCCGGGGCCGCCGCCGCGATGAGCAAGATTTCCAAGTTCTTCAAGGGGGGCGGCTCGGCCGCCTCCAAGGGCCGCGGGGGGCCCTCGCCGCAGGAGGCGCTGGCCCGGCTGCGGGAGACGGAGGAGATGCTCAGCAAGAAGCAGGAGTACCTGGAGATGAGGATCGAGCGGGAGCTGGCGGCAGCTCGGCAGCACGGCACCAAGAACAAGCGAGGTGGGTGCTCGCCTCTCGGCGGCCGGGGCCGGGCCGCGCCCCGCTGCCCTCCGCCCGCCGCCGGGGAAGCCCGGGCGCGGCCTGCCGGGGCCGGCGGCGGCAGCTCGGGTGCTTGCGAGGCTTTAAATCCCAGGGTTCAAACGCCGGTAGGTACGGGGCTCTGTTAAGAAGAGGGGGGACTGGGGCTCTCGCAGGGGCTGTTGCCGGGTCGGGCCTGTTGGCTCCGCAGGTATGCAGTGTGTGTCGTGATTCGGCTGTGACTCTGAGCAAGCGTCACCACGGTGCGTGCACACTGGGACACGATGGTGGCTTTGGGTCTTCGGCATCTATTAGTATTTAATGCATTGCGGGTTCATTATGGTGGGTTGATAACAGGGTGCTTTATTCTTAATTAATTGTCTGTTGTTCCCTGCACGATACTTTTGTTCATGCCTTGCACCACAGTCGAAGCAGTGGTGCAAGCAGTGGTTGGATAAATGGCGCTGCAAAGTACTGTTCAACGTGGGAAGGGGATCACAGCTTGGGTGTTGAGCATTGGTTGTGCAGATAGCAGAGGAGCTGAAGCACGTGAGGATCTCCTGCATATTCATGGATGAATTCACATTATCCCCACTGAGAGGGTTGGAGAATGTACTGCTGGCAACTGAGGAACAAAATGATTCAATGATTTGCCTCAAATCACGTAGGAAGTCCATGATATCACTAAAAAATGAGTGATAGTTCACAACATTAGTGACTACGGGTCTGGGCTGCTGTTAGCTGCAAAGGAGAGGATACTAAGGGATAATAAGGTCTGGATCCTGCTTATACTGATGTTGTCTTCTCTGGGAAGCAAATGATGGTAGCCAATGTCTTAGGGATATGCAGACCTTTGAGAAACAAGTTAATTACTTCCTAAAGTCACCTGGAGTCCTGTTTGTCTACTCTGAGCTTTATTTTTCTTTAAATACTTCAAAACAGAAGCAAAACATTTCGAATCAAAGGTTTGTGATATAACGAGAAAGTAGCTCTTTCATCTGCTCTTTCTATTGCTGGATGATTTAAAAAGTTAATGCCATGTAACTTAGAACTTTTGAGGAGTAGCATGTTAAAGGTGTTTTGGTTAGCCCTTTAATGTCTTTGTAATACTTTAGCATTTAATAATCATTAGCAAGAAGCATTTATTTAGAAAGGGTTTAAAAGCATCGGTCAAGATGGGACAGATTTGAAGGCACAAACAGTTGGAGGGAGTAAAGCCAGTTCAGCAGCGTAACTGAGCCTGCTGCTCTGCAGCAGGGGGGCTGTCAGGGTTGTCCCAGTCCTAAACTTTCTACTCCCCTGGCTTCAGTTGGAGTGTCTGTCTTGTCCCCTTGTGCAGGTACTGGCACCTGCGTGCTGGCGCAGTGAGCTAGTTCAGGAAGGTGATTCAGCTGAAAACTAATTTGCTGTGGGACAAAGTGACCAGATAGCTCCTGGGACTGGTTCACTGTGCAATTGCCCGAGCGATGGGGCTGATGCAAGAAAACAGGCCTGCTCCTGTGACTGTAGCAATTCCTGTTTAGATCCAGACACGCTGCTGTGGAACTTCATCCCAAGGCTGGACTTTAAGCTGGCATGATTGCAGGAAGAAGCAATGCTTCCTGCCTTGCTCCTGCCCCCGTGCTGCTCACTTCCTTTCCTTGGCAGAGCTCCCTGAAGGGTGTGTTTCAGAAAGCTGGATGCAGCTGTAAGATGTCGTGGGGTTTTTTGGCTGGGTTTTTTTCTTACCCAAGGTAGGTTAAGTTCCACTTACCCAGTTGACTCCACAGCTGCACAGGTGCTCAGGCACCTGCGAAGGAGAGGGTGGTGCACGGGCTGGAATGAGTACTTTTTGTTGGGAGAAGGTAGATCTGCTTCTCCTTTAACTCAGCTGGTTGATGCTGGTCCAGGTGTTCGTCAAACTATGTCTTTATGCTTCAGGTGGGCAGCATTTGACATATGCAGCTTTTCTGCCAGATGTTTGTTTCCACTGGTATGCTCAGTATGCAATTTCCCTAGTTTTATCTATGCCATTATTTGTGGAGTCGTGCTGCAAACTGGATTGTTGAGCTGATTGGGGTTAAAAATAACTCCTTTTTATCTTGTTGTTTGCTCAGTAACCTACAGTTAAGGACAGTAGAGAGACAGGAGTAGGGCAAGAAGTACAGAGTGGGAATTTTTTCAAGCCAAAAATGGCTCTAAAGCCAAAATGGGATAGTGTAACTACAGTCAGAGTAGAAACAAGAGAAGCTAACCTTGCTGTGCGAAAGTGCTTGAATTTAACAGTCTAGTGAGTGAACTTAAATCCCCAAGAATACCCCTTCATTTGATATATCAGTTGCTTTACAGATTAATTGCTGTTTATTTACATATAACAGCATATTACCTGGTATACTGTACTATATGGTTCAGAGGAAATCTGTGCTAACCAGCATCTATTGTAGCATTATATAAACATACACACAAATGAGAGAATAAAAGTTTTAATCTATGTTGCCTAGTTAAAGTGAATGTTTCAAAGGAACCTCATAGGTAATTTTTAATGTTGTTTTTTCTTAATTGCATTTGTGGAGAAGCCTGTGGAAACTAAAATGGGAGTGTCCGAGACTGGAGCAAGATGTATCTAGGTATAGAAAATGCACCAAATTAGCATGATCTCGTTTGATATTTAGGCGCGTGAGTCCGAGTCAGTTATACTGACACAAGAGAGAGCAGATTCAAGCACCAGCAATTTTTCATGAGTTCAGATGATTCTTGAATGGGTTCATGTGACATCACTAGGCTTAACTTGATTTAAAAGCCGTAACACGTTAGCTATGTAAATAGATGTGAAACATCACTTAAATATTTTTGGCTTCTCCTTTGTGAAGTGAGTATCTCTGCAGTTCCTGTACCTAATCTGAAATTAGCTACACTTTTGGGGTGATACATTTCCAGCATTCCCCAGTAATATCTCACTGTAGCTGGACCACTTGAGGGTTTTCAAAGCAGCGATATGTGTTGGAATTCCTCCTGCAGAGGTTGTATCATGATAAGCAATATTTCTTTTCACAGTTAGCACTGCCTCTTAATCTCTCCCCATTCCAGATACAAACTCATGATTTTTTTTTGATATCTCTTGCTGTACTTTTTTGAGTATCACAATTTCAGCCAGTGCACAGCTGCCAAGTCCATCTGCACACTGGCCTTTCATCTTCAATATTTTGAAGGTCATACAGGAAACTTTAAAGGACAGAAAGTGATACTGAATATTTGAGAACTCTGTTTAAAAGGAAATGTGTTTTCTGAAGTGCGCCTGTGCCTGTGAAAATAACACACACGTTGAATGAGTGTTGTTTCAGCCTGGAATCTTTCACAGATCCTAAAAAATGGCTAAATGAAAAGAATTAAGTTAAAAGAAGTCAGCAAGAATAGGATTAAATCTTAATCATAAAGAGCCACATAGTACTACTGAGGACAAAACCTATATAGGAAGCTGGAATAGCTTCCTATAGGTAGGCTTTTACAAGTAGATGCTGCTAAATATGTTGTGTGGTACATTTGGGCAGGGCTTATGTAGCTGTGTAGCATTCCTTTTCAATGAGTTAGTTGTAAGCAGAAGGCTGTTGAAACCCAACAATGATGTGGTAGTTGTGTGTTAACATGAACGGGGCCGTCATGCCTATGGCAGGGTGTATGACAGGTTGGGTCTGAGGGTTTCTGGCAGGGAGACATGAGGAAGCCCTCAGTGTGTCTTTGTTCTGTGAGTTACAGCTATTGTTCACTGATCTTCATGATCACGTTTCAAGTGTCTTGCCATGAACTGGAATGGTTATAACAAGTCAAGTGCATTATTGTTCTTGAATTAGTGCCTCAGTTGTAACTGTATGTGGCTCCTCCCACAAGGTTTTAAAGATTATGAATGCTGATAATGAGCAAGTAAGGTCGTATGATTATTATGGTCTCAGCAGCATTTCTTTTGGTTGTCCCTCGTGTAAGGGAAATCAGAAGTTGTATCCATTGGTCCCTTGCAGGACTGAAGTGGAGGTTTGTGAACTGTATCCAAGCATGAGATCCAGTATTGTCACAGTGGTGTTACATCATCTGAAGAAACACTCTTTTCCTTCTTCACCAGTTTCCCCCTGGGAATTTTAAGGATTACTAGACAATGCTTTTATTTCTGCTTCAGAAGATGAGATTGGTAATTTCTGTACTGATGGGTGTAGGTGGTGGGCTTGACAGGTAAAGGTGTTTTACCACCATACTCTCTTCATTCTGATCTGTCATGAAACCATGAGGAGGGTGCCACAGCTCTTTCCATGTCACTAGTTTTGTCCTTTCCTTTAGAAACCTGGATATACAGTGTGGCCAGGATTACTATTGCCCAGTTGGCCATTTCTGCTTCCTTAATAAAGTATCAGCATAGTAGTGATACTGGAAATGTGTTGTTCTGTATGTTAGTAACAGTAGTTCTTTAATAGCATACTTAAACCGACATAATAGTCTGCTGTTTTTCCAGCCACTTATCTTGAAAATAAAATAAAAACTCAGATTAAAAGCAGTCGTTCCTAATCTATGAGCTGCGTACTGCTTGCTGGACTCGGAGCACAGGAAACGTGCCAGAGGCCAGCCAACTGCTAACCACTTCATTATGAAATGCAGGAGTTGAATCTGCTTCTTTGGAGCACAACAGAAACAGTGTATGAGATTGCTTTTTTCCTGGAGAAGACCTCCACCTCTTCATGGTTGAATTGGTATTAACTACACTTGCTTCCTCAGACTCTACTCCTGCTTAGACTCTTCCTCCCTGGGCTGTGTTCCTTCTTTGAAATCTTTGGAATGGGCAACACCCTTTTTCAGTGCCATTCTTAGACCTTCGGTGAAGTAAGTTTATGTTCTCTTCTCAATTTCTTTATTTTTGATAGATATGTTCGTCTTCAGTTTGGTTGTTATAATGCAGTAGCATTTCTGTGAAGCATTTCAATCTTCTTGTAAGAGTTGCACACAAATTTTAAAATGCTTGTGTGCACAGTAAAAAAAGCACTTAAGGTTCATGATAATCTGTAAAACACAGAAAAACAGATTTCAAATAACAGTAATTTCTTGTATCTTAGCTATAGGAACTACTATTACAAAACACAGTGCAATGAAGGGCATTAATTTAATATAAATGAGAAATAATGTAGTGTGGTGTGGGAATTATGCCTTGGTTGATAAGGCAAGAGTATGAATTGATTTCTTATGAAGTGCTTTGTTCTATAAGTCACTGGTAAAACTAAAGAGAATTAATAAAGATATGTTGCGCTACAGTAATTCAGAAAAGCTGTTTATGAATAGGTGAAGTCACACAGAGTCTAGCTGCTTCTGTGGTTTCTTAGTTTGGGTGTGGTTTAATTAAATCTTAATACAGGAACCTTCAGGATTTTGGAAACTGCTTTGTGTGTAACTGAGGAAATCCATTTTCTCTCTGAGCAGCCAATAACAGCAGCACCATTATAGAGTCCCATTTCTGAAAAACACTGGAAGTATTTCCCTGTGGTAGCTACTTACTCCAGCTGAAGCCTTTCTGCATCAGCCATTTAGTGCTCCTCAGTCCACAGGGCTTTAGAGTCTTCTCTGACACAGCCGGTGTTATGCACAATTTCCGACCGTTGAACTTACCTGGAATCTCTGGCTTCCTAAGCTAAGAATCCAGGATCAAATTTTGATTCAACTGAAGCAGAGGAAGGGAGTGGCTAATGTCCTAATGCTACCAATAATAAGCATAAATAAGTAGGGAAATAGTATGTAGGTAAAAAGATTGTTTGGCATTAAGTCAAACTGATGTATTTTGGAATTGCCAGTGAGAATTTTACAGTTCTCACGTTTGCCATGTGCATGACGTCATCTCGGGTTCATGCATCTTTTTCAGAATATGCATGATCTTCAGACAATCCCCCAAAACCTGGGAAAATCTTGAATTTGAATATTGTGATTAATCTGTTGTGATTGTGGTTTGCTGTCCTGAAACGTTTTACTGCAGGTGGTAGAAAGCATTGTGTATCTTAGCCTGTGTGAGTCCTTGTCCTTGTGCTGCTAATGATGAGCAGTTGCGACCATGTTGATACAGGCATTTATCAACAAAGCACTAAATTTTTTAGTGTGTTGTTACACACTATAAATCTATGCTCCCTCCTGGGAGGGATTCTAACTTCATTTGAAAAGTTGTGTACCCCAGTGTCAAGGTTCAGTGTTACTATGTGTGGGCAATTATTTGAATAGGACAGCAACAGTAATGGCTGCTGTCGGTTGTCTGAGTGTGGGGGGCTGCAGTTGCTTGCTGGCTCTGAACCTGATTTAAAAATTAAATGTGAGAGACAAGGGAAAGGACACAGGTATTAACAGCGTTGAAAAAGCAATGGGTTATCTCAGTCTCTTTTGGTTTTGCTTGGTTTTTTCCTTGCCTGGCACATGTGTAGTTTGGAAAGGACAGCGGTCAGGAAATGCTTGTGGCAAGATTGTGTGTGTTCCACACCCAGAGGCTGAGAGAAACCCCTTTTCTCCTCCTGCTTGTCACGTGAATTTATTCTGGTAATGATTTACTCTGGGCAAAGTATGCTGCTCATAACCTAGCAAATACAAAAGACTAATCTCAATGATTTACAAAGATAATGGGGAGTAGCTGGATTTGACTGTGGCCATGTCTACAAAGTTCTATATGTTTTCAAGTTCTAAGGTTTAAAGATCACGCTCCTAAGTGATTGTAAGAAACAGATGCAGCTGAAACCCAGAGAAATGTGAGCGCTCCTCTGATCTTACCTACCTGCTTGGTTAGGCCATTTGGGCTTTCTGTTGCACTTGACGGTTTCTGCTGCTGAGACCAAGTTTAGAAGGCAGCATTGGTGGAGGTGTGGTTATCATGACAGATCTTCTTACACTGTCTTCCTTAGTTTTTACTTATGTTTTGCAACCTCTTCTTTTCTTTCTTTCCCCTGTTTCCTCCTGTCTGACTCCTCTCTGATGTTTTTCCTCCCCATCTTCCCTGCTTTGCCTGTGTGCACAGGATGGAGTTCCAGATCTCCCGCAGTGGAGGAAGAAGCTGCTCTTCCCTGTGGTGCTAAAAGGAGTTAATCTATAAGAGGCTTCCCAGCATGTTCATGAAGCAGCATGTTGGTGATAAACAGGCTGCTGATCTGGTGTGGTCAAAGTTTGTCTCCCTACTAGTAAGGTAGGAGGGTAGGAGGGTGAGAATTATAAATTCTGCAGGTCAGCTTGGTGCTGGACTACTTGTCCTTGCATTTTGCTATGAAAATACACAGTGCACTTTGCCTCTTCCCATTCCAGCTGCCTTACAAGCACTGAAGAGAAAAAAGAGATATGAGAAACAGTTGAGTCAAATTGATGGGACACTTTCGACCATTGAGTTCCAGAGAGAGGCATTGGAAAACTCCCACACCAATACAGAAGTGCTGAAGAACATGGGTTATGCTGCACAAGCTATGAAAAAAGTACATGAAAATATGTAAGTGCTTTCTGATAGCTTTCAAGTTGAGCTTACTAACCACTTTCAAACTATTTCGTCACTACAGACTATTACATCAACTCAGCCAATTTTGACTTCATTTTTGGTTCAGGCATTTAATGTCAGGAATGCTGTTGGTGCTGTAGTGTTATATACAGAAAAATATCTTTTCTTAACAGCAAGTCTAGAAGGAGGTCCACTTAAGTAGAGATCTGTGTGGTACCTGTTTTTTTTAAGTCTGCCTTGACAGTAGAGACTGGCCTCTGCCCTTGTTTTTTCCAGAAGAAAACTTAGTTGAAGAAACTAAGTAGACTCTTTTCCTCAAAGTCCATAAGCTGGACTGTGTGATTCAAAGTACTAATTAGACCTGAATAAAAGAGAGGGTAATTTTTTTGGCCGTGCAGTATTTTATATGTCCTATATTGTTTCATGAGACGTTTTCCTGCCTGAATAAACAGAGTTAAATCAGAAAGGTTGTTCTGGGAGAAGTAAACAGGAACTGAAACAATAATGAAGTTAACAATAAGGGGAAGCTTTTAAATGGGGTATAGTCCTGTTAAGTTCCCCCCAGTTCTGGTGAAAGCTTAACATCAAAAAAGATCCATCTGTAAAGATGCTGACCTCGGGAAGGAGATCGGATCTGCCCAGGCGATGTGACTGCTGGCTGGCAGAGGTATGAGAAGCATAGAGAGGGAGAGAGACACAGACTGCTGCAGTTTGACTTTTATTATAATCCCAAAGTGGAAGAAATTGGACTGGCTAAAACACACAGAAGCTTGCCAAGAAACATTAAGGTGTAGGTGAGGGAGATTATTCCCTGTGAGTTCCGGTGTTTATACAGCCATGGGCATAAAAAGAAAATAGGGTCTGTTCAAGTTTTTTTGGGTCTCTTCTGTAGGATTTGAATGATACATCTTTAAAAAAATGTTTCCATGTTATCTTACCAGGGACTTGAACAAAATTGATGATTTGATGCAAGATATCACTGAACAGCAAGATGTTGCCCAGGAAATTTCAGATGCTATCTCAAACCGAGCTGCCTTTGGTGATGAGTTCGATGAGGTTAGTGCTTCAGGCCTGTGAGTTTTAGCTGTTAAATGACTCCGTAGTTATTTTGTTGTGCGGTGGCTTGTTCCAGCGGTTTGTTTCTCAAAAGGTGTGGATGTGAAATTCCTTGGTTCTAGCTTACCCTATCTAGGACATTTGTATAATTTTTTATATATAAATTCAATAAAATCAATAATATATATAAAATATAATAATTAAAATGTATACATGTACAATATAAAAATATTTTTGTTTATATATAAATGTTAAGAAAGGTGATTTTAACTGCACTCTTGTAGTTGTTATTCTCATTTGTACCATGGAAGGAGGAGGTCACTAAAACGTGTAATTTGTACTGCTCCAAGTGGACACTGAAACATATAATTTTTTGTGCTCCAAATAGACATCCGCTTTACTAAGTCCATGTTCCTATGCCATGAACAGGCTGTTGTTCACGATTCTGAATATTTGGACCAGTTTTTTAAGGTCGTTTTTGGTGCTTGGAGATGCAGGTCCTTTCCCTGTTTCCCAGATTTTCTACAGAAGTAGATCCATTAGGTAGAAGTAATTCCTGTTGGAGGTTATAAGGTTTCCTCCTTGAGCTCTTTTCTTCTGAGTGCCCCCACAAGGCACTTAGGACCTTCTGAAAATTTGTTGCAGTAGCTTTCATCCAGTGTCCCTGGACTTGATTTTGTATATCTAAGCAGGACATCACTTATTTCTGATCCAACCATGGCTGAAGACTCAGGGGTCAAGTATACTCAAAATTCTTGCAATCTGTGGAATGCAGAGCCGGGGATCAGGATCAGTATCACAATCAGTTTGGTTTTGGTTTTTAACTATGTTTTTAAATGACTAAGCACTAGGGATCGTTTGAAGAATGCCCTAAAGAGTCAAACAATTCTCTCTCCCCAACTAATTTATTCCTACATGCCCAAATGGACAACAAAGAAAAATACATATGCTATATCATATTTGCTTGATTGGGGGGGGGGGGAGGGGAGGTTTCATTCAACAGTTATAATTTGTTGAAAATTGTAATGATTCTTTGTATTTTGTTCCCATTATCTGCTTTCCTATTTTTCCACTTTGAATGTAAACAGATTTTTCAAGAAACATTTAATCAATACTGGCACAAGGAATGGGATTTGGCTTGTATAAACTGGGCTTCAAACAACTGAAAAACATTCTGCCATCCCAAACAGCTATACAGTGTCACTTACTTTTTGTCAGTGCTTAACTTTCAGGAGTCTAGACTTAGTAAGCATGTTGTTGGTAAGAGATACTAGTCTAAGTTGATGGGCATGTTTCCTGTTCTGGGAAAATAAGCCACTGTCACACGAGGCATCATTCATTGTACCAGCACCTGCCTTTGCATAGGAGCCTATTACTTACAGCACTTGTCCAGTAACTGGGAAACCTGGTTTGCAGGCCACTTCAGCTTAAGAGTGCTAGAATCAATGACTTAATTGCTGGGTTATGAGGTGATTTGTGTTGGAGGATATTTAATTTTTTTTTTTGAAGGATATTTTGACCACACACTTGGATTTCCTCTTCACATATGTGCAAGGAGATCATGGAAACATGTAATTTCTGCTGCTCCAGATAGACACAAAAACATAAGGGCTCTTTCTCCCTGGGTTGACATAGTGTATGTCATGAAGAATGCAAAAAAGCTCTGTCCTACCTGAGTAGGATGCTCACTGGGAGGGGTGATCCTTGCCTAGAGGCCTGTTTCTTATAATCACATGCGAAATACACACATTCCAGTGGACAAAGCTTGAAACCTGAGAGTTTACCTGATAATCTTCCCTCTGCTCTCTTTTTGGCCTGGGTTCGAGAGGAGAAAGGGCGTTTGTTATAGCTATTGCAATACTCCACAGCCTAGTTGTAGAGCAGTTCCTGAGTTGTGGGAAATAGAAGTTAAATCCATGCTTGAGGATGAGAAGAACTTAAAAATTTGAGTCTCCCACTTCAAGAGCAAATGTTCTAGCCATTACATTATTATGTTAAAGGTGTAGGGGTCATGATAATCCTGACCTTTATCCCTGTCCTTTACCCCTTTCCTTTCTTTTTTTTTTTCTTTTAAAGAGAGCCTATCGTGGCTGACACTGCCTCTTGATTGTTTACTTGTTCAGCAGAGGTTGGTAAGGACTAATTTGGTGTGGGAGAGGGTTAGATGACGATCTAAAGGTCTTCAGAAATACCTGTTTCCACTGACTTCACAACAACTTCGATACTAACTTTAAGAAGCTTGTATTCACAGCACTGACTGAAGCACTTAAGTACAGACACATTTGCACCTCAGCTAAATGCCTAAGTTAGACATGGGGCCTCAACTTGCACATTTCCTTGAGAGATCAGCTGTGAATTGAACATTATCAGATGTAGACCTGATGCTGAAATTTTTAGATGAAGTCCTAGGATTTGCACTGTGAACTAGGTCAAGTAGGCAAACTGTAACCTTTTTTTTGACCTTAAAATATAAAAACATGAGAAAGTAATCTAAGAAGGCCTGTGGTGACTATGTAATTATCATTTTAACTTCCATGTTGGTGATAAGCAAGGTATAAATGGGTAGGCAAAGCCCATTTCAATACCTAGTAGATCTCACTTTGCTACAGCCACTTTTTCCCCAGCCACTTTTGCCCATTGTTTCTTTTTAAAGCAGTTTATCAATGTGGCAAAGGTCCATTTCTCTACAAATATGTAATGTTTGGCTTCCTTTCTTTGGGAAACTCCAGCCAAGGAATAAGTCTTTGGCTTTTTAAAAAAGTGTCTAGCCTTTTTATTTTTAGTATTATTCAAGTGGATTAGATCATCTGTCCAAATCAGCTTCGGCAGCTAAAAGCCCAAGAGTGTTGTGTGCTTCAAGAGTGAGTAACAGGACCCAGGAAGACAGCTGTGATTCCAGTGCTGCTTTGAAATCATATATAATCCTGGACTTGTGTGATAGGGCTGAAGCAAAATGTTTAATGGCAGTCTACCTTAGAACCAGTGGAAGCTGTTTGCTTTTTAAAATGGGAGAAATCGCACATTAAAATTAGAATCTGTTAAAGAGTACAGGCTTTAGATTTGGAATAAACCTGAGGACAGCAGAGGGACCTTTTTTTTTTTTTTTGTGTTTGCTCTTCTGACAAGTATTACACTGCCATCAGTTTTCTTTCTAATTTTATTCCTTGTCCTATTTCTAACTTCCGTTGTCCTTCTTTCAACTTTCAATTTATTGTTATCGCCCACATCTAGTAAAAATTATACTTGTGATATGCTGGTTTTTGATATTTGTTTTCAGGTGTAAACTTTTTTTTCAGTAGTGCTTTGCTTCATGGTGGTTAAATGTGCCCTTGCCTGAGACCACTGTCAGGACAATGAATTTGTAAATAATGTTTTCCTTGAATTTAGGATGAGTTGATGGCAGAACTAGAAGAACTGGAGCAAGAAGAATTGAACAAGGGAATGAGAGATGTCAGGTTGCCAAGCGTTCCATCCACATCGCTGCCTTCTCGCCCTGGTAAACTGCCTGCTTGCCGTTTTACATTTCTCATGATTAAGCCATGCTGTGAGAAGGAGGAGTGGAAGAGAGAGTTCATATATATATATATTTAACTCCGTTTTAACTTTTAGAGTATTACAGATTCCTTTTCCTATTTTTGTATCTGTCAGAAAAAGCAGAGTGGAATTCTGGTTTGCTGTGTGAAAGCATTTAGGACCAAATTATGTGTAGATTTGGGGAGACAAACTCAGGGAACTTGACCTTGCACATATACTGATGCGTCTCCTACTGAAATTTGGTGAGATCACTGAGGAATGGGAAGACTTCTTTTTTTTTTTATTATTGGCAATTAAATCCTTAGTCTTTTTTAATTAGAGTCTGACGTAGATTCAAAATATTTGTGTCACAAGGATCCAGCTTTGTAGGGTAGTGGTTTGATATTTGCCACTGGTATTTTAATTAGAAATGAAGGAGGCAGCAGGAAGTACACATTTAAAGAAATACTGTCATTCCTTTGCTTTCTTTCTACAGAACAGACTTATTCCTGGTATTATGCAGTAATCTTATTTTTCTGTAGTTCTGCCCTGTTCATTTTGAATTAAGCTAGAGACAGTCAACTTTTACTACACCTTTCACCGTGTCCCTGTTGTCCTCTATCAGCTGAAAGACTTGCTGTGTACTGATGTTAGTAAAAGAGTATAAATATTTGATGGTAAGGACAGCACACACGTGACACAGGTTGTTTATGGTGCATTCTGCTGCAGAACAGGTTACCTAGACCAGCTCAGCTCAGAGACTCTTATGTGTGCTTTGGCAGACAGCACTTAAATCCTGAGAAGCAGTTTAAAATGTTCAAACTGGGGTTGTGGTCTCATCTACTGAAGTCAATTGCAGAACACCCACTTAAAAAAAAAAAAAGAATTTAGGAAAACCCAGTGCAAATTGCAGTCTGGGCATTTGTGGCTTGTTCATACATCCTCTTCCAGATCCAGCTGTGCCAGCTAATGTTTTCATTAAAGCCAGGCCATCTCCATGTGCTTCTTACTATCTTAATTTGCTACTTCATCTGTCTATATGGCTGCTTCAAGCAAAATCAGCTGGTTACAATTGTATACTTTAAGGCCTTGCAAAACCAGCTTATCTTTTCTGAAATTCGATGCTTACCATTACACAGCAATAGCAAAATAAGAACAGTTAATGGTTCTATAATGCTTCTAACTGGAGATGCATGTTACCCTCCTGATTTTGGAGATGAGGAAACTGAGATGGAGCAAGGCATAGTGACCTTCCCCAGTCACACAGTGAGCCAGTGGCACTTGCAGAGTAGGGACTGGACCCCTGGTCTCTCATGTCCTTCTCCCACCTTTAGTCCCTGAAGGTGGTAGTTGCAGCCCCTCTCAGGATGGTGGCTCCCAGCCATACGGTGCCGCAGGTGGGAGCCAACTGGCTGCTGTAAACATCCGCACAGGGTATTGCACCCAGTAACAGTGTTCCACTGGTGTTTGGAGGAATGCAAATCCTGACGTGCACAGCCCACAGGTGGAGACAGCCTGAAGTTGAACCTGGGCTGTAGGGCATCCAGTTTGTAGGTCAGTGAATGAAGACTATTTGGGTGAGGTTTTAGTTCAGCGAATGCGAAAGTTGTGTGATAGCAGATTTGGGTAAAAAAAAGGGAGAGAAGGTGTGTGTGAGACCTGGTAGAGAGCTGGGGATTGCTGTTGCTATGAACACAGCAGTTAACTGATGTCACCTGAACAAAGTAAGTTCAGGAATTTCTTTCTGCCTTTTAGTAAATGACACCTCTCATTAAAAAGGGGTGAGTCCATTTGGAAACTGGACCTGCACATGCAGAACCCTTCAGCACTATTTGGAAAGGTAGCAGGATCCACAACCGGCCAGGGGTAGGTCACTTGTGCTTGCTCAAGTGGCAGTGAGAGAACTGGCAGTATTCTTATGGACGCTTGCTCTCTGTGACAGCTTTTAGAGATTAAAAGTATTTTCTGCGGGAGTCTTTCAGTAGGAGTTACATCAGACCTATATTGTTAACCTCAGGGTTATATGTGAGAGAATGGTGGGGCAAAATAGTTGCATCTTATCAGCTTCCTTACTGTATTACCTATGTTTAGCTTGCTACTCAGTAAATTGATCTGAGATCTTCAGACTGAAAAGCACTATGCAAGTCCTCATGCTAACAAATAAAATGGTTATGACTGTTACATTAGTTGATGGTTATTGTTAATCTCTCTTTCTCTGCAGCATCGACCAGGAAGAGAGCGGAGGATGAAGATGAAATGAAGAAGCTGGCTGCCTGGGCTTCATAAGAGCATGGTCTTTTTATAACACTGAACATGAGAACTGTAATGCTGTTTTATAACTGTACTGATTTAGTGTGGTTGCATTTCATACAGACTGGTTTTTTTATGGCCAGTCTTGCTAAGCATAGTGTTACTGCCATATTACAAAACTAGTTTAAAAACAACAAACAAAAAAATGCAATAGTTGCCAAAACCTCCAAGCATCGAAGTTTTTTTCAGCCTTGGCCAGAGATTTGTTTTGTTATTAGTTTCAGTTTTTATTAGGTAATGTCTTACTATATCTTGCTGGTTTGTAAAACCTGTGTGCTTCACTTATGCACACAGCTGGATTCATTGTTGAAATGAAAAAGTTCAATAAGTCATCAAGGCGCTATCCTAGAGGGTTATTTGGTTCAGACTATTTGAATATTAGCAAAACAGTTTTATACATGTCCTGACTTGCAAGTTCCTTTGAGCCCAAGAGCTAACAGCCATTCACTTGGGCATGGAGATTTAAACAGTTTGTCTGGAGCAACTTCCGGTGTCCTAGATATTAAGAGGAGACTAGGTTTTTTGAAGTGGGATGGGGTTTTTTTAATTTTGTTTTAAACTTTGCCCAGAATATCCCATGCACTTCTGTAGGTCAGCTTGAATCGTATTTTGAACTATTTCCAGCTTAGTTAAAGAACAGTTTTACAGTGATTGGGGAAAATGAAATGTCCAAGTTCTTATAGATCCCTGCCTCCCTGCCAAACAAAACTGATTTCCACTAACCCTGTCAAAAAATCCAGAATAGATTTGACCTTCCTGTGTTCTTCTCCTCCACTGTGTCTTTCTAGGGTGAGTCTTTACTTTGTATGATAATACCCATCCTCAAAGGAATTAGTAAAACATTTTTATAATTATACAATTTCAAAATAATTTTAATTTCTGAGCATTTAGTTCTTTACACTTACTCAGTTTCTGAACGGAAATAATACCAGCGTGTTGTATTTGAAATGCCTTCGAACCCAGGTTAAGAGCTGATTCTGAATTACTTGTAAAGTTGACATGTTATTGTCCAATTGACAGCTTTTTAGCTTAAGGAGCAAATGCCACTCTGAGTGCTAAACTACTACATATACAGAGAAATGACTGTTCAAATGCAAAACAAAAATTAAATAGGCTGCTTTGTACTTACAAATTTTATTAAATAAGACTTAGGCTTTATGCTAGTAGCCTGCTGTCAATCACAAGGAAATACTAAAACACTGTGGAGTTCCTAGGAATGTGGGAAGCAGAGTCACGTTGATGTAGGTTTCTTGTTTTCCAATTAATTTAAATTTACGGATGATTGAACCACTTGGGGAATAGTGGGAGACTTGGTTTCTGCAGATCTATAGCAACAGAAGACTGACCCCTTCTCCTGTGGGCTTTAGCCTGTGATTTGCTGGGTGTTTAGCTTCAATAGGCTATAATAGGCTTCAGCTTACTGGATTTTAGGTTAAGCATAAGCTAACGTGTGTTTCTGGACACGGTGTGCTGGCATGCTTAGAACCTTTCAAGTTGAGTTCCATGGATGAAACCCAAAATTTACAAACCCTGTGGAGAGATTCAATTTTTCAGGACTCTTTCATGCTCTGTAGTGGAATTGCTTTTGGTTTGCATCCATATGAAAGGAGAATCAAGCCTTGCCACTTCACTTTGGATAAATTTCCTACTGGAAAAAATTAAGCGTGTTAATTCTGTCCCAAGTTTGGAGGTACCAGGAAAATTGTGCCTTTTTGTTGAGAGTGGAGAAAACCTGGAACTATTCAATTTTTGTTTTAAAAACAAAAAAATTAAAGACCTGCCTTAAATTTAAATACACATTTTGAACTCTCAGTAGGAAACCAAACACTAACAAAATGTTACTCAGTTTTAATGCTTGCTGAAATTCAGGATGAGATGCCAGCTGAAAGCAGGTATATTTAATAAAATGATAAATATTCGGAGTTATTTAGAATCCATTTACTAATCCTTTTGGCTGGAATCCTGTTTTCAAGGTATGCAGTCTATGCAAGTCTCTGATTTGGGTACAGAAAGTATTAGCGTACACTATCACCATGCAAAGCTGGCCGTGTGCTTGTGGACACATCTGGTATTTCTAAATGTGAGGCCGTGCCAACATAGTCTTGTGCTTAGCTTGGAAAAGCTGGCTTCCAGCATCTGTTCTTGGTCGAATTAGTAGTTTTCCAATACTTGGCACTTACGTAGCACTTAGCATATTTAAAGCGCTCTACAACCTAACAAAAACAGGTCTCTAAGCTTCTAGTTTGAAACTAAAGTGATTTCAGTCTGCTTTGGAAACTGTGGACCTGCTGTTTTTGTGCAAGAACTTTCCATGTGAACACCCTGCAGGGGAGAAGAAATCGTAGGGGAAGGCCTTCTCCTTTGCAAGCTAGTGTCTGACTGCTGTCCTCCAGCAATGTTTTGGCTGAGTGTTGATCCTGGGAATCTTCAGGTGTCTTCAGCTTACTGATTTCAGACCAGGTAGTTTAGGAACAAAATTTCTGAAAGGTGAAGAAAAACCGTGGTCATTCAGGTGAGCTTCTCTAAAAGCTTGTGTGCAGTGGCTGGTGGTTCTGGAGGAGAGTCACATAGCAGTTGACAGGCTAGGACATGTGTGGTTGGTGAAGCTATACTCAGAAGTACTGTAGTCGTGTCCACAAACCAAATACAGTATGGGCCTCCAGAACTGGAGTGCTTGTTGCCATATTTGTTTGGGAGACAGTAGATGACTGGTTTTCTTCAAAAGCAAAGGGGTTCTAGGGATTTAATTCAGCTGAGGAGGTGGCTCTTTCCTGTGTAAATTCAGATGACACTGGGACAAATGGCTCTTCCTTTTTTGAACGTATGCCTCTCTTCATGCCAAGATGGTGTTTGTTTAGTATGTAAGCAGACGAGAGTGAATAGTGTCAACGTGTGATTGTAAATGTACTCTCTATTAACCGGAACATATTTTACAAGAGGACTGTGGCAGCAGATGGAGTACTGTAGCTGACTTCCTTTCTTGTTATTTATTTTGAGAATGTTTCTTCTCTTAACAGGCTTGGACATTTTTAATCTGGATAGCTTTAAAAGGGGGAAAATATATTAATAAAAAGTAAAAAGAATTAATATATATATGCTGTAAATAAATACTTTGGTGTCATATTTGTGTTATGATTGCATTAAATTTATTTTCCTGTCAGGCAAAACTGTAAATACTCTCCTTACACTGTCATTAGGATACAGTGCTCTTTAGAGGATGTGAGGATATTTTGAAACATTTTTTGATGAATTTTTTGATGAACATTTTTTTGTTGAATCTTTCAACATCAGGTTAGAATTCAAGAATTCTTCAAAGATTATTTGGTTTAAAAACAAACAAACAAAAAACCCCAGCGTACGCTATGGTGTTTGGGCTGCATTCCTTTACACTTAACAGTTGGTTGCAAGAGATTCTTTTATTTCACTATGTCCCAAATACCTAGCTTCCCCACACACACACCCTGAAGGTCTCGTCATTGTTTCAGAAATGTGTGTATTTTGCTTTCCAGGCTGAAAGGAAGAATGGTCAGGTCTTTTAAACATGAAAAAGAAAAATTACTATAGGCAAGGATGAATTGAAACAAATAAAATAATGCATTTTTTTCATGCATCTCATCAGAATCTCCTTAAAGTAAGTGTGTGTGTGTGTGTAGTATCTCACATTTTATGTACACACACACACATGCGCGTATATTTACACATGTATAAAGTGTGGGAGCAGTGATTTAAGACCATCATTCGTTATCTGGTCTTGAAAGAGTTCAATTGCTTGGGCAGCTCATCTTTGCCTCTTTGTAAAGCCTAAAGGCTTCATCACAAAATGTCAAGGAACTGTTCCAGTACATACACGTGCCTGCTATGTATACAGCTGTTGGGGGGGAGGGGGGTGGAAGAACAGCATGGGCATGTATGGGGAATATTTCTGATGAGAAAATCTTGTTTTATATGATGTAAAGCCTAAATTATTTTATGGTGTCATTTTTTAGAAACATAAGGAGGAAGCTTTACTCTCAGAAATTACTTAACAGCAGGGACTAACTTGAACATATTAAGCAATGCTAACTATCACCAGTCTAATCTTACATAGCTGTCGTATTTTCTCACATCTGTCCCCATTGCAGAGACAGTTGCAAGACCCACCAATGCAGCACTGTTCAGTCAGATGTATATTGTAGGGAAAACCTGCCCTGTTCATATGACTGATCACGGTTTAAGTGATTTATTGTTTTGTTATCAACATGTAATTAACAGGTCTTTGCTGAACTATACGCTTGGGATCAATATCTGCAGTGCAACAGATAAAGCTAGACAATATAGTTATGAAATGTTAATATGTGCCGAGAAATTTCTAAACATCCTTGTATTACTAGGATGGCTGTGTCTGGCGGGGTCACACCAGCCCCTCTGCTGCGCTGCTCCCTCTTCTCCTGCACACGACACATCCTCGTGTTTTGCTTGTATGTCTGCTTAGCTGACTTCTTCCCCCCCAAAGTCTCCTGGTAATTCCCTGGTTGCTATTTAATACAGTTGATTGTTGTCCTCCTCTTTAGCAAGATGAGCTTTGGGCAAACGCCCTTTCAGCAGTTTGGGCATCCGCTCACCCAACCCCCTTGCACCCCCTGTGCTATCTCACCAGCCGGTGTTACCCAGGTTGTTTTTAAGGCAGCAGGGCTGTGTAGGTACCCACTCAGCTGGCTTTCTCAAAGAGTAGGCATCTCATTCTCCTAGACTTGAATGGCAACGTCTGTCTAAATTGAGGATCTGCGATTTGTAAGTGAGCTAAATTTAATAAAATAGGTGGGAGGCTGATTGGTCTGAGCTAGCAGTCTTTTCTCATGTAGGTAATGAGTCTCGATACCTCTCATTGGTATGACATCAGCTTTCAAAGACATACCGTCTTACTGGATGAGGAGTGTTTTGTGGGTTCAGACAGGAGTTACGTGGATCCCCCTCCACCCCGAGTTTAGCACCCTTTCCTCAAAAAATAAAACGTGCACTTCAGGAGGAATGTTAAGTCTTCAGATATATTTAATATGTAAATATATTCAGATGTATTATCTTTACTTTTGTGATTGGATTCAGCTTACCAAAGGGACCTTGGTGCAGCTGCTGAACTAACTGAAGTCAGCTAGACTGCCTATGTATAGGCATATGTAGGGTTACTATATTACCCTGTACCTACCTATTGTATATAGCCTATATGCATATAGGGTTGTTGAAGTGCCTGGTGCGCTGCTGTTTGTGCGAAGCAGCAGGGATGAGCTCTGTCAGCGGCAGGGCTTGGACTCTGTGGACCTCCAGGAGGAGCTCTGGATTCAGCGTACAGCAAGAAACTCCAACAGGCTTGGAAGGTTGCGATTTTCACACAGATCCTGATTTCAGTCTTCCTTATTGCTCATGCTGGAGGGAAAAGGGCCTGCTTGGAAGCGCTGCTCAAAAACTGGGGGGGAACCCTCCCATCCTCCCCACTCCCCCCACAAATCCCCACTTTTTCAAAGCTAAAATGCTCTTTTAAATACTAACCTGCCTTCTCGGCTGCTTTTCTGCCTCTGTCTCTTCTCTTACCTTCCCCTGTCCATGGCCACCTTGGTACCCAGCTTGGTTCCCTGCTCTGGACTTGCAAACGTGCAGGACAGCAGGACCTCAGAAGCAGACCTTTGTGCAGAAGTTTGCCAGCCTCCTCCTTAAGTACCCACACCATGACAAATTGGAGCTACGACTCAAAGATTAAATCAGTTAAAAGTACCCATTTTTGAAGAGAAGTTCAACCTGGCATGGTGAAGGGACTTAAGCGAATTGTGCTTTGCAGTGACCAGCTGCAAGCTGGATGTCATTGCAACACATTGAGGACACTGAACTGCGAAGAGGGATTTCTCGGTCAAGTGTGTGTCCCTCAGCCCTTGCTAGGGTTCAGAGCGCGTCTGCAGTTGTGTGGTAATGTCAGTGCCACGTTGGGTTAGGTGGGAACGTGCCTATAGGAATTGCAGCTGTTGGTTTTGAGGCTGTTGAGAACGTTCAAGTCTAGAATTAATCACTTTGATTTACTGAGGATTGGGATCTTAAAGGTAATTTTACCAAGAAGGACAGGTCTTATTCATCAAAGGAAATTCAGTCTGAACTGACACAATCAGCAGATTGGCCCCATTTTCAGGACTGGCTATGCTGTAGAGTGAACTGGGTTTGGGCTCTTTGACCACTAAGAAGCAAACTCAGTAGCCCCATTAGTTGTTCTAGTGCAATCTCTATGTGTAACTAGGGTCATTTACTGAACTCTAGAAACTCTCCAGAAAAAGCTTTACCGCGCTTGAAGAGAAGCATCGCTATACTCTGGAGCACCTCACGTATCCTCCTTCAGGTACTGTAAGAGTACCTGAAGTAAGGCACTACAAAATGTTCCTCCTGAAGGAAGATAATAGGCTGGAAAGAGAAAGCCGTGATAGGAGAATATCAAGAGCAAGGAGAATAAATCATATAGATAATGCTTTGATTCCCTCACCATGCTTTGCAAATGTACTTTTTACATGGCACAAGCAAGAG